>NW_027526361.1:56102660-56522388 GCF_048455015.1 Haemaphysalis longicornis | reverse complement strand
TTACCATTTCCAGTGACATACCAAGGAGCAAGACTCAAAAGCAAACAGTATTCAAGTACAAGATTCCTCGTTTCGGCAGCCATTTACGCCCTAAGGTTGTGTCAAAACAGTTCCTCGGCTTCTCTTTTTTTTTTTTTTTTGTCTACTGCGTGGGTCGCGTCGGTCAAGTAGGAATAATTCAGGGTGGCAGAAATGGCTGCTTAGCTTCCGAGGCACGCGAGATAAAACTACACAACAAGGCAATCACGACAGAGCAAGTTTAAACAGGCAATGGCCTCTCTTTTTCCGCCGTCAAAGCCCATCAGCGATTTCTAAGACGTTCGGAGAAATGTGGAGAGCAGAAATACCTCGCACATATATCATTTCTTTTTGCCTGTCAATATAGAAAGCGCCCTTTCATTTGACGAGAGCAACCACTCTGCACTACTTGTCCCGGAAAAAGCAATAAGAGCCCGCGTTCTCTCCCTCTCTTTCCCTTTTCTTAGCGTGTACGAAGGCTCTACAACGTCAGAGTGGTTCGGTGACGCTGAGGAGTCTTTCCTGATTTCTGTCGTCGCTGCATCTAAAATCCTGGCCCCCTGTTCTTTTTCGATGTGCTCTGTTGGCCCGTGCCCGACAAATGAGGACATGAAAGCGGTGTGACGTGTCGGCTCGAGATTGGGCGGAATCCAATTCGCATCTCCATTTCCTCGAGCGGGAGCGGTTTTAGAAGCAAAAGACTGGCCTGATTTCGCGCTCACTACGCGAGCTATACGCCGAACGAATCAGCACTCTCCTTGATGCGTTCGTGCACTCAAGAGAGCGAGTTTATTGTTTCGTTTTCAATTCATTCGACTTTTGATGCTGAAAAAATTGTTTCTTTTGTTTTTCTATTACACGAGTTCGCAGACGAGAAGATGTACTTGTACTAGTCAACACTGGCTATAGTGCAAGTTATTTCATTCCTATTTTCGTAACAACGAAGTTAATAATAAATTGAAGGGTATTACAAAACAAATACTGATAGAGATTTTGTCATTTTTACCGCTACGGCTGTGCACTTTGGAGCATTTCAAGCAGTTTTTTTTTTTTTTAGATGCGGCGCATCTCTTGCTGCGGCGGCGTCCGTCCGCAGCCCTCCTCCGTTCGCCTATCTCACAGCTGTGTGCAACACTCTCACTCCGGCATTATCATAACGACAGCTGGCGCGCTTGCTTGGCGCGCGCTTCGCTGCGTTAACGCTGCGTTAACAGCTGCTCCGGTGCGCATGTGCGCGCATGCGCGACTCTCCTCCCCGGTTTCCTGTCCTTCAAGCGCTGTGAATATAAAGCGGGTATCGCGCTGGGTTGTGGCCGCTAAAACACGTGTACTCTCTCACTTCGCGTATGCATGTGCATGAAAATGTAAATTTGCCTCCATCGTCCGGTGTATGAGAACATCCGTATGTGATGAAAGGCATCCTACGCGTTCACAATACGTTTCACGCGATGTAGAGAATCAACCCAATGGAAACGCCAATTGAACTCCAGATGCGCCGCATCACACCAGGGTGCCCTCGCGGGGAGATGGAGGCAATTTTTGCTGAACTGATAAGGTTGTTTGATTTAACGTTAACACAGCTGCTACTCCGACAGCAGTTTATTAAGAAACCGGTGTTCACGACGGCGGGAACTGAATAATTGTATGTTACTAACAAGAAGCCCAAAAATTGACACCTCCGTGCAACCTTGTGACCAGAGTGGATGCACCCTGCCAGCGGCATCACACGGGATGGGGGTGTCGGTAGGGAAATACCTTGGAGTGAGTGGCAGAATAGTGTGTTTTGTACGGCTTGTGACTTAAACTTGAACCGCATAGAGCGTTTTCTGCTCGCGAAAACGCGGCGCGTACGCCACAGGCGCGCTGCCGCTGCCGCGGAACCACCCCCACGCTGCGCGCGGCGCGGCTGGCGGCGGCAACAAGGAGGCGACTTCGGCCGCGAAGTGGTGTGGGGAGCTCGAGCGACCGCTGCTAAGCGCTCTCTAAGATACCGCTATATAAAACATCTAAAAATACGGTACTATAAAACATCATCCGCGCCGCTAGTGAAAGCGCCCATGCAATATCTGCCGGGGTGGTAAGCCTAACTATCTCTAGCGGAGCCAACCGGCTGTCTCGAGCGCTTCGAAACTGCCGCCATGAGGCGCGCGCCTCCCCATTGGCGTAAGTCGTGAGGGTCCTCCCACTGCCACGCGCGACGCGCGTCATTTTCTGAGCGAGGCAGAAGCTGCCGCGTGCGCGGAATCGTCCACGCGGGCGTCAAGAAATCGCACGCGCAACGCCAACGCGCCCTAATCGCGTGCAAAAATGTGCCATGCGGTTCACGCTTTATATGCAGAGCCCCCCCCCCCCCCCCCCCTCTCTCTCTCTCTCTCTCTCTCTCTCTCATAGAGAGAGAGAGAGAGAGAGAGAGAGAGAGAGAGAGAGAGAGAGAGAGAGAGAGAGAGAGATACTTTATTGGTCCTTCGGTCGCGGCTTCTCATTTGGGTAGAAATACGCAGACATCAAGCACTAACGTTACGGGAACAGCTATTGAACAGCCATTGAACTACGGGCCTGCTATCATTGTTATTTCGTCTTTCTCTCGGTCGGTTGTGCTCAGAGTTTAACCCTGGGGGAACTGGCCACCTTCTGTGGGACCGGCGGTGTGCTGAAATAAGAGTTTATAACCCGAAATTGTTACTCGGCTAGGCTGGAGAAAGCACGTACCTGGCCGTCGTGCACCGATCGCGCACCTAACCGGATATCGTCCGCAAAGAACTGTCCACAGCTGCTAACCTTTTGCTAACGCGCTCCATGGCAGTCCACGCGTTTGATAGCGCGCGTACATCGCACGTACGGAACAGAAACAAATGAACAGGAAGGAGCACTTCGCGCGCACTGTTTTATATAGTGCAACAAAAGAAAAGGGAAAAACAGGAAGTAACATTCGGCGCGCGGTCAGTTGCCATTGGCTTACGATGCATAGGCACGAGTATAACACAAAAACGCTAGCGTGAGTCGGAAATTTTCCGCGCAGTCTTTGTTTGCCCTCAGCTTCTGAGGCAGTGTAGCAGCACCATTAATAGTGATTCTTGATAAAGTAGCTGCAGTGAGTTTGATGCCGAGGCTCTATGTTACAGTCAACTAAGGCAGGAGGTTCGGCTACAAACCTAGCCAAGATTAACGCGTTCGCGAAATAACACGGTGAAAGATCCTGCAATCTTTTGCATCGTACTTTCAGTAAACATATCGTACGCGATAGTATTTCTTGGTACAGCTGAGCAAGCCCGGCAGCTGAGCAATCCCGCTAAAGGCAATTCATTTTTATCAGGTTCCGATCGCTTTGGTACGGAGGCAGCGGCTCAAAAAGATATCACGAAAATAACTGGTTCTCACCGCAAGTATTGACCAGGGACGGCTGCCATACCCAACTTTGCCATTTGTTGGGCCTGTAAGCTCACGCAAACGTGGTGCTCCAGTTATGGTAAAAACGCCGCAGCCGCTGAAAAGGTTGCCGTAGATTAGTGCCTCCTTCGCAGGAAAAACATTATTTTCCCGCAAGGATGACCGCGCTTTCACGCGCATAATTGTCCTCTTGTGATGTTTATACAAATTCGAGACTTCCCTGTGAACTTTTGCACGTGCAAAGACGAGCTTCACGTCAAAAGACAGCTTCTCGGAATAAACCGAAAGTCAACAAAGTTTCCGCATGCTTAAATGAACGACAATGTTCGAAAATGAAGAATGGTAGTTGAACAGGCGCACATGGTAGCAGTGTAGTTTACTGGTGTACGTTGACGTTGCAAAGCGAAGAAACAGTTCTAGATTTAACTTTGAATTCTCATTGCTGGCCGGTATTATAGGTAGCGATCGGTACAATCGGTATTCATTGGTACGACCGCTATATTTTATGCGAACAGTAGCAGACCGTGCACGGCGAGCGAAGCGAGGCTGGCGAGTTTTAAGATTAAACTTTGCCCCACCTGACAGAGCTCGCCTTCACTACATGGTACTGTTTTGGCAAGCTTGCTCCCATTGTCGTCGGCTGCGATTGGCAGGTCGCTATCTATAGAGTGTTACGAATCGGCCAACGCCGCCGTATTTTCCCGCATCAGCCACCACGTGCGCCACAGCTGTCAGGCGCCAGCGTGTCGGTTAATCATACATTCACGCCTCGACATGCCCGGCTCAGACGCTTCGCTATCGGCGCGATCAGGATCAACATTCGATAGCGCGCCCAGGCACGTTTCAAGGACACTCTTTCCCCTCTCTCGGACTCCACGTGCGCCGAGGCTACCGATGACTCATGAACTGTGTAAAGAGCGTTGTGTGTGTCTGTGACGTTCGTGGCGTGTTGCTACTTGTGGGCGTTTGACCGTTGCAGCTTTTGGGTATAAAATAGAAGCCGCCCAAGCGCTGAATTTCATTCCTGTCTGAGCAGCGAATCCATGCGGTCGCTCCGCTCGAGTCCTGTATTGTAACCTCACCCGTCGGGGCATTGTTTTTTTGGCTTCGGCTCACCTCTCGCTATGAAGCAAACAGTTACGTTAGCCTACTGCTTCTGGACTTCTTCACGGCTGCAACAGCGGCTGGCCGCTCGCATCATACACGCTACCACTCGTATGTCGGAGGCCACGGAGCTCGGATCGGGTGCCCCCGCCCGGTCCTAACAACTGGTGTCAGCGCTGGGATGACACGGTCGCAACAAGAGTCACTCGTGCATGGACCAAGCACGGAGTAAAGTTCGAAAGGGAAATTGGGTAGCCTAACGCAAGAAATTGAAGATTTGGTTTCACTCATACAGAATAATGGCGTGACTAGAATGCATTCACGAGGTACGGTGGCCACAACACGACTGTTGCATGTCAATGCCACCATTATTTGAAATGTACACAAAGTATAACGGAATTATTTATTAGCTCAGTTTTATATCTGCTCGTCCAACGCCTTTTTTGCGCCAAACTGCAGGCACACGTATGCTTTTTCTCTATGTTGTCCAATGTTTTTCGTGTCGCCGACTGTGTCACACAGGTGCGCCATTTACATTTTCCAAACGCTTTCTACGCCTCAAGCAACACTTAAGTGAACGATTTTGTCGGATTCCCGACCACAATTTCACGTTCCTCCTCCCTTTACTATATTTGCCTTCCCCACATTTTATCTGACATATTTTTGCGTACCATTTCGTATTGTCCTTTTCATTTTCACCTTTTATTGTATAATTTTTTATATTTTTATTTTCGCTTTTTTACTGTACATTTTTCAAGACTTTTTTTTTGTTTGTTTTTCAATCCCTCAGCCATCGTTCCAACGGACATGCTCCGGAATTATAACATTTGTTAGCTAGCTCATATGAAAAACAGTCCAAGGAGAGCCCGTAGCGGTTACCTGGCAGTGGACCCAAGCGCCCGTGGTGTTGAGGTAGACCACCCTGCTCGGCGGCTCCTGGACGAAAGCGGGCCCCGTCTGGTCTCCGTTGAGCGGCTCGCGACGCTCCTTGTGGTGGTGCGGCTGCTCCGCAGCACTCCGGTGTCCTGCGTCGCGGCCCACCCCCACCGACGGCGGTGACGCCGGCGGAGCGAGCCGCGGCCGAGGGTGATGCGAGCGCCCGCCGCCGCTCTCCTGCAGGGACCAGCCGGTATCGCCTGTAAAGAGCGCGGATTCAGGGAGTTAGTGGCACGTAGACCACGTTGTTCAAGATTTTGGTGCGCGTGGAGCCGCCACGTCAATAGGATTTCCCTATTTCCCTCTTGGTCTCGTAGCCGGATTTATTATGGCGCAAGCCTTAATTGCCCCACTCTGCTAAAAACCGTCGTTGCAGTTGTTATTGGGTATAAATGGCCGCCGTTGTAAAGAGAAAATGAAGAAGACATTGTAGTTGGTGCGGCATTTGAGCAGTGGTCTTCCCGGTTGGAACCCAGTCCGTTGCCAACAAGCTACCTCCGCACATTGGCAGCGGTGAAGGAACAGATAGAATTATAGTGCGCACCGCGTGACACGTGCACGCGACGGCACACAAGTAGAACAGGGGCATCGCAGCCACATAAAACTCTGATTTCGGGGGATTTGGGGCATGAGTTACCAGTGTGCTTGTTGAATTATTTCGATCCATAAGGCGAAGAAACGAAAGCCAAGAAAGAGACGCAAATACCACGTAGCAGTTAACATTTCGGTAAGCGTCACCAAGCTTTCCCCTTAAAAGCACGTAAGTTAGGTGCTACGAGGAATTTTGCTTCATGCTGTTATTCCCGAGGCGTCCTGCTCCAAACTGAGATAGCTTCCGATAAATACACACACACACACACGAAAGAGTCAAGATTCTTAGGTTCTCGCAAGGTATGTTTCCCCACAACGATGCAATAACAAAGATTAAGCGATTACTATACAACGTGAACTCTTGTGGCTGTCTTCTTTGTTAAACATGTTTCCTCTCTCTGCTTTTTCTACAGGGCATCAACGTAGGGTGAGGAACGCAGGAAAGAACAAAGTACAACAGCAAAAAACGCATCAGCCGCCTCACTGCGCTGGACAAGCCATTGTGTGCTTGTGTGCGCGGGAAACAATCAAGCTTTACTTAGGAAAAAAAAACATTTCAGGTTGTATTGTCCCCAGCTTGAACGCGTGACGAGAACTTTGAATGAAAAACGTTTGTTCGCTCGCCCGAGCGCCCGAGCGTTTTACTTCTTCACAGCGCTACCTGTGAAGAAGTAAAACAAATAACTAGGACTGGTGGGAACTTTCCGCACCGAAAAGCCGCCTTCTCTTATTTCCTACGCCCCGGAGACCTCTAAAACAACCTCGCTAATTTCTCAGAACTGGTTCCGCATGAAATAAAGATAGCGTACAGAATAAACGTGTGTTTTGTACCCTCTTTCCAAACCTTAAGTTTGAGAGAGCTGAGTACGCATCCTGAACAACTTCCTTTTAATTTGGTTACCTCAACTCTTTGCCTTGAAACACGAGTAATAACGAGCCGAGTGACAAGGCCGGAATTATTGATCGTCCAAACGCTATAATATTAGAGACGTCATTGCTTCCAAAAGAAGCGTCGGAGATAGACGCATTTCTAATTTTACCACCCTTAGCACCTGAACTCGAAGCTCGGTTGCAGCTGTTAGTATCCAATACTTGAAGCCTTGCATGGGTACCTATTAATTTTATGTCCACGTTAAGTGTCTTCGTGCCGCATAGGGAACGCAGTGCGGCCTCTCCCCATTTTACTCCACAGCCCAGAAGAGTGGACTCAAATGACCCAGCCCATCATAAAGACTAGCATCACGCTTGAGCCAGCCCTTCATTACAGACGTTAAATTCCTTATACAAGAACGCCATTACTTCTTAAAGGGTCCATGAATAGAAAATACCAGCTTGCTTTATTCAAAATATTTGGTGTTATTATTACCCTAAGCGCTTGCTCGGCAGCAAACGCTATTTAACAGAAAACTCAGCAAACCGGCTTCAAACGATGCCGGTTTGATGCCGGTTTGAAGTGCCAACTCTAATGTCACTTATATTCGCGTTACGTGCGCGAACGCGACGTCCGGCGAGAAACACTGATGCGCAATACAAAACGGGCAGGGTTGCCTGTCATCAAGCACAGCACACGCACGACACAAGTCCTAACCTTCAGCTCGGCTTCACGGCATACGAACGGGTTTCTTTCTCACCTTTCGCTAACAGCCCCCCAAAAGACTTGTTGTTGCGATTCGTCCTGGTGTTCTTGGCGTCCCTTTCGCAGCACCATAATGTCAGAGAGAGCACACGCGAGAAATATCCTCTCTACATGAGACACGCGTGTCGGCCTCGCCGTGCGGCAGCGGCAGCAGCGGGTACCGTTTTCGCGCATGCGGCCACCAGTCGCGCCAATTAGAGCGGAGAAAGAAACAAAAAATGAGGGGAGGAATGTTTCCCCTTTAGGAGCGCAATAACCAAACCGAAACTACAAAAAGTACCAACGGCCTGTATTGCGACCCCAAGTATGAACATGTAGCGTGGTCGTATATTCGTGTTCTTGGTGAGCTAATCTATCGATCTAGAGCAACTTGTATTTCTACTTCAATGTCCCTGTAAGGCATACGGCTACACCAAACCACACGCATTCTTTCGAGTCTCGCTACGTGCTCCTCCACAGTTTCGGGGTTGCGCACGTTTCAGTCGGCTTACCGCTTCTGTTGTACGCCACGTCAGTCCTTTCTCACCGCCCTCCACTTCGAAATCAGTTTTGAGTGACTGCTTCATAGACTGAGTGCTGATGTGAATGAGTGTCTACTGCCACCCCTCCGTGCGCAGCGGCCAGTTCGGTGAGAGCACAGGCTTTCCCGGATTCAGCTCCTTGCGCGGGCCAGCACAGACTTTTCGTGCATGCGCGGCAAGATTAACACAATGCGCGGCAGCCAATCGGGTGCGAACCATGAGTGCCCATGCGTTCTCCGGCCCCTTCTAATAAGGTTTGAAAATGCGTATCGCTCACAGAGGAATGAAAAGGTGCTGCCGCTACTCCGTCCTCGCGTGACGCGGGTTTATACCGCCTTCTGACGCTACGATTCCCGAAGGTCGTGGCAGAGGTAGCCGAATAATTTCGCGCATTAAAAAAAGCGTCCGTTTTTTTTAAATCAGGAGGGAAAAAATGCGGGTATGTCACCGAGTACAGCGGACCCCGCTCGCCGCGCCCAGCTAGATGGGCGAGCTTGTTTGCGCAGCAGTGGAATGAGCTAGCTTCGCGCAGCGCTCGCCCCGCTGGGACGGATTTCACGGACCCTTCCTCACAGCCCCATCATTTCTATAACCTGCCGGCGCGGCTGAATCCTCTCCCGGCCTTTCTACTAACGACTCTCGCGTTTTTCGCTATTGTTTTCTAAAGAACGCACCACACCGTTGAGACGGCAGCCGGAGCTACGTTGGAGCGGCTCCCCGGCTTTTTTCTTTCCCTCACTGCCGCTCTTCTCAACTGCAGAGAAAACGGCGTTTCTTCTCCCTCGCCCACTGCTGGCTGCATCTTCCTCAGCCTCTTTCCAATTCCACGCTGTTCTATATGTGCGCAAGCAAACTAACAGGCCGGCGGATATCGTGACAAGCAGTCTCGGCGAACTCGCTTCGGTGCACCGCGCGCACTCCCGGGCCATTCTAACTAGAGCTTTGCGTGCGTCGAAAAAGCGGCGCGAGGAAGGCCCAGATTCGGAGGCAGAGCAGGCACTGGCGCTGTTTGTGATGCCAGGCCGGGAGGCAGACCTCGGCGCGGCTTTAAGGTGATGACAAGCACGTCGTCGCGTAGCAACGGTGTCGTCTGTTCGGCGACGCGCAGCGCGAAAGTGAAGTACAACGACCCCTGAACTTCAAAGGAACAAAGGAGAGCGCGGAAGCGGAGATTCTGCGTCCGTGCATTCGACGGATCATCCAGTGGCTTCCATGGTTCAACGAGGGTTGAAGGGCTTACACGTACATAACAAACCATGTACAGTACGTAGCTGCGCAACAGTGGTTATGGGTTTACGTATGCAGTGATTTTGTAGGCATATCTTATTTTAATTTATCGAGACATTCAGCCATGTCAGGATGACCTCGTTAAGAAGTTCATGACTAATTACATTCTCCTAAGAATCGACAAGAAAAAAAAGTGAAATAAGCACACCTCTAGTTCACTATGGAAAAAAATAAAAATATTAGCACAGGTAACAGCTTCCCTCGTGCATAAGAAAACACACACGAGCCCCTTCATTAATTTTCCTATTACGTAAGGGGAGCTTGGCTGGTCAGTTAAGGCCGTCTTAGGGGAAGCCCTGTTAGTGAGAACAGTAGTTCAAAACGGCGACGCGTTCTAACGTACCTACGTGTGTATGGACAGATATTTTTAACAGCAGAGCTGTTCAAGTTGTGCTTGATCCGGTGGTGTTCGCAAAAGAAATTACAAGAAAAAAAATTCCCGCGCCTTCCCGCGAGGGGAACACGAGTAAATGCAGAGCATTGGGGCCTTAGTACTGGTTGAAGGCAGTGTTGCTTCCATCGCTTACCGTTGTCAGATGGTGGAGGGTTTGGCACATGAGTGCCGCACCCCAGGGCTACAGAACCCAGCCAACCATCATCACTCAACTACTACGCCACTTCGCGCCTGAAGTGGGGAGCACAGGCGCCGAGTTCGCGAAGCCGGTTGTCGCGGGTACTAGCGCGCGCTAACGCGGTCCACTTTGGGAGAGATGGGAAAGCCTGCGGACGCAAATATCCGGGCCTGCCAGTCATGGAGAACTTGCAGCGGCAGGTTCGGAAATCCATGTGAGGTGCAAAAAAGTCAGGTCTCCGATGAAGGGAGAGGAGCCGCCAGCTCTGCTGTTTCTCCAGCCTTGCACCAGTAGTGCAAGCTGCGCCATTTTTTTTTATTCGAGTGGTATAGAGAGAGCTCCAATGAAACTAAGATTTCTTCATTTTTAGCTTCCTTGACCTGAGCCTGTTTCCAGGATAGATAACACGTAACGCGGCAATTTCGGTTGTCACTCCTTCGTGCTTTTCCTGCCCTGGCAGTGTTCGTGACATTTCACAGAGCCTCGGCTCATCGTTGCTTCGTGTGTGAAGCCTCGGCGAAAGTGGCCAGGAACACAAAGTGGCAAAGAGGCTGGAGAGAGGATATATAGGTGAGATAAATTAAGTTCGTCAAACCAAAGCTGTCCCATAATCGGAAACGCATGCCAGCGCAGGCCTTGCCATAGCAATAGAAATGGCCGACCGAGTTTTATTTACAACGAAGCTGTTTATGACTACAGGGCCCCTCCCGTGGATTTTTCGTGCCCGTCAAAAAATCGGAGATAGCGGAAAGCCTTGCAAAGCCAACTTTGTCGCGAATGCTCAGCAGACAGAGGCTGTGCCTGTCGTTTTATTAAAACTTTCCAAAAATGATGATGATTGGGCGCTCTACCATTACTCCTAGCTTCATTAACTTGTCTTAATTAGTTCTCAGCGAAGTTGTACGCGTTACAGAATTCCGGCCTGCTGTCAATACACGAACATCGAAAGGAGGAGTATCGTTACAGAAAAAGGCTGTCACCGGTTTTATGCAAACTTTCCCAACGAAAAGTTACATGACAATTGACCACTAAGACGACTCTATTATTCCGCTGAGTTTCATTCACTTGTCGTAATTAGTTTACAGCGAAGTTGCAGAAGTTACAGCATGCTAGTCTGTTATAAATACTTGTCTTCTGTACACTTGGGGCAGACAACCCCATGTTTGACTGCTCCGGTAAGACTCCAGTCCATCCAAGTTTCATTAAACAATCACAAAGCTTCAGTGACTACAATTACCAATGATGAAACAAATAAGTATGTGTACATTCTCTAACTATGCATGTCTGTGATGTGCATTTTATACAGCCCCGCTGGTCGAAAGCCTTCACGATGTGGAATGGCTTTTAATTTTTTTCACCCCTTTATTTGTGTAGCGAGTACCCCGGGATTCGGTTCACATGTCGTTGTCAGCAAGGGTCATCTTCTCTGGTCGCAGCCTGCTTCTTATTGACAAACATGTACCGTCGGTCTAGGGAATTTAGCGTGATGGATCGACCAGTGTAAGCGAAAAAAGCTCGGACAGAGTAGGCAGAGACACGGAAATGCTTGGGCCGCTCATCCATCTATGTACTTGCCACTCCCGCTGGCCGATCCATCGTGTTTCAAATCATTCGCCCTAATTGCCGGAGAGAGCGCTTCACGGCAAATGTGAGGTGAAATGGCGACCGACGCTTCAAAGAAGGGTCGAAAGTTTATTGCCTCTTTCCGCAACAAACACTACTATTGCAAACTAAGGACAATGGTTTATTGCTTTCATGATGAAAATCCCGAAAATTATGCTACGACGCTAACTTTCAACTTTGTCGCATATCGCCACGTTGGCCAGGCCATTAGAGGCCTGGTTTACGGTTGCCACGGTACTGTAGTTTGACCGTGAGAAATCCCGCTGTTTCTCGCTGGCTTTCGGTGAACAGCCCCACAACTTCCAGATATCCATATGATAACGGCTGTTCATATTCTGGCCAAATCCTGGGGTGTCTAACGGTAATTCGCATAGTTTTACGCTGCACCATACCAGATAGAAATATGTGGCTGCAGTCGTGTACCTTTGTGGGACAGTGGAAATGTTCTGTCCTGACTTGGCTTGTCTTGCAACGTGTCTTCTTATGGCTCGGTATTGACATTTCTTGTAGTGCACCCCCCCTGCGAGAGTTTACTATAGCAGTATGATGTCCTCAACGCGATGCTTACGCGCGAAAGGCTCACTATATGCTTG
Organism: Haemaphysalis longicornis; assembly: GCF_048455015.1. NCBI lineage: Eukaryota > Metazoa > Arthropoda > Arachnida > Ixodida > Ixodidae > Haemaphysalis > Haemaphysalis longicornis. The sequence continues at coordinate 56,510,120 of NW_027526361.1, read as the reverse complement.
TGGAGCGATATGCTGCTGAGAGAACATCTGTCCAGTGGAATACCAGAAAAACTACAATCAAGCTTACATGGGCCGTCTGTAAAAATTTGGTTTGTGTCTGAGTATAGCCGGCTAATGTGGCCGAGTGTCAACTGTAACAAGCTGCTTTGAAGCATATTCCTTTTAGAGCCAATTCCCGGGATGGTGCGTCTAATTTGCAACGGCGAAAGGGTCCAGGGTGGGAAATAAGACGGCACTGAATTTGTTTTGGTGCCTGGGAGGGAATGAAAAGATGTAATGACTTCAATGTTCGACCAAAGCTTGAGTTGCCATTTTCTATCATGCGCGTTGTTGTATGGGTTTTGGCGTGCATCCGATGTCGCAGATGTATCCGCACGGTTTCTTGGAGCCTAGTCACGTCCAAGGGCAGAAACCCAGCTTCAGCGACAGTACCCAAGCACGACGATCCTCTGGGAAGTCCGAGGCAGATACGGAGGCAATTGTTTCTTGCCGCATCTAGCTGTTTTCTGCTTGTGGGAGCGGGCAACGTCGTCAATGTCAGCTGAGCTTCACGCCATCAAGGAAGCCACCCGGTAAATTCCCCGCCAACCGCCGGGCAATGGACCATCTTCACCGATTCGGAGGCAGCCCTCCAGAGTCTACTGCGCAGCGACTGCTTGAGTATTCACGAGCACGCCTCTCGTGAAATAACTTACTTGCGCCACCTAGCCAAAGACACTGGGCACCAAGTAACATTCCAGTGTCTTCCAGGCCACTGTGGTGTTCCAGGGAACCAAAAGGCAAATGAAGCAGCTCGCAGGGGCCTTCAAATGCATAATAGGAGGAAGGTCTTCTTCACCAAGCGTGATGCATGGTCTCTTCCAGAGCACCATTATGCCTTCTTGCACTACGTAGACACCGAGCTCAGGATTAAGCTGCCAGAACGACTTCCGCGCCAACTAGAAACTTTATACCACCGATTACGACTCAATGCAGCGCTCACAAAAACATACCTGTTTCGACTCGGTGCAACCTCGAATCCGTACTGTGATAACTGCGGATCGCCGGAAACCGTGGAACACCTACTGTTAGAGTGCCCCGCTAACATAGTCGCAAGGTGCCGTTTGGAGCCGGAGATCGAGCACCTACGCCCAGGGCCAATCAGCTTAAAAGTAGTCCTTGGTCCATGACCCTCCCCTTCAGCTCAACGCAAAGCACTAGTGGCTTTTGAATACCTGAACGAGATCGGTGTCACTGAACTGATTGGACATACAACGGAGATTTTGATGTTCACTGAACTGTTCCCACAAACTCCACGATGTGTGCTTTTTTTTCTTACTTCATTTCTCCTCGTTCTTCCACCCTGTTATCTATAGGGCCTTTTCTGCCCTCCCCTACCCATTCCCCCGTTGAGTAGCATATGTCAGTGTATAGAGATTCTGACAAACCTCTCGGCTTTCGTCTTTAATAAAGAGCTCTCTCTCTCTCTCTCTCTCTCTCTCTCTCTCTCTCTCTCTCTCTCTCTCTCTCTCTCTCTCTCTCTCTCTCTCTCTCTCTCTCTCTTTCTCTCTCTCTCTCTCTCTCTCTCTCTCTCTCTCCGCTGCTGTCTCAAGGTTCGTAAAGCCCGGCGGTGGGGCATCGTATTACCTCTAGAATAACGGCAGAAGCCGTCGCTTTGACAAGGATCAATTAAGCAGCAAAGTAACGGACGACAAAAGCAAAAAAAATGTTTTTGTGCGAGTTGCATGACGCATTTAATAATTTCCTACCGGAGAAGTTTCTTTTGTTTAGTTTGTTTTTATATTATAAAACAACCGTAAAAAAATAGGTGCAGTTCCACTCATCGTGAAAGCTGTCCGAAGTGCGGAGCAGTGATTCGCCAGTGTTTGCTTGAGCTTCCTGAACTTTAACCGCAAAATTCGCTTTCCTTCGCTCTTGTTGAGCCTTGACTGCTGCCTGACGAAGCTAGGGATTTTCCTCTCTTTGTTGACGCCTGGATTCTGCTGCGTGTTGTTGCACAAACGAATAGGCCCTCCAGCATCGCTGTCTTTCGCGAGCAAGCACCCACTGTCGCTCGAGCCGTGCCAACTGTTCGGAATCCATGGCGCGAAAGGGCGGCTCTTTGTTCGCAGGGTCAATTCCGAGAAGCTGTGGGGCCCTCGTTGACTAGTTTAGGTATCAGCCTGAGTTCTGTGGTGCCCTCTCTTGTCTAGTTTTGGTATCAGCCTGGGTGCGTGACACCCAACGACTTTGAACGGACGATATCCCGGGCCCCTAAAGTGTTCCGCACTTAAAACTTTATTAAGAGCTGCATCAAGGTTTTTGAAGACACAGGCAACTTGTGAGCTTGTTCGGGAGCCATACAAGGTCAGAATGAAACACTTCAGCAACGCAGGTAGTGGCAGCGTTACCCCTATAGTCAATGTAGCGGCATGCCACGCGTTCAAGTGCGGCTCGCATTGCTCTAGCGCTACGTTTTCCTCTAATGTATCCTAGTATGAAGCTCTCTGGGCACTGGTGAATTTAATTGCAGGCCTGGGGAAAAAATTGTTTCTTTGAGGTAAGTTCCTTTTTTCCCCTAAGCAATACCTTGAAGCCTACATCACATCACGCAGAGATTTTTTTCTCCCACAGGAAATCCAGCAACAGGAAAAAATTTCGATATAACGGAAGACGACCCCGTATGCCTAAAAATAGGCTTGTATCTGCAGTGGCGGTTACTGTGTCTTGGACGCCAACTCCTTTCATGCAATAGCGTGCAGAACCTTGAAATCTCACAGAATAACTGCGGTTTAATTCTGAATTGTGGGGGCCCAAAAATATATTCATCGATGGTACGGGAGGAAGAGTGCGGACAAATTACTCGATGACGTTCTCCGAAGCAGTTCATTGTTTTGTTGTCCAAACGTCGGTACATCGTCCCTTTCCGAACCATGTCACAGTCCACGAAAGGTAACCCCAAATGCTTAAAAAAAAACGAGGAAAGAGGAGAGGGCAAGTGTAAGCATCCCGTCCTTTTTTCAATTTCTGCCCCAGCGCGCGCCCTGTTGTTGACGCCCGCATTTACTATAGCGTGCATTTAAGTAAAGCACTGGAGATTGGTTTTAGCGTTAAGCCGAGAAAACAAAAGCACCGCACACTTCACTGGGCGGGGAAGTACGGCGTCCGCCGAGGCGGCTAGTTTGGAGAGCGGTCGGAGAGAACGGAGCCCGGTCAGCGGCGGCGGGGGAATACGCGACGCACCGCCCACGCGGGCCTTGACGGATGGTCCTTCGGGGGAAACTCGCAGCGCCGTCTCCCGGCAGAGAGAGAAGGAGAGAGGGAGATAGGAGGCCGGCCGGCCACCCGAATTAAAGTGCACTTACCCGCGAAGGACGACGGCCCGGGGTCCGTGGACCCGGAAGAAAAAAGCAACGGGATGCCGAACCTTCTCGGGAGCGATAGGCGAGGCGCAGCGCAGACAACATCCGTACCTCCATCACGAAGGAGAAACCGAGCTGGACGCCGGCGTTCGAGTTCTGCTCGCATGTCTGCGAGTTCTTCCCGCGTGTCTGTTGACGTTTTTTTTTTCCTCTTCCCTTTCCATCTTGTCGTTTTGTTTGTTTGTTTGCCCGTTTGTATGCCTTCCACTGACCGATAGACAGGGATGGGGTTGTCACCGATGACTTGATGAGCTTCAGGCAGGGGAGGGAATGCACACGTCTTTCCCGAGACACCGCCGGATGCGCCACGGCGCCTCCTCGAGTGGCCCCGGGCCAATTTGTGACGCTAACGGGTTTCCCGAACGAGAATCGACGAGCATATCAACTTCTTCGACCGTGAAAGCGAGCCCCCCGCCCGGAAAGTCCCGCCAAGAGAAAAGAAAAGAGCCGGGTTTACTTGTAACAGCTTTTCTTCACATAACTACGGCGGACTACAAAACACGTGATTACTGTGGGTTCTTTCACTTTGTTAATAAATATCGAGGGAATTAAAAGTTTTTTTTAATAAAGCCCCAGTACGGTGTACTAAGAATAGGGTTTTTCTCTAAAGAATAACCAGAATTATAAATACAGTTATTTATTTATTTATTTATTTATTTATTTATTTATTTATTTATTTATTTATTTATTTATTTATTTATTTATTTATTTATTTATTTGTTTATTTATTTATTTATTTATTTGTGATTACATACTGCAGACCACAACACGTGGTCGAAGCAGGATGGGCAATCTCGAATCACAATGAGCAAAAAAAAAAAAGGTGAACTACGCTTCATCACGAACGCAATAAATAACAAAGCGAGCCCGATGAGGAAATATATCCAGTGTTACATAGAAAAAAATGCACATTGTGACAAATATACATGCTATGCAATACGATCACGCTCTGAGAGGGAGTTCCACTGAGAAAGCAAATTTATAGGTATCTGTTTTTGAAAAATATGGTGATAAAGAGTTTGGTTGGTAATGTCGCGTATTTCTGGTTGATAAAGGGGTTAAATACAATGACGGGTCAATCGCAAATTTATGGTTAATCAAGGAACTCAGTAAGTAGAAGCGGAGTTGCCTTCTGCTATACTGGAGTAGTGGAATGTTGTTAGCTGACATTAGTTCCGATAGAGTGTCCGTGCGACGAAATTTAGAATACATAAAGCGAACCGCTTTCCTCCGAATTCTCTCCAATTGATCGATGTTACATTTTGTGTAGGGATCCCATACTATGAGTGCGTATTCTAATTTTGGTCGAATGTAGGATTGATAACAAAGAAGTTTTACATTTGGTGGTGAATTGCGAAGCTTGTGTATTAAGAAACATAACTTTCTGAAAGCAGGCGCACAAAAGTTGTCAATGTAAGAATTACAGGACAGATTAGCAGTGAATGTTACACCTAAATATTTGTAGTTATTGACTTGTTTAACTGTGGAGGAACCAAGGGAATACGCCTACTGAAAGGGAGATTTTTTTTTAGTTATACAAATGGAAACTGTTTTTTCTGCATTTACAATCATACCCCATTTGTTGCACCATTTATACGTGTAGTCTAGATTTTTGTTTAGCTCTATTTGACCATGTGTGTAGTGAACTTTACGAAATAGAACGCAGTCGTCTGCGAATAACCGCATCTGGACGGCTGGCTCAATTACATCTACAATATCATTTATGTAACATAAAAATAGCAAGGGCCCCAGTACACTGCCTTGGGGTACACCCGACGTGACTGGCAAAAGACTCGAATTTTGACCCTCGATGGCGATGTACCGCATCCGATTACTCAAGTATTCAGCTACCCATGCGACCAATACCTTCGGAATACCTATTTCATTTAATTTGTAGATTAATTTATCATGAGGAATTTATCGAAGGCTACAAAAGTCTAAAAAAAATGGAGCTTATCTGAATGTTGTTATCGAGGGCGCCGGCAAACTCATGCGTAATGGTAACAAGCTGCGTCACGGTCGAATACTTTCTTCTAAAGCCGTGTTGAAAATGTGCTGGTAATAAGTGTGTTTCAAGAAATTCTGTAATCTGGTTCGCTATAATGTGTTCTATTAGTTTACAGCATGAGGAAGTTAGAGATATTGGCCTCTAATTGGGTATTGATAATCTGTCGCCTTTTTTGAAGATAGGCGCCACTCGGACCATTTTTCAGTCAAGCGGCAAGGTTGCTGTTGACAAGGAAGCATGAGATATTATAAAAAGGAATTTGCTAACGCATTCGGCATAACGTCGGAGAAAGACATTTGGGAGGTCGTCAGGACCTTAACTCTTTTTCGTATTTAGGTTTACTAGCATGGAAACCAAACCAGCGTGTGAAACGAAATTGACTGCGCATAGTTCAGATGACACTGCAGAAGACTTAGATGCTCCGGACACACTAAACACACTATGAAAGTATTTGTTGAAATTATTTGCAATGTCGCCAGAATTTGTAACTATGCGGCCAACTGAAGGGTTGAAACGGGTTTTTTCATACCTTTAAGATAATTCCAGAACTTGGAAGGGTCATTCTTTATAAAATTGGGCATTAGGGTTTTAAAGTAGTAATCTTTTGAGCGATGTATTTCTTCAGTAAGGATTCTTTGGTGCTCCTTAATAACTGTGCGCTGAGCATGCTGCTTTCTTAGCCGTTTAACTTTTCTTTTTAGTTTAACAATTTCATGAGTCATCCATGGCGTACGGTTGTGCGTTCGTTTGGGTTTGTTAGGGATAAAGCTGTTCATCCAATATTGCCAGCTTGTAGTCGTAGCTCGTCCGGGGTCATGACGTCACGCACCCAAACAGAGGCAAGGACGCGAAGCGACAAGTGAAATTACGGAGGGCAGTGGGTGTCGCTTCGCGTCCTTGCCACAGTGCTTTTTTTGCAGCTCATACTTCACGCTGAGCACACCAAAGTGATGGCCCCAACCCCAGAACACATACATTTCAATGGCGCTACCCCGTCGTTTCAAAGCGACGGCCCGTCGTTTTGGAGAATTGGGCCCTAGGAGGCGAAATTTCACTTCGTTCCAAACGACGTGAGCGTTGTGATGACCACCCTCCACAATTTTCAAGGCGATAGCGGCAAAGGAACAAAATGCTAATTCGTAGCGGTGCGCTGCTCGGAAATAAAGCGCGAGATAACGGGGCAAAGCTGCACAGGGCGAAACGATAGCGCCGCGCGGGCTACGCAGGCAGTGATTACTGATTACAGAGGCCGGCGACACGGAGACGACCGCGGCGCACATTATGCCCCATGGACCTCCCTTCTTGCATCCGGCTCCTTTACGAAGCCACCGATGAACCAAGTCGTTCGAGAACGAGGAAAAGAGAGCCAATGAGTGACTTTATTTAAGGAAGCGGACAATCCCACTGCACCCGGACGGCACGGCGCAGCACTGAGCACTGTGCACTCTGGAGCCATACGATAATGACCGGTTTTGCATATTCGCAGTTTCGTATACCACTTGGAATTGGCGCCAAGCCAGAACACCGCCAGCACGATATTGTGTTCTGAGCTTGAAAAGAGGTGTAAAAAGCAAACGTTGTGCGATTATTGGTGTCGATACTTTGGTTCAAGCTTAAAGATATATATATATATATATATATATATATATATATATATATATATATATATATATATATATATATATATATATATATATATATATATATAATATATATACACTTAGGGAATTAGGGGCTCGTTGAGGACATACAGAAAGATAGGTCGGCAGTCTACAACGCCAAAGACGGCATAAGGGTGTTGTTAAGCTCTTTTTTTTTACTACGATTAGTTAAGTTAATATTTTTTTAAACAAACGTAAGAAAGAAAGAAAGAAAGAAAGAAAGAAAGAAAGAAAGAAAGCAAAACACGCGCCCATAGTGGGGACCGAACCCACGCCTTTCGAAAAGCGTGGGTTCGGTCCCCACTCTGAGCGCGTGTTTTTCTTTGTTTTTCTTTCTTACGTTTGTTTTAAAAAATATTAACTTAACTAATCGTAGTAAAAAAAGAGCTTAACAACACCCCTATGCCTTCTTTGGCGTTGTAGACTGCCAACCTATCATTCTGTATGTCCTCAACGAGCCCCTCATTCCCTAACTATATTACTATGCGAAAGCCTAGCGAGGGTCTCGGTTCTGGCAGCCTTGACGCCAAGGTCGCATAAGAGGGCTTCCCGCCAGTTACCCGCTCATGACAGGCTGTAGACGTTCGAGTCACGCCCCGGGGGTTGAAAAGAAGGTCCCCTTTTCCCCGTGTAGTCAGGATGGCGCTGGCTACCACCCTTAAGCGTCAGATACAGTTCTAGTAAATATAAATACCCCAGAAAGTGAAGGAGAACACAGTCGCCCAGATAGCCGAATTGGTAAGGCATTCGAGATCGAAAGGCGTGGGTTCGGTCCCCACTCTGGGCGCGTGTTTTTCTTTCTTTCTTTCTTTCTTACGTTTGTTAAAAAAATATTAACTTAAGTAATCGTAGTAAAAAAAAGAGCTTAACAGCACCCCTATGTCTTCTTTGGCGTTGTAGACTGCCGACCTATCTTTCTGTATATATATATATATATATATATATATATATATATATATATATATATATATATATATATATATATATATATATATATATATATATATATATATATATATATATATATATACATGCCCGCACCCGCGAGCTCGCACGGTGGCATCTCACAGGAATCATTTTACTCCAAAAACGGTGAGTACTTTATCTTTAGCCCTAAATTTGGCCATTTTCTTCTCCAGAAAAAGTTGCGAGACCAAACCAGAATCTTGGTTCTCATGTTTCAGGCCCGCCCAGGTTTTAGCGTTGCTTCAAAGTTTTGTGTTTCAGTGCCTCCACTCGCTGTCTCCGCTGCTGTCAACTTAGGCTGGGCGTGAAAGACTAACGTGTCGCTGGTTATTGGCCGGGAATTCGTTTTCCTGCGAACACTCCCCAACCAAGTGAAAATGAATCTGGCATCCACGACAGGACTTCGATACAAAGCAAGGTTAGAGAAGTGAGAAGTAGTCCGGAATTGTTCGTTTGCTACGCGTCATTAGCGGCAACCCTAGCTAGAAGACGGTTAACGCTACTCACGCTAAGCGAGAGTGTTTTGTGTGCCTCGCTCCTAGGTTTCCCAATAAGGACTTAGAAAACACTGATCTCTTTTGGCCTAAAGACTTATCAAGGTGGTTGTTGAAACATATATGGTCCGTGTCCGGACCCAGGTAGGACGAGGAGGGATCGTGTGAATGGCGGAGGTAGGTGGGATGGAGGAGGGGTAGATAGGGAAAAGGGACGCGGGCTCCAACAATCGGTGGGAGGCACAGAGATGTACTTGAGGTGCGCGACCGGTGGAGGCCATAAAGTCCCTCGTAGGCTCTCAGGTGGGGCGGCCTAGCTAGCCCAGGAGTAAGGGAGAGAAAGAAGTAAAGAAATGGGCAAGCCAGCCGCAGAAAGGAGAAGCGGATAAGATTGAAAGGGAGCTCCATAAAGATATGCTAGCGGTTTGTTGCGGAGGAGGCTCGCGAATAGGATGGGCTACAAAAGAAGCAGAAAAAGAAGTGGAGCCAGCAAGAAATTCCGTGCAAGTCGAGCTGGAGCTGGGGAGAACTCAAACTCTCCCGCGCTAAACATGTTTTGTCATGTATTGTTACTGGTGTTTTGGCTCATCTACGGACATTTCTGTGTTTGATTTTGCACTTTGTAAGGTGTGTTCTCGCGTGGCCCTGTATGTGTCATAGAGTGTTATACTATTCCGAAAGTTAGGGGCCATGTGAATGGCCTCGCGATAAAACGAGCATCACTGTAGCGCGATTGCGCGCCACGACGAAAGGAAGTGTTATCCTACTAGAACGTACTCAGTCGGACATGCCTGAATTGCGACGGTGAAATAAGGAAAAACAAAACAAGCAGAAGGTCGAATGTGACCCGCTCCGACACCGTCATGTAAAGAAATCAGAAGAAGCATACAATGCATCTCTGTTTCTTGCGCCCCGAGAGAAGCAATAGCTTTCGTACAATTCCGACGCGTCCAGTCGTTCCTGGCGGCGAGGTTTCACAACGACGGAGACCCGCTCTCGTGGACATTGGAAGAATTTCGAACTATTCCACGCAAAATGTATTTAAAGAAGTCCGCTACGTCTCACATTTATCGCCGCTCTTGGCGGATTGTGGAAGACAAGGCCGCTTGGAAGGGGCACGCCGTTCAACCCGCATCAGGACAGCGATAACGGAACTCTCCTGCCTCTCACCAAAACCACGCTCAAATAGTCTTCGATCACTGCTCTCATTGAAATCTTCATGTCGAAAGAGACGCTACAATCTTCAAAATAGGCTTAAGTCTCCGATGCTGGACTTTTGCGATCTGGCTCTGAGAAGTTGAAGCAAAGAATTATGCATTTATTTCTCTTAAGTGTACCTAGTGTAGAGTTACGTCGTGTAAGATTTCCGTAGTTGTGTATAGCATTGCTTATGCTTATCCGCTCTCTGTTCTTTGTTTGTATATTTGTTAACGTAGCCTGCTAGCCCGTTATTGTTATTCGCATTTCCCATAGATTATTTGTACCCAGCTTGCATTTTGCCTTGTCATAAAGGTTATTTTGTTGCATGGTTCGGAACTTTCATTCCCTCCCTTCGCGGCGACCGGTGAAACCTGGGCGTTAAAGTTCAACTGCTTTGTGATTGGTTACCGACAAAGGATTCGCTCTTGAGCGGATACTCTCAAACCAGGTCCCACTGACACGTGGTCAAACATACATAGGTCATCGACAAAATTACACGAAGTGTTAACGCTTCATCTTCGTCTATATATGCCGTCCGTTTATAAAAGAAAAAGTTGTAAAGAGATGGCTTCAAAACAAAGCAAGCTAATTTACCGGGTGGGGGGGGAGGGCAGGGACTGGAAGTGTAAAAAATAAAAAAAAAACAGGCAGAATATACCGTGGTTTGCTATAAAAACAGGATGGTAACACGTTATGACTATTCAATGTGCAAAACCTACACAATTCCAGCAGCGACGAATATCAAAAAGAAGAAATAAAAATAAGTTCTGGTTGAGAGAGAAAAAAAAATCTGGTTTCAGAGGTGCCCAATTTCATCCCACCTGGTCAGACAACAAAAACGTGGCTTTGATCTGTTATAGAAATCGCATGTGTCAAAGTCAGCGGCCAGCAGCTACCCGTATTTACAGCCGTGCAGGGGCGCCAGACACCGCATAAAACCTGCCCTGCACGGTGGCGAGTAATCACGGTGATTAACCCGAATAACTAATGGCGCGGTGCACGGTTTGCCGCGATTTTTCCCCACACTCCCCGGGGGTCATCCCTTTTTTTCAGCAGGCGCGCCCGCGCTACTTCATTTTTTAACCGCGAGGCACAGTACAGCTTTGCTTGTATCTTCTAAGTTGCTACCCGAAATATCCAGCCACGCAAGGTATTCTCGCCGCAACAGCCGTTAGCATACATCACGTGGAGGAGCGTACTGATATAATTAGCGCACACAGCGAAAAAGCGACCTCACACGCTTTAACGTTAAATTAGAAGACCCCAGTCTGACGTAACCGCGCACGAATAAACGCAAAACAACGGCGAGACACAAATTACCGGGCACTGTTTCCGGTGCAGACTTCTCAAAGTAATACAAAAGTACAGACGTGACCGGAAGAAAATAATTCCCAGAGTGTAAATAAAAGGAAAGGAAGTGACGAGGAAGGGGAGTACCTCTAAAGGGCACTGCGTTTTGAGACGAGAAGGGGGGAACAGGGGGGAAGGAGGGGGGGAAGGGAAGGTGTTGAAGATCAGCGATGCGAAATTCCAGCGGCCGGTGTGCATGGCCTCCGACACCATCGATTATTACTCTGCGCGAACATGAGAAGAGGGGGTAATGATTACCGCGCAAGCCGTCATGGGCAGTAAAAAAAGAACTAAAAAATAAGAACACGGAGGAATCAGTAGAACGAAGGCAAACAAACCCGACTCAGTTCACTGCATTCTCGCAGCCACCCTCTCGGCTCGGAGCACTTTGAAGAAAACACCGCGACAGTGTTTTTGCGAGAGCGGTGCGTAGAAGGAAAGGGCGGGCAAGCGCAGTGTCTAATTCTTGAACGAGCCTAGTTAGATAACTCAGATAGATTAGGGAGACATCATCATTAATTTGGGACCTGGGACACCATTAGCATAATTGAGAGGAGAGCAGCGCCGCGCGGTGGCGGCCTAAGCGAACCGCAAAGGCGCCTTCCCTCTCGCTGGCTCTCTCTCTCTCTCTCTCATCCGCTTTGCAGGTTGCTTCACTGGGCTTTCCACGAACGGTAGTCAATCTTTGTTTAGGGGGAAAGAAACGTTTATTTCGAATGTCGAGGGCGCTGCGATTCTGGCATTCCTGATGCGTAATTTGTGGGCAAGACTCGGAACGTACACAATAACACCTAACAGATGCATTTGCGAGACGGATTTGCGCGCACATGCGTTCAGCTCAAGCATATTTGAGAACATCTGCTGAGAACATTTGGTCGTACGATGTTATTCACTCGAGGGACCAAAGTTTGCCGCGTACTGTGAATTATCTAACGCTATTTATTACTTGTCGCTCTACGCCAGACTTCATTCACCTGCGATTCCAGTGTCACCAGGCATTTTCCTTTGTTCTGTTGTTCCTTTAGGTATGTGTGATTTGGTTTGGGAATATCATCTTTGTGGTTTGTGTGAGCGTACTCGTAACTAACTTCTGGAATCTTGGCGTCGACGCGCAACGCTCGGAAGCATCCTAATGTACCATGCTTGCTTCGGCGTGAAATTCAAAAGCATATTACATTCACGGAGCTCTAAAATTCCTGTGCCAAATGCTGGAGGAGGAGGGGGAGCCTCAATGAGGAGATAGAGACCATACCGCAGTGACGAGGCTTCGAGCGTGCGCTGCTGCGATGCCTCTCCGCAGCGGATCACGTGGCGTGACGTCACACCTGCCACACTTGCGCTCCGGCAGCTCAAGGTCATTTTTACCCGATGAATGACCTTGAGAGACATGATGTAGTAGAGCTTTCGCTCTAAAATATGTGCGCTCAGTGGCTTTCGTGGCTCCCAGTTTGAGTATTTTGTGGGCTGCCAGGGTGAAGCCTGTACTTTCATCTACCGGAAGAGAATGCGTAGCCACTAAAGCTGCCTTGCGCAAACAGTCATCTTTCAAAACACAAGTTTCCCCAATATTCCTCGATCTTAAGTCAGCTCCTCAGCTGTTCTAGCAGGATGTACACGCGGAAAGGACATGCCAGCGACCCTTGCGTCTTCTCAGGCGTCTCTTGAAATTCTAGTGGATCCCGTCGCACGTTGGTGTAGTGGGGAACGAGCATGCTGCCGGTCAAGTGAGGGACACCTTATAATCTGATAGGATGGTTAAAACACTCTGCAACTACCAACGACCACTGAAACAGACGGTGGGTGATCACTTTAAGCGGCTGTGGCGTCCACCACATCAACCTGCCGTGAAGAACGATCTTAGAAAAGCCAAAACCTGTTTTCGCGCAGAGTGAGAACAGCCTCAGCACATACATCGGCTTCGCTACGCAAGGTCAACCTTACCTCATCTTTTAGTGCTCCTCCTGCCGTGTGCCCGGTGACATCAATAACTACGTTGTTAACTGCTCGAAACAGGACTTTTTTTTGTGTGTGATTTCCGGAAGCTAGGAATGTCACATATGGTACAGCCTAGGACATTATTTTTTCCTAGGAACCACTGGATTTTACAAAGAGACGTGTTTCGGCTTCTGCTGGCGTTTTCACAGTTCATATTACCAAGTGATGAGTGTTGACTTTCCCTGTATTTGATACGAAAGGGTGTCATTTAGGCGTATAAATTGCCGGCAGTTTCATGCATAGGTTAGTCCGCGAAAGCAAACACTCACTCACTCACTCACTCACTCACTCACTCACTCACTCACTCACTCACTCACTCACTCACTCACTCACTCACTCACTCACTCACTCACTCACTCACTCACTCACTCACTCACTCACTCACTCACTCACTCACTCAACTACCCAACCACCCACTCGCTCACTCACTCGCTCACTCACCCAGTCACTCCTTCACTCGCTCACTCACTCACCGACCCACCAACCCACTCGCTCACTCACGGACTCACTCACTTACTGACTAACCCACACCCTCACTCAATCGCTCACTCACTCACTCGCTCGCTCGCTAACTCGCTCGTTCACTCACTCGCTCACCCACCAACCCACCTACTCACCCACTCACTCACGCGTTCACCCACCCCCACTTACTCACTCACCCATTCACTGGCTCACCTGCTCACCCACTTACTCACTCACTCACTCACCCACTCACTATTCGTTCCCTCACTTGCTTCCTCAGTCACTCACTTACTCTCCCACACACCTACCTCCTCACTCGCTAACTCACTCAATCAATCAATCAATCACTCACTCACTCACCCATTCACTCACCCATTCACTCACTCTCACTCACTCATTCATTCAACTTTTACTTGCTTAGTTGAAAGGTTTGGCCTCACGCGCTAGTGTGAAGGGCACACAGACGGTCTCATGATTTCTCGAAGCCCCGAAAAATGCGTACAAAAACTCTGACTGAACCCTCCCAAAACGCCAGATGACTCGCCAAAAAATGCGACATATCAAAAAATATATCCCGCTCGCTCTCTCTAAATGGCTTCATAATTTCTCTGCCACGCCCACCCGCCACGGTGGCTCAGTGGCTAAAGCGTTGTGTTGCCCGAGTCCGAAGACATGCGTTCGATCCCGGCATAGGCTGCTGTTTTGTGACGAATGCAAACCACGCAAACTCCTGGGTTACGAGATTTCGGCGCGGAGTTTTTTTTTTTTTTTTTTCACGCCCAGAATGCAATGCCAGTGTAAGTGCCATCTGTGCAACTGTAATAATTAATAATAAATATGCAGCGCATTCCAGGAAACCCGACCGCATAAGCTTTGTTGTCTCCTTAACATCTGCAGGAACAGAAAAAGGATCCCACCCCTGTGGTCTTTGGCATTTATTGTTCTTTACCACTGTACCTTTTCGAGAGGGGATTCGGGCCCCCGCGGTGTTAATGTGTTTAATTGCCCCGAAAAGCAAGGTTTCAAAAGCATCCCGAATTAATTGCGCGTTACTCTCAGAAGCAGCCTGCGCTCCACCTAGATGGAGAGCAGAAGTAGAGAAAAATAAAGGCGACTATTATGGCACGTTGGCCAGCAGTGCTGTTAATTACGACAACGCAACAGCGTGTAATGAGCTAGCGTACAACAGCGGTCGTTATCTGGTTTGGACCGCTGTTCCGACGTCGACACCGGGAAGACTGCGGGTCCCCCTGAATTCGATAGGAGGCGCCACCAGCGAGCCGTCTCGCAGTCTCTCGGGAGGTCACCCAAACAGAAACTGAGCTTGACTTTGCATGCCTGGTTTCAAGCGCAATCGTAAAGATAGCGAGCTTGTAGCCGTCCTATCCCTACAGGACCACAGCGTCCTTATACCCTTAGTATACATGTATAGCCTACGTAAATGCGCACAAGACCGCACCACTCTCGGAGATAAGACCGTAATGACCGTCAGATGAGACCGTAGTCGTGTTGACCAAACGATGAACTGCTTTACAGGGCTTCTGATAAAGCGGGTTGTTTAATTTTGTTGGGTAGTCTTAAAATGTTGCCCTTTTTGTGTATTAGTTCCGGTCAAAGTGCATCATAACTCTCTGCTTCTGAGCCTTAAAATTGCGGCTGTTTCGAAGCGAGGAAGCACAAATGCATCGTTTTTAAATATAATACTTCAAATACCGCGAGCCATTACCCCTATCATCAGCTGCAGGGAAACAGGTTGCATGATGATTCATGGCTCCTCTGCCATTAGGCATGAAAAAGTGTTGAAACAGTGAATCCCCGTCCTGGACGGTCCGCGAGCACTCCGAGGACTTCGTTCTGATTGGAAGTCCCATAAAAATGCACGGGAAAATCGAGCGCCGTATTGCGTCTCTGGTAGTCCGCGGACGATCCGGGACTGATAATCGAGAAGGCTTAGTGTTTCACTGCTGTGGCCCAGGCTTGAATACGTTTAGGAATGTTGAGACTGAGGTAGGAGCTCTTCTGCTGTCTGGAATGTGAATTTATAAGAGATGATTAAGCAGAGAAAAATAAAAAAATATAAGCAAAGATGTTGGGAGAATGGTCAAACTGTTAAGTACTGCATGGCCTAGTTTGCTGTCCTGCACATCGGGTAAGGAAAAATAAGGACTGTCTTTAAAGGCAATTTTCAAACACTCACACATACTTCCACTGTATCTGAGTATAATTAATTTAACGTTTGGCTCATTTTTTATAGGAGAAAGCCTTACATGGCTACATGGCCCGTTCTTCGAAAATCCCGTGTCACCAAAATCCGCACACCTAAACTTTTCATGCCACTGGCGGCGAATGCAGGTATGCGCAAGCCCGACGTCCCCGTTGGATGCAACTCGTGATGCCAACGCCGGTATGCTGTGGCCGGTCGTCCATAATTCTGAAATTCCATGTCGACCGCGAAATACTCTCCTCTCCAAACGAAATATTACCTCCTCAAATCTCTGTAAATTTTGCAGAGAATCCAGTCGCGGACACCATTTTTGTGATGCAGGTTGTTTTAGTGATAAGGGATATGGCTGATTCGGCGGAGAGGAAACGAGGTGAATTGATGATTGACAGAAACAAAGTATATTAACGAGACTATTCGGAAAATACACAAAGAGAGGCAAAATTAATCTTGTCGGTAAGCAACCGATGAGTGTTGCGTTGCTTCACATGTCGTTTGGCTCAACGTTAAGGTTACATGACGCTAATGTTGAATATAGGCTTAACAACACACCTGCACAGGCGCATTTGTGAAGGCGGTGACAGCAGCCGTAGAGCTGCGACGATAACTTACCCACCCACATATACTACACACCCGATGGAGGTAACTGGAAAGTAAGGTTATCACTTCTAACACGGGTAAGGAGTCTTAGGTGTCTGTCTGAAATTGCATCATTTTAATTAATAATTGGCCAAGCCAGTTTGCTTGTAGTTATTTGTGTTTTTCCTTCATTTATTTCCTGCCCTGTACGGATACAAATTTGTTGTAAACCCGAGTAAAATACTATTGCGATGACACGTTTTCATTTGCGCAATGGAAGGGTCTGGTTACAGGGGGAAGATTACAGCGCAAAGACAACTAAGCCCTGCGACGATTGGAGTGCCGCCCGCTTAATTTGCTGTAGTCCTATTGCGCTTTTCAGCGGGAGGTTTCTGTGCTTCATTGTTCGTTGCCCTAGCTGTTAATGTTTACGTGTTTTATTTTGACATTTATTTCAGTTACAGAGCGTGAGAGAGAGAACAATCTTTGATGAGTCTGCCAGATGAATGCGTCCTGTCTTAAAGTAACGCACATCGCAGCTGTGTGCAAAGTGTATAACGCTATGAACCACCGTTTTGAGGAAGGACAGAGCCCATTTTTTTTAACGTGTTGAGTCGTATCCGTCCAGTTTTGTGAATAACGTGACTCAAATGACCTACTTCATTCGATTACTACAGCGCAAACCGAAAGGCTGCCCTGCACTACACAATGCATGCGATGCTTAGCCTCAGAGCCTATATGCATTGGACTGACCTCAAAACTATTCAGTGCTGTTACCTTCGTATCCAAGCGCTGAGTTAGTGCGCTTGGATACAAAGTCCAGGTTATTTTGCCTATAACTTGCACTGGTCTTCCGCGTCATAATGCAAGTTTCGTTCAAGCGCTTTCGTGCAGCTACAGCGGGGCATATCGGGGGACTATATAAAAAGGTAATTGCAGCGGAATGCCCACATACATTAAGGATACGAAAGTCACACAGCCCCTCCAAACTACGATAGGCTGCATTTCTAAGTTGGGATGGAAATATTTTAGAGAGAATATAAATCTATATACTATATCCATATATACACATATATTCATACGACCATGATTTTCAAACAAAACTTACGAGCTGATTTCGTCTCCACTAGCCGAGTGAGGGGAGACGGATAATACAGGATGGGTACACTAAATATTGTTATTCAGTTCGAGAAAATTCCGGTGTGTTCAAAATTGAAAGAGCGCACGGTAACAAAGGCTCAAGCTATTTCCTATTGCATTCGCTCTAGTTTTGAAATCGTGAGATGATGTGATAGGACGGTAACGAATAGAGTCTGCGACAAAGCCACCACTGTCACCCCGCTGGGTTCAGTGCTCTGCTCTGACGGCCTTTTTTTTTTTTTTTTGTCACCGTGCTACTTCCTCGCGTGCTGTTTCAGCGCTGTGCTCTTTTAACACGAAAGCGCTTCATGCCCGGGTACACCAAGATCTCGCCGGCGTCATATCCGTCACGGAAATGACATCGCCAGAAAAAGTTCAAATGACACGGCAGTGCCCGGATTCGAGCCCCGAGCTCTCTCGCCGCAACGGGAGGTACACAGCGCTGTGCCGAATGCGCTGTGGATTCAAGCACAAGTAGGTATACGAACGCGCCTTATATCTTTCCCACTACTTTCTTTATTCAGATGGTGCTGCTGTCTAGGAGAGGCGAAGCGAAGTAGTTCATATAGACGCTCATAAGCGCTGACAGTTGGCGCCTCGATGCCAGCGTCTTCGTGTACACGGAACGCGGGTCAATTGAGGGCACCCTCCGCCCCCTACTGCTTTCGGTTTCAGTTTCGGTTCGGTATCGTTCACACGGTTTTCGAGGGGCTGTGGTTTCAGTCGAATTTACTCAATGTTCCGGTGCCTGCCATCCAGTGTCCAACGTTGATGCGTTTAACGGTGCCATACCGACGTAATATACAGAGAGAAGTGCAAAGGTCATATGGATGCACAATATACATTTGACGGCTCCTGTGAAGGCACATTTCACTTTCGTGTTTTACGAATTCCTATGAAAGAGGAATAAACCACATTTTTTGTTATTGTCGGTGCTGTTCTGTCGTGGTGCCACATTAGCTTAGCCACAACGCTGATCCGACGAGACATAACCAATCCACCTGAGCGTTTGTCAAACACGGCTACCGAAAACACGTTATTACGGAGTCGAGATGCACCCCTGTACCTGTATGCGAAACACAGGACGCGCGCTTCCATCGCAGCTTGTATAATCAGCTAAGGCGGCAGCGGGCTGCCGCGCTCCCGAAAACGTAATGTTGATTGCCAGCGGCCAAACGAACACCTCCTAGATATGAAAGCCTGCTCACGGCGTCGTAGTAGTTCCAAAACGACCGGCTTTCTTTGGTTTCTAGTGGCTGAGGCATAAGGGCGTCGTAAGTTCTAAGAGCGATCTTTCCAGTTCAGAGAGTAAAGCTATGCCAATATCCAGTGCAGAGAGATGCTTTCACACGGCTAGCAGGTGTTTGCTTAGCTCAGTGCGTGCGACTGGTCGCAAGCCGACATAGCGCCCGTGCGGGGCTGTTTAATACTTAACCACCGGGGCTACGCCTATTAACGACCGGGAAACGCGACGGGCCCGCGACCAGACAACCGAATGTCTCGCCGCCTCCCCGCCGTAACATGCGCGCGCCTGCAGCTCCGGGCTGCTGGGAAAGGACGGCTCGGCCTTGCGTTCGTTGCCCTTCGTTGCCGCTAGGCCCCGGAAAGGCGCCAGTGCGCTGCTCTAATTGCATTCCCTCTTCGCGACACGCGTGTCATTTAACGTGTCCTGACTCCCTTTCTCGCTGATCACTGCTATGCGCAGCAAAAACTTCACATTCCTGGTTCGGAAGGATAGCGAGAATTGAAGCATAATATATATATATATATATATATACATACATACATACAGTCTAGTCCACTTATAACAATATCCAAGTGCCAAGGAAATCTCATCGTTATAACCGATAATTGTTATAAGCGGGTTGCGAAATAAAAAAGATGGAACATAGCTCAAAACATTTTATTTGCATGCCAGCAAGGTTGTAGTACCACTAATTTGCGGAAAAGAAGCCACAGTAGGCCACCTTTGTTTGCCGCGTGTGAAGCTAGCGCAAATCTTTTCCAAGAGCATGTATCGGTGCTGCACCTAGATGAGGTAAATGTCTTTCGCGGAAATAAAGTCCCCGATAGACTGTGTGACGCATTTGGCCTCCTACGAAGACACTACCTGAGTAAGCTGCGCAACCGCGTCATTAGAGTCATCACTGTTGCATTTTTGGTGCACAATATAACCGGATTCAATCGTTATATCCGATATCGTGGCACTGGAGCATTGTAATAAGCGGTTTATTTTACCACAGGAAGAATACAAAAGTTGACGGTGCCATAGCTGCTCATCGTTATATCCGATATATTGTTATAAACGGTATCGTTATAAGTGGACTCGACTGTATATTTATTTATATATATATATATATATATATATATATATATATATATATATATATATATATATATATATATATATATATATATATATAGCGAGAGAGAGAGAGAGTATGAGATGAGACGAAAGTAGCCTAAAAAAAGAGGAGGTATTACGAGAAATACATTATAGAATGCGAATTTCCGAACAGCGCGTTCTCAATTATCCAACGCCACAATGTTCGGCTTGCGCACGCACGCGTAGGAAAACAAATATCTGACGCGGTGTGTGGAAGTTCCGAGAGCGACGGCTGGAGAGTCCGTTAATTGGTATTCACTTTTTTCCGCAGCAATACGAGGAGCCGGAAAAGACCGGACCGCCGCACTCCCTACCGGAAAACTTGCCCCGTTCGTATGTTTCTGCTCTGTTTGTAAATTTGTATTATATAACATCAATCGGACTCACTGGCGCTCGCGTTTAGCGGCTCTAATTGCGATTCGCTGCAGCGGGGCTCGTATTCAGGTTGATCGTGGGAATTTGTAGCATTTGTTTTGGTAGCGAATTGATAACGTTTTGGAAGCATTTGTAGCATTCGTTTTGATAATCTTTTATTTATAATCAAGGATTGCTTCTCTGTTGCTGCAAATTATAGCATTCACTGTCCTAATTGGCGACAGCATCCACGTATGTATGTATGTATGTACGTATGCATGCATGTATGTATGTATGTATGTATGTATGTATGTATGTATGTATGTATGTATGTATGTATGTATGTATGTATGTATGTATGTATGTATGTATGTATGTATGTATGTACGCGCGTATGTATGTATGTATATTTATTTATTTATCTATTTATTTATTCATTCATTTAAATACCTTAAGAGCCTAGAAGGCATTACATAATGGGGGATACACACAGGAGGTTACTACAGCATCAGTAAAACATGTCAGGTTTGTTTGTTTGTTTGTTTGTTTGTTTGTTTGTTTGTTTGTTTGTTTGTTTGTTTGTTTGTTTGTTTGTTTGTTTGTTTGTTTGTTTGTTTGTTTGTTTGTTTGTTTGTTTGTTTGTATGCATGCATGCGACCGTCCTTTTTCGAGAGGAATGGACCCTTCTATTTCGCGTAATTTGCCCCGGCAAACTAAACCCTCCTGAAATACAAAAGGTGCGCGCGACGACACAACTTACGTACACTCATAGCAACTGAATGGTACAATGAACACAGGAACGACTGGTGTGGTTTCAATTCTTTCTAAAACAATTAGCCGTAGCGTAACAATATACTTAGTTTCAACGTTGGCCCTAAACTCAGATCATGGTTGCCCTGCCCCTCTTGCTCCAATCTCAAATGATGAGCAGCGTGTGCGGAGGAACAAGTAGGCGTCGAAGGAGCTGGGGCGTGGAGGCGGCAGTCCTGTGTGTCGCTAGGGCACAATCAGTCATACCGGCGCCTGCAAGGCGCAGAAATTATTGGGGCAACCCAGCCTAACCTAACTGAACCGAACACAAAGCTCTAATCGCCTACTCATTTAATGATAACAAACTAAGGGCAGTATAGTGGGAAGAACCAGCGAACGCAATAAAAGCAACTGTAACAATATTTCGAAGGTCAGAAAAAAATGGGGTTCGGTCGGCACCAGAATCTCGGGACGCTCACCGCCGAGTCTGTACACAAAGCAGCCGCGTCGGCGGATTGCCTCGAAAGCGCGTCATCCCTATTTCATATTTGCCGCGCTTTCGAGGCGCTTTTTCAAAGAAAGTGCTAAGAGTTGTGCCGCGCCTCCGCCAGATGGCGCCACGGGTCCCGCGACCGAGAGAAGACGCAGTGAAACATCCCCCTCGCGAGGGGCACGATCAAATGCAGAGCATTTCCGGGGGCGCACGAGGTTAAGTAGTTTGCGTTACGTTAATGTTGTTGCACTTGTGGCAACTGCTGATGAGAGAGCGCTCGTCAGCAGTAATTTGAATGACGCAACGATATCAGGCGCGTTCATAGCGTCTCATTCTGTGTCGGCTCTGTGGCGCAGTGGGTAGAGCACCATGTACATTGCGTTCCGCCCGCAGGGTCGAGGGGTCGAAACCTGGCTCCGGATAGTATTTTTTTTATATATATAGTAGGGAGGGGTGCGGTGCGGACTACGGACGTCAACGCGGGTGACATCGTGAGTTACTGAAATGCTCTGCATTTAAAAAAAACACACAGAAGGAACGTGGAGTAGCTCCTACGACCCTCCGCGGTGCCTCAGTGGCTAAGGCGTTCCGCTGCTGAATACGAGCTCGCGGGTTCGATTCCCGGCCGAGGCGGCCGCTTTTCAGACGGAGGCGAAAAGCAAAAACGCCCGTGTGTGCGAGATTTCGGCGCACGTTAAAGATCCCCAGGTGGTCTAAATTAATCCGTAGCCCTCCACTACGGCGAGCCTCATCGCCTGCGTTGCGTCGGCGCGTTAAACGTTACAATCAATCAGTAGCTCCTACGCCTTTCTCACGAGTAAGCGATAGCGCAACCATTTCACCACGGGACAATGGACGGTAGAATATGTTTTTTCAGTAGTGTGACTTTTATGGCTCATTTTATTCTAGGCGCAACTCTAGCAGTTGCAGTTCTGCCTGGAAGAAGTCCTATTTACAAAAGATGACACCTGTTTCCTTCCACATAAGTGCATAACCCAGTATGGATGGTATTCACTTAAAGCTTAGCTCTCAGTTTCTTCGCTTGGCAACCCTGGAAACGGCTATGTTTGTGCCGCTTCGGCGCAGACAAGGCCCGGCTTGTTCCACTCACTGCGCCCGCACCTCGAAGAAAAAGAAGACACCGGCTGCCCCCTTTTAACCCAATTCTCAACGGTGGTGTCAAGAGATACGTTATTAATCGCAACCACATTGGAGTCGAGGCATTACTTTGCGTTCTGGGGCGGGACGGTTCGGAACATCAAACACACGTCATGTGCTTATCACTGACAAGTACCGCCATCTCGCGGAGCCCGACAGCTAGTGACGGCGCACACACTTGGTTGCCCGCATGCGTGCCACGCAAGTGAATACAACCTGTAGGCTCGCAGAAAAATTCCCGCATCTTTTCTTATTTACCTGCAAGCAAGGCCAGATAGAGAGTACGCGTACCACTTTTCTGTTGCTTATCAGCCCAGCGTTCATTATCCTCTTCAGGACACTGTCAGGTTACGTGTGCCAAATGATGCTCCATAAAACTTATGGCACAGCGTCGCTGCGCTGGATTCTGCTTGGCATACGTTTCCTACGAAGGGATCAACTACACATAGACCATAGTCTAAGCAGCCTGCCCACCTAGATTCCCACCACTGACTCAGTTTTATTCATTTTTACTGCAGCGACATTTATGTCAGGAAATGCGTCGAACGCACCTCCCCACACACATGCATGCTTCATCGCACTATATTTTTTGATCAGCGAAGAAAAAAAAAAACGTTCATAGAATAATGGGAGAGAAGCATCGGTTCGGGACTTCTCTTCGCCGGAGTGTCTGTTCGAGATTACCGAAAACTGAAACGACATTTCTCAGCGGCTGCCTCAGAAATGCACCCGAGCTTTCGACTGGCTTCAAGCCCATACAAAAAGTAAATTAAACGACTCGGGCCTCCCCAGCAAATCCCTCCCACAGCCGTACGTTGGCGAAACGAAGCTGCTATTCGACGTCCTGCGCCAGGAATCCATCCGGCCAGATTACCGCCGCACGCAAATGCGTGTTCCGAAAAGGGGCCGACTCGCCACTGGATACAACGTCGCCGAACAATGAACTTTTCGCGCAGAACCTTTCGGGGGCGTTCTCTACGCCGCGGTTGCGAGGGAGCAAAAGGTGAGAGGGAAGAGGATGGAGACGAGGAGGAGGGCGGCGGCGAGCGCAGTGGCGAGGCCTAATGATGATGACGCCATCATTTGCCTTTCAGATGGCCGAAAACTCTTATGCCCGCCTAGGCTCAACTTTTTCTTCCTACCGAGCTGCTGCTTCATCTTCTCGTCCCCTGGGGCTTCGGTGCACGTAGAACAGAACCAGCGATAAGAAACTAAGAAATGGGGCGGGAAAAGTAAGCTTAAGAAAGGGCGCGTTCTGCCAACGACATTTTGGTTCGGGGGATGGCGGCCGTTACTCTTTTTTTCTCCCCCAGGAACTAGAATAAGAACCGCGCGGTTATCTGCGCCCTTCTTTGCACTGATGCTGACCCTACACCCCCTCTCTTACATACACCAAACATCATACGAAATCACTCAGCGCGTTCCGTGCTCATTAGGAATATTTCAGACCGAGTTCATCGCACCGAATGTTTTCTGCGTGCTTTTTGGTCTCAAACTCCTTTTTTCCCGTATTTCTCGCCTAACGTGATAGCGTCAAATTTGTTAAAAAAGAAGAAACGTTATGCCGTCGGTTGGGGAAGAAAGATGTAGCAAACTGCAGGAATTCTCTTTGACGGTTGAGTTATCGCTTTACAAAGTTTCCTGTTGGATCCTACCCTTCAGAAGCTATCAAAGATTCTCAAACTCCCCGCCCTTCACCTTAGTTTTCTTACAATCACCCAGTGGCGGTAGTTCGACGAATTTTCTCAGTACTGACGTTAACGTGTTTCGCCCAGGGCATTTCGGGGCTCAGAACACCCGGCGCAGGATTCAGACGCCGGAAGAGCGCAGCGCGTAGAGTAAGGTGACTTTATCGCTAGGGTCGTGGCATCGGCCTAGATTACGCCGAGCAAATTTTCCGCTCCCCTGCCCCCTGAAGGGGATCGTGCGCCTTTTCCCATCCGACAGATTCTCTTTTCTCTCCTTTTCAAAGCCATCTTTCCTGTGCCTTTCCCTACGCGTTTTTATCGCCTTCCGTGCTTCCGGGCGTTCTTTTTACCGCCAATTTGCTTCTCCTTCATAAATTTACACCGCAGAAAGAATTCCTCTCATTCATTTTCGGAAGAAGAACAAAATGTCCAGGCCTTATTCCGGGACCTATTTCTGCTCCCCCATTTCTGTGCATTTTCGCAAATTTTTTATCAACTTAACTGCCCCGGTGCGCCTCGGGTCGTTGCGTCAGTTGGTATGATTTTTATAGCTCGAGTGACTCATTGCTGAGGCCTCCACGAAAGAACGTAATCGCTTCCTTATTTTTCACGCCGGGCAGGCCTGAGAACTGTGGTGAAAAAATAACGGGACAAAAAAAATCCTCCCTTTCTTTGACGGCGGAATCCCTCGGGTCAAAATTGCCTTCAACGTTACCAGCTTGAAATTGTTAAAATCAATCTATGACTGGAAGGATAATCTGGGGAAAAAAAACTGGAAGTACGAAAAACACCATTGTTAGGAAAGGCTTTAATCAAGGAGAAAGCTTGGAATGTTTGTTACGACTTGCTCGCTGTAATCCCCATTTTTTCGTCCCCATTCACTAGGTTCCCTGACTAAGCTCCGTCTCCTACATGCGCCTGTTCCAATTGGAGGAAATCGAAGGTCATTGCAACTCAAATAGTTGTTTATGCATTGGATTAGTGCACTTTCTGAATGCGCTGATTTAAAAAAGTGACTTCGAGCTACACACACTCCGAGTCCCC
This sequence comes from Haemaphysalis longicornis, assembly GCF_048455015.1. NCBI lineage: Eukaryota > Metazoa > Arthropoda > Arachnida > Ixodida > Ixodidae > Haemaphysalis > Haemaphysalis longicornis. Next base: position 56,484,770 of record NW_027526361.1, on the reverse strand, counting down.
ATAGCTTTACACAATACCGGTATCTGAACGCCAGCTTAATCTATCAACTTACCTTCTCGAGAAAAAAAAAACACACACTGGAGCCAGGTAATTTATCCATATTACGCTGGAGGAAATCAATAAGTCCTGAGGAGAGCCGTTGACCCCTCCTCAAAAATCGTTGTATGACCTGATTGTGTCGGTATTTACAAGCAGAGGTATGTTAGACATCTCGCGTGTGTCAGAGTTTCGCAAGAGTTCGTTTTGTCTCAAAATTGACTGAAAATTCCTTCTTTTTAGACCGCTTCAGTGAGTTTAACCAGCGGCGCTGTTTCACAAGCCGTAAGTTCGCTGTTGCAGGACAAAAATACCAAGAAAAAGCCGAGCGCTCGTGAGCGCGTGCATCGCGGCGACCGCCGAGCGTCCCCGGCACGCGCAGTGGCGCTAGAAAAAAAAATGGCAAAAACCCCGAGGAGCGAGAAAATGGTGAGTGCTCGTGAGCGCGTGCTTCGCGGCGTCCACTGAGTCCCCGGCTCGCGCAGTGGCTCTAGCAAAAAAAAAAAAAAAAACTACAGCGGTGTTGCGAAGCGCTACCGCGCTTGTAAAACAAGACAAAAAAAAAACTCCAGCGCTAATGTGTTACAGCAAAAAAGACACCCTACTTGGGAGAGCTCACCGAAGCCGCCGCATTCTCTAGGAGTCATTATGGATAGTTGGAGAGATGGCTTCGCGTGTGCCAATCTTTCCCGAGACGACTGCAGATCCCGTCATTGCTGCCTCGTATCGATGACGAAGAGCTGGCGGAAGTCAACAATCCCGGGGATGACTTTGCATCCATCACTCGCCGCGAAGAACACGGCGACCTCTTCGACGTATGACGACGATAACTAGTACCGCAACTATGCAAATTAAAAGTGATACTGAAACTTAACGATCTATCCCGATAAGTTCGCCTACAACAGCTTCGCCATTCAAGTCTTGCGCATGAGTGCAAGCTTCCCTGAATTTTTATGATGGTTGGCCAGTTTTTTTTTTTCGGATAAAGCTGCCGTTTGATACTAATACTACTACTTCATGGTCCCTTTAAAAGCAGCGCCGCGAACAAGCTCGAGTAAAGGCGTACACAATGGTACATTGCTGACTGTCTGACGAAGGCTTACAGGGACGAAGATGGAGCAAAGCTGAATTTACACTGTCTCCATTTGCGCTATTATAACGATTACAGGTGGAACTTTGGCAAAATCTGCATTACTGTGGAAATGCCATACGTTTTGCAATTTTCCGTAAATATTTTATATTTTTCTTATTTTTTAGTTTTTCAAAATTTTGTTCGACCAATTATCTCAATTTACGCAACTACAAAGACAATTATTATAATTATTTTAAAAAACTATAATTAAAAAAACAACTATTAAAACAATACAGGTGTAACTCGCGAAATCTGCATTATTGTCGAAATGCCATGCGTTATAGGTTTTGCCATTTTCCGTAATTTTTTAATGTTTTCTTATTTTTATATTTCAAAATTTCGTAAGTTATTATAACGATCACATTTGGAACTTTCGCGAAACCTGTATTATTGTGGAAATGCACAGGGTTACACGGTTCGCCATTTCCCGGTATCATTTTATATATATATTTATTTTTTAGTTTTTCAAAATTTTGTTAGACCACTTAACTCCATTTACGCTATTATAACGACTACAGGGGGCCTTTCGTGAAACCTGCATTACTGTGAAACTGTCACGCGTTATACGTTTAGCCAGTTTCCGAGATTTTTTTTATTTTATTTTTTAATTTTGCCTGCCCATTTATTTAAATTTGTGACATTATAGCGATTACAGGTGGAACTTCTCCAGTTCTGCGATATCTGCAGTTCTGTGGAAATGCAGGGCGTTACACGGTCCTGGCTGGGGGGGGTACTCGGCAAAGAATGCTACGTATTAATATGAATAGGCAGTCAAGAAAGCCAAGGAAAGCGAAGGGGATAATGGGGTAAGTCAGTTATTATGCTCGAGACGAATACAGTATTTTTAGAGAAATAAAGTGGAGAAAACATGCCAGCCGGGTGGGATTCGAACCCACGACCTCCTAAGTTTGACTGAAGTATATGCAAAGTAAGGTCATCAAAATTGTGGCCTGGTTGGTTGAAATGCTGCGGGTCAGCTATATTATTCCGGTCACCGGTGGTAGAGGTATATATATATATATATATATATATATATATATATATATATATATATATATATATATATATATATATACAGTCGAACACGGATATATCGAACACGCATATATCGAATTATTGTCTATATCGAACAGCCTGAACGTCTCTTGGAAATCCCATGCAAACGCATAGCGCTGTTGTCCGCGTGTGTCGAGCTCCCGATCACGGGCACATTCGATATATCCAACGCTGCGCCGTAAGTTACGGCATGTCGCGACTTTGAAGAGCTCTGTGAAGTGCGGAGCTCTCAGATAAGCTTTAGATGGGCATATTTTATATTTCGAATTATCGATATATCGAACTTTTTTGCGATCCCCTTGGAGTTCGATATATGCGTGTTCAACTGTACATACATACATACATACATACATACATACATACATACATACATACATACATCTCTGAAGAAAGGGAGTCATCTTCCTAACACATCAGTAAACTTTTATTTTTCTTTTCTAATGTTTTTCTCGTGTGTCTCTGTCTCTCTATTTCGCTATTTTTTGGCGCTCTGTGTGAGTTTTTATGTTTCAAAACTATATATATATATATATATATATATATATATATATATATATATATATATATATATATATATATATATATATATATATACAGATAGATAGATAGGTAGGTTGCTGTCGTCATTGCCAGTGCTATTCGGCTGTTTTGAAAACAGCCGAATAGCACTGGCAATGACAACTGCAACCTTGATATGTGTCCTTACCGAGTCCCTCGTCCCGTATCTTTCTGTTCTATATATATATATATATATATATATATATATATATATATATATATATATATATATATATATATATATATATATATATATATATATATATATATATAGTTTGAAAATAAAAAATTAAGGTAAGTAAAGGCAGAGACACACGAGAAAAACATTTAAAACATGGAGTTTACTACTGACGCTTCGACTGGAGGACCAGACGTCATGGATTCTGCTTGACTTAAGCTGTGTCATGTTGTTGAAAACGTTATGAAGGCAGGGTAACGGATTTGGGTTAAAAAGCGGAGCAATGGGTGGCCGTGTTACTCCGGTAGGCCGCCGGCTACGGCAGTCTTCGCAAAGAGAATCAGGGCTTTCTGCTCTTCGCGCTCACAATGCTCAGGAGAGGTTGATTTTTACATGCGAAGCAAGGAGGAGGAGGAGGAATAGATAGATAGATGTAACTTTAGTAGGAAAAGGGCTGGCTCAGAGGCCTATAAGGATGGTAGGGCAGGAAAGGAGGGGGTAAAATTAAGTCCGGCTCAGAATGTCAGCCTCGCGTGTGAAGTCCCAGAGGGAACGCAGGATGCGGGCTGCGTTCGTGTGCTGTGGTGGCGAGATCCAGTACTCGTACGTCGGAACTTGGCGGCGATGGCACGCGCGAATAGTCACAAGTCCGGGACACTCCCACACAAGATGCTGCATAGTGGGGCGGACCCCCAGGTCGCATGCTCGACAGGTGACGTCGGGATGGGAGGGCTCAACGTCTTCAGGTTGCTGGCGTCTACGACGAGGGATGTAGGCTCGCCATTTAGCAATGACATCATCGGTGAGTGCCGCTCCAGCTCGAGCCTTATGGATGAAAACTTCGGCAGCACGCGGCAGTCCGCTTGGCAATGCATGGGGGTCAAGAGGTACCGATGCGAGAAGCACTTGCCGTCCTCGTTGCTTCAGAAACTCACGCTGGTCGTCGGGGCCCTGGAATAGTGAACCCGTGTTCCAGCGGCGGCGAGCGGGAGTTGAGAAGCGCGCTCGCCAAAGCGTGAGTGGCCTCATTTCCGAAGCCGCCCGCATGGCCGGGAACCCAGGTCACATGTACGTCCACATTGCTTTGTACGCAAAGTGCACGGCAACTGCTCTTAATTTGATGAGTTAGGCAGCCGTGCCGTGGAATCTGCTGTAATTTTTTGATGGCCTGAAAGGAATCTGTGTGAATGGTGAGGCGCTCCCCAGGAGGAAAGGCGCCTTGAGACACTTACTGCGATAAAAAGTCCAGGGCCATGGGAATAGAACGCCACTCTAGTTTCCAAGGCGTGGGGCATTCCTGATCATTGTATTGGAGCACCAGGCCACGGCGCACGCCACGTTGGTGGTGGTAGAAAGCAATGCCTGCGCGGTGGGTGGTAGAATCCCAGGAGGCGTCTGTAAAAATTGCCCCAGGATCGGCATCGCTACGGGCAGCCTGAGCGGATCGCTGGAAAGCGTGGGACGCTTTGGTAATCTTTATGGTAGTAGGATTGAGCCGGCAGACATTTTCATCCTCCCATGGTGGAATCTTTGGAGAAATGTTTGGTAGGTCGGTATGGTGCACGGGAGAATCCAGCAATAGAAAACGTTGACCAGAAAGAGTCATGTGCGGCGCCTTGAGTGATTGCGCCTCCCCTTTTCGATAGTCGCAGCTATTGAAGGAAGACGAGAGAAACGATGGAGCGCTCCTAGGCGCGTGTGCCCGGGAAGGCCCGTAATAACACGCATGAATGCTCGGTGCAACACCTCTAGTTGTTTGGTTTGGGCCTGAGTGAGGTCAAAACACGAGGCTCCGTAGCAGGCGTGGGAAGTTAGAAGGGCTACTACTAACATTCGGGCGACCTTCGTACCCGCACCCCCACTGCGATGGTAAATCCTCTTAATGAGGTGAAGGATCTTCATCCATGTAGGCGCGAGCTCTTTAGGCCATGCGTCGGCACCTCCGTTCTCGTGAAACGATACGCCCAAGATGCAGATGCGAACCTGGAGAGTAGGTGATCTGATGATTAGTTGATCCCCGAGCTTCAGACTCACTTTGTCTCTTTCTTCCTTTGACCCTCCTAGGAGAATCTACTGGGTTTTCTCAGCCGACGGGTGCTGCCAGTTTGTGGAAGGTAAGCGAATAAAGCATCCAGGGAAGTTTGAGCGGCAGTTACTGCTTGTTTTGTTGTGGCATGCTGCCCTCGGTTAATCCTAACGGTGACATAATCGGCGTACATAGTAAAACGCATGCCCGTAGCGTGGTCGGGAAGGCAATTTGCAAGCCCTCTCATCACTAGGTTGAATAGGGTTGGTGAGAGGATTGCCCCTTGGGGCATTTCTACCCTATTTGTGTAGTGACGTGGTTGGCTACGCCCGCTACATATTTCGAATGTGCAGTCATGCAAGAACGCTTTTACCATGTTTACGATTCGTGTGCCGGGAGGAGCTTCTTCCAATGCTTGAATGATGGCTTCGTGAAAGACTATGTCAAACCCTTTGCGAAGGTCTACGGTGAGCAGGATGCTCGGTACGCCGGTTTGCCGGCCGCGGCGCTTGTTTTCCAGACGTCGCAGGAGGCTGTCGCGTGTGCAAAGGTTTGGTCGGAATCCCGTTTGCGCTGGATGGAAATGAGCGCATTGTTCCTTAAGGTGGTAATTGATACGTGTAAGAACTATTCTCTGGAGAAGCTTGTAAAGGGTCGATGTCAATGAAATTGGCCGTTTGTTGCTCAGCTTTGTTGGGGACTTGCCAGGCTTAGGAATAGGTATTACGACAGAGTTCTTCCATTCGGGCGGAAGGGTACCTGACATCCAAGTGTGATTTAAGTTTTCGAGTAATTGCTGCTTGCCAGTGTGGTCTTAATTTCGGAGCATCTGCCAGGTGATGCGATCCTTTCCAGGCGCACTGCGCTCATTCACGGACTGTAAGGCGTGCAGCAATTCTTGTAGCGTATATGGGGACTCTACCCCGTCATCGCAGGCTGGGTTACGTTTTCGGTATAGGTACCGGGGGTGTACGGGGAGAGGGGGGAGGAGGAATAAACTTTATCTTAATTCTTAGTGATGGCAATGGGAGGTCTCAGTCCAGAAGTCCCTGGGCGGTCGCTGCCAGGCTAGCCCTTTCAACCAGCCGAAGTTGATCGCCGGGGTCCGGGCTGACTAGGATGCCTTCCCACTGCTCATGGTTGGGGGAGAGGAGGGTGGGGGAGGAATGGTGTGTGGGAGCACGCCCATATCATGTGGTATAGTGTACAGGGTTGGGGACAGTATTGCAGGTGGCAGAGTAGGAGGTGGGGCAGATGGCGTGGAGGAGGGTGCCGTGCGGGTATATGTTGGTTTGAAGGCGGCGGTAGGTGGTGGCTTCTTCCTTAGTCAACTTGTCGTGGGGAGGGAGCAAGGTGCGGCATTCGAGGCGGTTCTGCTCGAGGATATATCTTTGTATTTTTGAGGCACAGAATGGTACTCATCCGACTGTGAGGCTGAAGTGTTGGAGGGGAACACCCGGTAGATATGTGCGCGGGTGGCAGCATAAGCCGCGAAGCAACAAAAGAAAATGAAAAAAGAAAACTTACCCACACCCTGTTGTTGCAGAAAGTTGTCACACCCTTCACGCGTAAACGGTGTAACCAGCACAAATATGTTCCCAGTTAAAAACCAACTGTAGTTTCTGCCGAACTTCGCCGTTGTGAAGATATGGGGGTATTAATGACATGCATTCTCCACCCAGGCATCCACGGGTTACTTTTATATAAACGTTTAAAATTCATACGCTTAATGCACCGGATCTGTGGGCTTAAATGTCTCAGACATGCATATCCTTATAAATGATTTTCGGAACGTAATTTTACGGAACATTACTTATCCATTCAGTGAGCATAACATTATAAGAAAACGATCTTTGTGTAATATTCAGGTTACCATGCACACTCTTGTGCCTTCATCTTCCTTCTCCATTTTTGTCGAGGCGTTATGCTTCTTAGGATACAGACTGGTGAATGAGCTCGCATTCGAGCTCGTTTGAAAAATAAGGCCCTTTTCCCCGCCCGAGTGCACATCCAATAAATGCATGCAACCGGACGCAATGCTTTATTAAACCAGGCTCAATAACTGCAGCTTGGGCCATCACCGTTATGTGGAACATTAGTTTTATGACTCGCAGTAACGACTTGCCAAAAGCAATATCAAATGAACGAGCGGGGTTCTAGCAATCAGGGAAGCGCGGAGCCACCCCACACCGGTGCGTCAGGCACCCGTCGTTGACTTCTTTCTTGTCGCGTTCAGCTGCGCATTAGTGCGTCAAACCTGGCCGTAGTAAAGCAGGTAATTGTTTCATGCGCCCTGTACTTCACGGACGAGCGGCCGACGCAGCCATCCTCACAAAAAAAAATGAGCCGTAATGATGAAGACAAAATTCCTCACTGAACTTTTTCGCGGAATCGTTTTCTTGACGAGCGTGTTGTTGGAGTCTCTGCAGCATCCTGCTATGTGCTCCAGGATAAAGAGAAGCGCTGATGACGTGTATTTTCTAGGCGGCTGGCGAGAAGACTGTAGCATTGCAGGCGAGATTCCGCACGCCTGTTTTTGTTGTTGTTGTTGCTGTTTTGTTTGTTTGTTTGTTTGTTTTCTTTTCTCCGAGCTGTGAAAACGGAAACGTACGGACGGCGCTCCGTTCTCCCAAAAACTGGTTACACGGAAGAGAGGCCCAGTTAAGTTGACGAGAGGCTTTCTACGGAGGCTCGTCCGTTGGGGTCCGGGTCCGTTTCGGCGGCGCGGAGAGATGAGAAAACAGGCTGTAGGCCCGACCTTGTTTTGCGCAGAAAGGCAGCACGTCTTTGCCTATTCTTCATAATGTATCACCAGAACACAGACCGGAAAAATACACTACACAGCGCTACAACTTACATTTCACGACACATAGATCACTCACGCAAGGTTGGCATTCCGCGTTGTCGCACTGCTGCATATTACAATTGAGTTATTCCCAACACAGCATCAGAGGGGAACTACCAACCAGTATCATTGGCGCTTACTAACTATGTATTTTGCTGGATTCAAATTACGTTTGAATAATCTGTATTGTATCAGCTGAGTTACGTATTTCATTTTTTTCTTTCTGCCTATGCTTCCATGAAAGTTCATGTACAATGCGCCATATATTTCACTACAGTACTTTATCTTTTGATTTTCTTTCATGGCTCATCTGTTCACTGTAGCATTTGCACTTGCATTGTCATATCGTATTTCTTGTGCGTATGCGTTTTAGTACGAGTATGAACACGCTTTTGGGCTTTTTGCTGTATTACTTTCTCTTTCTTTTTCTTTCGCCTTGTACATACGTTGCCAAGTTCTCTTATGTTTGTTATTGTCAAAGACGATAGTATTTCTTGGGCTACTTAAAAGAAATTTTGTTGTCTGTTTGTCTGTCTGTCTGTGACTCGATTAAGCCACCCTGCCAAAGTGAAACAGAAGCTGCGCAATTGTCTTAATTAAATACCCACAGCCAAATCTATACGTCTGGGTCCGGTGTCAATGTTCATACTTGTCAACATTGTTGAACAAGAACAGGACATTACGCAAGCATAAGGCAGGAAATCACTACATAAGTGATATTCGCTGTGTTCCTTTATTAAAAAATTACACCATCTTCCCGTAGGGCAACCCTGAGTAGTATGCAAAGCAGCCATGGGGTCGATTCAAGTGCCCATTAGTTTTCAGTTCGTCGTTGAGCCCATGGCTGTTTCGCATACTACTCAGGGTTCCCCTACGGGAAGATGGTGTAATTTTATTCGCCTCGCACACATGCTCGAGGCTCGGCAATCCATCCTACAGCGCTGGAAGACGCGGCGCACCAATCGCCGCCTGCGCAAAAAGGTGGCAGAACTCAACCGAGCCATAGAGTGCTACAGCCGCCAACTCTGCGCACAGCAGTGGCACGCCGTATGCAACGAGGCAGACGGCCAAATACATAAGGGCAGAACTTGGAACTTACTTCGCCACCTACTCGATGAAACCAAGACAAAGGGTTTCCAACGCCACAATCTGGCGCAGACACTGCACGCGGCGATACGAACGCTAGGCGAAGACGAAACGGGCCGGAGAATCAACGCCCGCTACCTTCCCAGCACCCCCAAGGAACAGCATGACGACTACAAGGGAGCAGTCAATCTGCTGTTAGACCGCGACATCGAAGAATGGGATGTCCGAGCAGTGCTGCAAACCCTTAACTGTAAATCTGCAGCAGGCGCAGACCGCATCACCAACAAGGCCCTACGAAATCTCAACGACGGCGCCATCACGGCCCTCACTCAATACTTCAACGTGTGCTGGCGAGCGGGCCGGCTGCCCAAGCAATGGAAAACAGCAAAGACGGTGCTCATCCCCAAACCGGGCAAACCACCTAGCATAGAGAACCTCCGACCGATATCTTTCACGTCATGCGTCGGCAAGGTTCTCGAACACGTCCTGTTGAACCGATGGCAACGCTACCTCGAAACTGAGGAGCTATACCCTAACACCATACTAGGCTTCCGAGAGCGCCTGAGTACCCAAGACACCATGATCCTGTTGCAACACGAAATACTCGACGTGACCACCCCCACCCGCGACAACAGGGCGGTGCTCGGTCTCGATCTGCAGAGCGCATTTGACAAGGTACAGCACTCTGCCATCCTGGCGCAAGTATCGCGACTGAACATGGGCAGGCGATCATTCGCATACATCCACGACTTCCTCTCGGAACGCACCGCCACGATACACGTGGGTGACCTCGAACTACCGCAGAAATCGCTAGGCAGCACCGGAACCCCCCAGGGCTCGGTAATCTCCCCGCTGCTTTTCAATATCGTAATGATCGGCGTGGCCAACCGGCTAGCGGAGATACCCCAGGTTCGCCATACCATATACGCGGACGACATCACACTGTGGGTTCCCGGAGGCTGCGACGGCCACATCGAAACGACCCTACAGCACGCGGTAGACACTATCGAACAACACCTCGAAGGCTCCGGCCTCGTCTGCTCCCCCCAAAAGTCAGAGCTACCCCCACCGGGCACACCTCGCCACCGCATAACCACCGCAGCAATCACCGTGCGCACGAGAGACGGCACCGTCATCCCGCGAGTGCAGTCCCTCCGAGTTCTCGACATGATACTTGAGAGCAATCGCTGCAACGGCACTACAGTCAACCGCCTCACCACCAAGCTCACGACAGCCACCCGCCTCATCAGGCGAGTGACCACACGGCACCACGGCATGAAGGAGGCCAGCCTCCTCCGACTGATACAGTCATTCTCCATCAGCCACGTTGCATACGTGGCAGCATATCACCACTGGAAAACGCCAGAACGAGCCAAAATCGACGCCGCGATACGGAAGACGTACAAGGCGACCCTCGGGCTCCTCGACAGCACAAGCACGGCGCGGCTCCTCGAGCTGGGCATCCACAACACCCTCGATGAGATCGCCGAGGCCCACCGCACGGCCCAGCTCGAGCGGCTCTCAACCACGCGCACCGGTCGCTCCATACTCGACCGGCTAGGCTACGCATCCAGAGCAGTCTCAACCTCTAGTACACGCCCGCTGCCAGACGCCGTCACGCGCAGACTGCGGGTTAATCCCATACCAAAGAACATGCATCCCGAGTACAACCGCGACCGACGAGTCGCCCGAGCCAAGGCCCTCACGGAGCTCTACGCCCGCGACACCCGTGCCCTTTACGTTGACGTCGCCGAGTACCCCGACCGACCCGACACATACGCATCGGTGGCAGTCAGGGCTACCACCGGCGACATCTACAGCACCTGCAGTCTCCGCGTCCCGGTCGCGCGTCATGCCGAGGAGACGGCCATTGCCCTGGCCCTGACGGACCCTCAGTGCACCACAGTGCTAAGTGATTCGCGCTCCGCGATACTCAGTTATGCGCGAAACAGTGTGTGTGAAAGTGCAGTGAAAGTGCGAAGCAACACCACGACCCCATCAGTGTCCGCCACGTCCCTTCGATGGTTCCCGGCGCACATGGACTCGCTCGGCTCCAGCAACGGCCACGCCAATCGCAACGAGACGGCAGATGCCGCCGCGCGCGAACTCACCAACCGCGCGGCGACCCCTCTCGCCTCTCGTTCGGCTAGGCAGCCGGCCATCAACCACGAACCCCTCACGACCTATACCGAGGTCCTCCAATGGTACCGGCTCAGCCGACGAACTATGCCACCACCTCATCCTCGGCTCACAAGGGCCGAGGCCGTGCTCTACAGACAGCTACAGACAAACTCTGTGATCACACCCGTGTTGGCGCAATACGTGTGTCCGGGTGCCTACGACAGCGTGCAGTGCTGTGTGTGCGCGAGAGCAAACGCGACTCTGGCCCACCTATTGTGGGATTGTGAACGCAACCCAGACGAGGCGGCCGCCCCGACGCGGCTGCCGGACTGTTTCACGAGTGCCATGATTTCGTCCGAATACACGACCCAACTCCAGGCCGTCCAGCAGCTCGAGGCAGCTCTCGCACGGCAGAGACTCGGGGAGGCGGCGAGGCCGAGGGATCCACCCCCTCACTGCCCGTCAGCCGAGCCAGTCGACGCCTGCGGCGCACACCACGAGGACGTCCAGGCCGCGTCACGATAGGGTGCCTCTCTAGGAGGCGATCCTCTCGTTCTGCAGGCTAGTCAATAAAGTTGTCTCTCTCTCTCTCTCTCTGTCCCTCCCTTGTCGTTGTTGCGCCGTCCACACCCCCACTGCGCATGCTAGGCTTGCTGAACGCCCGGTGGTGTCTTACCCTTTAATGGCTCCTGGAGCGACAGTGTTACCGGTGTCTTCCTGGGCCGGCCTGAGATGATAGCCGAGCAATGGCAGTGGGGGTGTGGTGGACGGCGCCACAACAAGGGAGGGACATAGCCCCGACCATGAGTTGCTGGAGCGACAGTGTTGCCGGTGTCTTCCTGGGCCGGCACGAGACGAGCACGCTTCCCCTTAAAGGGCCCCTGGAGCGGCAGTGTTGCCGGTGTCTGCCTGGGACGGCGGATGGATGGACCACGGACGACGGAGCCGAGAGCAAGAGATGCTTTGCATCTAAAATTTATGGATGCTTGGTTTTTTTCGATAGCAAATGAAATACTACATCAAATGCAGAAAACCGCCGCCTGCTGTTGTCCGCGCTACTATAGCTCCTGGCAGCATTTAAGATAAGAAATCAAACTGCAACAGTAACGAAATGTTCCGCTAGATCGGTTCCACATTCCGCTTGGAACGCTCGTGGAGTAGAGCAACAACGTGGTTCTATAAACGTTGGAGTACGCTGCCTCGATTCACGCGCGTCTCCGCCGTACGGCCGGGCTGGCATCGAGGCACCCGGCCTGCAGCAGTAGAACGCGGTAAATTTAAATTAGGCAGTTTTAGCATATCGTTACCGTGTTTGCGTTACCGTTTACCGTGTTACCGGAAGCGCTGGCGACGGTGAAGCCTGTTCCGGTAAGTTACCGTTCGCGGTAACTCTCGCGCTGCGCAGTCTACTCCCGCAAACACGGTAAACGGTAACGCAAACACTGTAACGATATGCTAAAAGTGCCTATTGACTTGAGCAAAGCTTTAGCGTGTTATCTTGGGAGGAACGAGACGGCAGAGGAACAGCATGAGAGGTGAGCGGGAAAGAGAAGGGAGCCCTTACTTGTCAGGGGCGCCAGTAGATAGATATCGTCTTTCGTCGACAGTTGCAACGAAAGGAGCAGATACGCGGCCATTTTTTTTTTGTTTGCCTTGTGCCGTTCATGTATCACTCCCCTCAATAATGCCCCTGGGGCCATGAGGGTATAGTAAATAAATAAATAAATAAATAAATAAACAAACAAACAAACTCGGGTGCAACTTCAGAAAGCCATCGCAAGTTTCCACTGCGCCTCATCCACGCAGCTGGCTGTTCATCCGCGTGGTACAAATCGCGCCTTACTGCGAGTATCGTAATCATGACGCGAGTCGTTTCAATGATTTTTAAGACTTAATCTGCTCATAAATTACTGCAGCGACGACAAAGAAACTGCGTGAGGAAAAGTAGGCGATGATACGCGTTAGGCGCAACCTCCTTTCAAAACGCGCGCCTGCTCTCACATCCGGGCCGGTCGCTTCGGCGGAGTGATGCACTGCATGAGCTATTGCCGTTCCTCACTTGTACCCGAGTAGAGCCTACGATTACGCGTGTTTGATTCGGCGCCAAGCCACGGAACGCGCTGTGGCATCGCTGCAAAATAGGTTTCAAAACTGAGTCCAAGGCAGGAAACGGAGGACCATCGGAGCCAAAGCAACAGCGCACAAAATTTAGTGGACATCTCAGAGGAGATTCCTGCGCCTCTTAAGCCCGTTACAGCCTAAAAGGTTGCGTCGATCTGTACTTACACATCAAATTGGCTTGACAAATAGAATAGAAATGCCTTTATATTGAAAAAAGAAGAAGAAGCGCTTAGCGTACGTAAATATGGAGGCATTCATGAATAATATGGGTCATTATTTTTCTTTTATTAGCGTGCTTACAAGAACGCGCCTGCTGTTTAGCCCACCCGCGAGTGCGTGCCGCCCAAGCGTTCACTGGAACTTTTAGAAAGTGCGTGCTGGCTTGTACTTGCCAGCGTGCGTATTGGCACGCTGGCACTTATTAGCAATGGTTAACACAGGCTCATCAGAGCTCGTGACGAAGCATTGTTTGGAAACGCAAGGGTGCCCGGAAGAATTCGTGAACGAAAACGCAACCGGCCACTTACACAAGGCAAAGCCACTGGTCTCTTTATCCAGAAAGGTTGAACGTAGAATATTTCGAATTTCGCAAATTAGAATTGCGAAAATTCGGAATGTTCGAAAATGTATCGAGAAGATTTGAATAGGTTGTTAAGGGCTTAACAACAGCTGTCACCCTGCTTGAATTACATGAATGAATGAATGAATGAATGCTAGCCCTATTCGTCACGTACACAGCGCTTCGTAAACCTGTAACGGAGAATTTTTCTGAGAAGAGAGGCATGTCGGAAGGACAGCGCTTACCGCATCCCAGCAGGCATAGCACAAGCAGGAGTCCGGCGTGCCAGCGGCAGCTTGTTTCGGCCCAGGGTCGCTGGCCGCCTCCCGGTGACGTCACCGCACGCCTCTTCTGCCGGGGACTGCGAGGTCGATAGAGCGCTCATGTGACGGCTGGGATCAGTGAAGGGCGGCTGAAGCGCTCAGATGTGGGTTTCTGTTGAGATGTTGAAGTTGTTGATGATATAAGTGTCGCCAGCGTTTTGTTGCACCTGTCATGATAGCCATCCAGAAGCGCACTACTTTCTGGCCGCATTGCGTTGTAAGTACACGCTCCAACTGTTGCAGTTGTCCTTGCTACACTTGTCATTTAACTGCAACGCACAGCATATCAAAGGTGATACACCGATTGTATGTGCATCTGTAAATTACGCAAATGAAGTTCCACCGAAATGATCTTGGAGTGGCTTTTCTAAAAACTGGGCAGCCTTTGCTATATGTCATGTTTAGCTTTGCTTTAGTTCACTATGGACGAACGACGCTTCACCACCACCCTTTTCCCTTTTGCTCTAATAAATGTTGACTACAAAGTGAATATTCAACGTGGTTGACTGCGCCTCCAACCTTTCAGTTCACTGGAGTCAACTGGCTCGGCTCCTCCAATAAACTTTTAGTCGTCCACCTTGGATGTGCAGACACGATCAATTTCAAGGTGACAGAGGCAGCATCGAATGGCGTGCCTTTGAAGCTGCGTAGCGACCGGTTCATAACTTTGGACATAATGTTAGCACTGCGTTCTTCCCCTTGCAGTCTCTTGCATGATGCAGCCATGACGCAGCCCGTAACATGGCGCTGCTGCTACTCGAGCGATCACCTTCAAATTGATGGCGACTGTACCTTAGCACAGCTACCCCAGTAGATGAGCGTGTGGGAGGGGGAGGGGATAGAGGCACCACCTGCGCGGCGGGAGCGGCGTCCGCATGTTGTTGTGCGCGGCTGCGGCGGCGACGGCCCGCGATGGCGGTGGCGTCGAGGCCTGCGGCGGCCGGCTGTCCCCGTGTCAGCCGAGAGGCGGCGGCCGGCGACGCGGCCGTCCGCCCGACGACGCCCAGCCGGACGCCATCGCCCCCAGGGGGGCGACACGGCCGCAGCACCTGCACAAGAGGAACGAAACCAAGCACCGGTTATGTCGGGCTGAATTAAGCTGTATGCGTTAAAAATTCCCGACGTTTGTTTGAACAAATCAAGTCTTATCACAGAGTGTGATGACCCCCAGCCACGGAGCAAGAATTATTCAGGAGGCGCAACAGGGCTTGCTCCGGCGGCGCGATAAAGTCAGGGCGCCGGGCACGGCACCGACGCGCCCTCTGTCGCGAGACGCCAAAGGGAAAACGCTCGCCGGTTCAGGGTCAGTCAATGCATAGCCGGCAGCCGCCGTGGGCAGTCGACGCCGACGAATCCCTTGCGCGACTGGACTTTCATTGGAGTCGGTTTGAGGCGGAAGAATCTTCGCGTTTCAAACATCGTTGTCGTAGGACGAAGGGGCTGTGATTTTTTAGAACGAGAAACCTACAATAAAAAAAAACGTGGTTGAGAATCTAGGTATCATTAGTTCCAATGAATGATGGTTCTTATCCTCTATGTCATTAGTTCGTATTTAGACTGTCCTAACTTCGCCACCCTGCCTGTGGAACATGAAAAGAGCGCACAATTATCTGAGAAGCCGCCCGCGAAAGGCGAGACGGCGAGAGTGAACCACTCATGGCGGGAAGGCGGCGTCCGCAGACGTCGTCTGCTCCGGGATTCCTTCTGGTTCTTCGTTTCCAGTGCGGTACGG
Organism: Haemaphysalis longicornis; assembly: GCF_048455015.1. Lineage (NCBI taxonomy): Eukaryota > Metazoa > Arthropoda > Arachnida > Ixodida > Ixodidae > Haemaphysalis > Haemaphysalis longicornis. The sequence continues at coordinate 56,468,997 of NW_027526361.1, read as the reverse complement.
CTTGTAACTAGGGCAGTATTTATTCATAAATGCCGCTAAAATGCCCAGCACTTATTTTAAATGCAGAGCATTTCAGTAACTCACGATGTCACCCGCGTTGATGTCCGTAGTCCGCACCGTCCCCTCCCTACTATATAAAAAAAAGTATAGTATTATGCGGCGCCAGGTTTCGATCCGTCGACCCTGCGGGCGGAACGCAATGTACATGGCGCTCTACCCACTGCGCCACAAAGCCGACACAGAATGGCAGGCTACGGACGCGCCCTATATCCTTGACTCATTCAAATTACTGCTGACGAGCGCTCTCTCGTCAGCAGTTGCCACAAGTGCAACAACATTAACGTAACGCAAACTACTTAACGTCGTGCGCCCCCGGAAATGCTCTGCATTTGATCGTGCACCTCGCGAGGGGGATGTTTCACTGCGTCTTCCTACTGGCCAGTACACTCGTTGCCATCTGTCGGGTGTTTTGCGAACCCTTTGCGGCTGATGGCGCGCGCTCTGAAACGACATTTCCCCCAATACAATCCCCATCGGACCGCTTGACGCGGATATAACGCGGCTCCGCGGGCTTTTTAATTTTTTTATTTATCTTACAGAGAGAAATCTGGCAATTTTCACAATATATTCAATGATATTACGATGTTTGTGTGTCGCGTACGTAGAAGAATGTGTAAACTATGGCAACCCGGTTGACGCGCCATCTGTTGTGCTGCTCCGCAAGCTGCATTTCCTCCTCGCCAGACAGTGACATTAACGCGCCGCCCGCTAGCGCTGTCCAGCCCAGCGGATTCTTCTCCTCAAATACTTCTTTCTCCGTGCCCCCAGCAATACTTTTACCGTATGTGTGTCCTGACAGATAATCACTACCATCCTCGGAACCCGCTCCTCATTAAAGCGAGGAACACGAACAATGAGCGGGTGCGCGATCCTGATCCTTGCGGAAGATAGCCGCGTACAAGTCGACAGTATAGAGTATACGCCTTGGCCGCCTTAGATGTCTTTGTCTTTCGGATCGGTTTGCAAGCCCGCCGGCTGGTGAGAAAACGGCTACCTTCCAGTCGCTTCCGACTATTTGTTGTTCTACGAAGCATAATATATGGGGTGTGAACGTATACAGTCGGTGCCGTGCAGTTGCAAATGGATGAGTTGGTGCAACCTGATTTCCGTTTCCTTTCAGGCCATATCGACATGGTTTAGCTTTAACGCGTCATTAAGTGGACACGAGAACATCACTGCGTTCGTGTAGCTGCTGCTGCCAGCAGTCAGAAGGGCCGTCTACTCAGAAGGAGGACTCGATGGTATTTTACCCACAATACACGTCGCCAGCGCTCGTGCATACAAGGACGCCAAGTTCCCGTTTATGCAGCCTCGCCGGAGCTACCGTGTATGCTAATGGGCGGCTGTTGCACTCTCGCTTCGTAGTTCCTCTGAACACCTCCACAGGAAGGCTGTGCCATTTGCGTGGACTATATGAGATCCCTGAACAACGGCGAAGCAGCAGGGACAGACAATATGGTAGAAAAAGAGGCGAAACAGACCGAAACTAATAGTGCAAAAAGGGCTCATAAGCATCCGTAGAAATGTGCCGGGATGAGTAGTGCGATATCAGAAAGTAAAATCTCCACGACAAGTCGGAAGGTAGCATCTTACTCTTGGATAATATAAAAGGTTTTTGTAGAGCGAAGGACTTTGTTAGGGGACTATCTCAGAAATGACGACACATGTGTCGCCTGCGGAAACGAAAGAGAAGCGATACGAAAGATTTTTTGTTAAAATCTGATATAGTCACGGAAATATTCTCCTTCACGAAGCCCAGGAGTTTGGAAGCAAAAGACAGAAAGTAAACTACAAAGCTCAGAAGGGGACCAAGAAAAAAAGTTGGAAATATTGTCGCAGGAAAAAAAGAGAAGATGATGTAACCTAGGAAAGTTCCCACGTGTTTATATAACTTAAGCTTCGTTTTCGGGTGATAAGTCCGGAAGAGCCGAAAAAAAAAAGCATAAATTCGTTCAGCATCCACGCAGTGCATCTGGGAGCGTATTTATTTCTCCTTTTATGACTGTGAGCGCAGCAGAGCCCCCATGCGAGCGTTCCAGGAGCAGGCCAGCCTGTGCCACGGCCTCCGCGATCGCGGAGGCCGTGCCTGTGCTCTCGGCGCCGCGTCATTGCCCGCGAGCAGCGCATTCGCTGCTCCTGGCGCCGACGGACTATGCGGCGCCGGCTTTGGCGTGCACGCTTTGAGAGAAAGCTACTTTTATCACGCCGTGGGGAACCCACTTGTCCTGCACGCTCGGCTGCGCACCGGCACGGGTTGCAAGCTGTAAACGAAAGCACTGCGTATGCTAAAGCTTGCCTTCTTTCGGGACCCGCGAGCAGAGAACAACGCTTTTACCACCTTTGCCTCGTCTGTGGTTTCTCTTTGCTTAGCAGCACGGGCACTCGCGGATAAGCCGGAAATAAATTGGCCGTGCCGTACTGAGATGGGAACGAGCAGAAATGCGCGGCTCCACGTGCTGTAACTTCCCTGGTGCAAAGAAAAAGTTACATCTGCAATTAACATGCTCATGAAATGACACTAACGGTTATCCGCGCAGAAAACAATTCGGAAGTTTAGTTCTAAAAAGCATTCCGCTCTCTCGCAGAATCGTGGCAAAGGCCATGGTAGCACAGGATTTGCCGCGCATTGTCTGCATGATAAGATAGCTGTGGTCGAGCGAATTGTTTAGTGGCCTCGTTTCGAGCGCGAACACGTCTAATGCATCTGCCTCCAGAGGTTGCGTTCTCGGTGCCATAGCAAGAATTCTGGTGGTCGAAGCGTATCGGTAAGTGTCGTTTGGCACCATATCTAATGAGTTTGGAAGCTGCTCCCATAGGGTAGCAGAGTTGCTCATCCATCCGCCATCTTGAGTTCCAAAGTCATGCGGGAAAGCCTCCGTCACTCATGCGGGAGCCGCCGCGCCGGTTGCAGCGGCGGAGAGAAGTCGGCGCGTACGTGCACGGCCGGTATAAAGCGGCCGTGGTGCGTGTGCTGCCTTGCACCGCCGGCCGCTGCGCATGCCAGCTGCGGCCACTGAACTGCGCACAACTTGAAAAGGAATTCGGTGCGCAGCCCTGAAAGCAAGCTTTCCTGTTATGGGGGAACCGGCGGTGCGGCAGCCGGATCTTGGGAATCAGACGCGCAAAGGCCCTATTCTCGACTGCACAAATTGCCGGCAATTCAGGCAATTTTCCGGAAGTCTTTTCTGATTGGCTTTCAATTTTGGTCACGTGCTTCCGGTTGACAAAGCGGTTGTGTGTGCTGTCGTCATTTTGACGTTTCATGTCGTTTACGGACACCAGTTCTAACGTTTGCCTTATTTCTCGTTACTAAAGGCCCATAATTCTTATCCGGCAATGAAAAACCAGAATAAATGCAGCGGACATGACAACGTAAGCCTGTCTTTGCTATTCAACAACAATACTGCTTGTAATACACACCCCCTCTGTGATTGGCTGAGATGGCGTGACGTAATTTAAACAGTTGGCGGGAACGATTACGTCATGCATTGGCAACTTCAGCCTGCGTAAAAGTGACGTAATGCTACGTAACAGCTTGAAAATGGCGGCTCTTTTTGTCGCAAAATACAAGAAAAATAGGGCAAAATATTGCCCCGGCTTACGACGCCGCGAAATGTGCGGCAATTTGCAGCAGGCGCAGTTTCGCATGCGCGCTGTTTAAAACATGTTTCCTACCGAAACAAATTATAGTTTCAACTGCTTCCAAGTCAGCGATCATGGAACATACACATAACATGCAGTATTTTGCTTTTATGTTTGGCAATGAAATAAAAATGATTTGTTTGGCGTAACCGCAACATAAGATGGCAGTACAAGCCTCTCCATGACAAAGAGAACCCAATGCATGTCATTTGTCCATACTTGTCCTAGTAAGCTGTTGGGTCACATGATCGAACTCAAGAGAAAAATAACAATGAAAAGTGACTATTTAGTTCATTACAGCGCTGATTGCAGTCGAGCTTGACGAATGAGTGAATCGGCGACATGGGTGCGCTCCGAGGTTATCAAGCGTAGCGCTGCGCTGCGCTTATGTGTCATAGAAGCGATAGTCGCGGCCGTCTTTTTCTGTGATCACGCCATAAACTTGTAACATAGCAGCAGACGATAGCGTGGCGGCGGTGGTGGCAGGGAAGGTGATAATGCAACAAAGCTTGCATTGAAGCAGAGAGCCCAGCTACGTTAATAAAAACGATTGAAAGAAATAAATAGACACGGTAAAAAAATTGTGTTATGTTCTTTAGCCTTTCGCTCGCTTTTGGATCAACGTTACTCGATCGCCTTGTGGTGTTGGCGCCAAATTTGACCTCCAGAAATGTGTTTTTCTTGTCAGCCTCAGCTACCGTCTTAATTTTTATAGTACATGCCAAGTGTTTTTATATCTTTCTTGCACAATATTTGATACCTTGGTAGCGATATTTATGAGTGACTCGTCAAATTACACTGCATGTCGTCATAGCTATAGGTGCAGCACGTCACTGATTGCTTACGTCGTGCTTACGCAAAAAAACATGGGCGAAATTCCGGCAATTTGTGCAGTCGAGAATAGGCCCCCAACTCTGCGAAATCTAGAAGCGGGCAACCGGCAGCGCCATCTGTCTGCGAACGGGTAAATTCTAAAAAAAAACTGTTGTTGATTCCTCTATCATAGGAATCGGTAAACACGAAAATGAAATGTGCCGCGAAATCTGCAGCTGAGCATTATTTGTGGGTCGGCGGCTGTCTTGTGGATGTGCTTGGCGAGCGACGTCCTGCTGGCGGGTCGCTTCGGCAAAGGTGTACTGGCGTCATTTCCGTAACGGTTATGACGTCAGCGAAATCTTTGTGTATCACGGCATAAAACACTTTCGTGTTAAAATATAAAATCTGAAAACGAATACCCCTAAGTATAACGTACTCTTTAGTACTAAAGGTTGTTTCTCCGCGAGAAGACCCTGTGTGCAGGGGTGCACCGTTTACAGGCCGCCTGCTTCGTTGTACTGGCGTCACTTCAGTGACGGATATGCCGGGGATAAAACCCTTTTGTGTTAAAAGCCGCCCCCGCGGTGGACGGCTAAGAACGGGAGTTACGTACTCCGGTGCGCAGTCATCTCATTGCTCCGGAGGGAAGCTTTGCTATTCATAATAAGCTGGCATTCCAAGTTTAAATGCATCAGTGACCTTGCATCATTCGCTAAATGCATCACTCACTAAGAGAAGAACGTTACATGAATATTCTCATGAGGTTTTGACTTCATAGCCGACTTTGAAGATGTGTTGCAGTACCCGCCGCGGTGGTTCAGTGTCTAAGGCGTTGCACTGCTGAGCACGAGGTCGCGGGTTCGATTCCCGGCCGCGACGGCCGCTTTTCTGATGGAGGCGAAAAGCAATCACGCCCGTGTGTACGAGATTTCGGCGCACGTTAAAGATCCCCAGGTGGTCAAAATTGATCCGGAGCCCTCCACTACAGCACGCCTCATCGCCTGCGTTGCGTCGGCGTGTTAAACCCTACACTCAATTTGTTACAGTATGATTGTTTTAACACGGCTCTTTTTGTCCCCAAAACCAACGCATCCAAAACTACCCATGTCAGAAAGAACACAAAAAGCGTTTTTGGCAATATTTGTTGCTCATGGGGTGTTTGTTTTCTTTTTGCAAAATCGGCACACTCCATAATTTTCTTCGGCTTTTTAACTATTTTATTGTTGGCACAGATTTTCTTATATGCGTACCTACCCCAAACGCACGCACCGACAGACAGGAAAGGTGACTACTTTTGCAACCACCATAGGGGAAGGAAAATGTGGTGATTTTATTATAATCAGCAGGTAGTTTTCAGCAATGCTTCACGCACGTGAGGCTAAAACCGTTTACTGCGTTTCGTCATGAAACCCTACTTCGAAATGTAGAACGTACCAGTTCGTCCGACGGTTTGTCGTTCAACGCTTGTTTATTAAAGTTCCGTGTCCGCAACGTGAAGTTCAGCTACGAAGGTGCGTTTGCAAACCCACCAACCAGAAATTCAACACGTTACAATACCAGCTAATTCCTAAACCTTCGGACGTCACGTAAGGCGCGTCTGTTATTTTTGTACCTTATAGCAGCTGTAAAAAAGCACTGTTCGCCTGAAAACCGCGACGATTTACCACGCTTGATTTATCGATTGTTATTGGTGCCCTTTTTGTATCGGGCTGATGACATGTGCAGGTGCCGTCAAAGGTAATTGGAACATGGTCTCGCAAATTTACAGGAATGTCTTCTTCCGGAAACTTCCTCGCGGCATTGGTGTGCTCTTAAAGGAGTCCTGCCTAATAGAAAACGTTTCTTGTAAACACGTAATGGCCGTCATAAAGCCAGTAAGACAATTTTTTGTTCTATTCAGACATCTTTGTTCCAATTACTCATGACAGCACCTGTACAACTTTCCCATAGGTTCTAACATCTACACGAATTAATACCGTTATACAAAACATATTGCTGCGAACCATGCATTCTGATTTTTGCATTCTGGAACCATGCATTCTGGTTTTAAATGCAGAGCATTTCAGTAACTCACGATGTCACCCGCGTTGACGTCCGTAGTCGTAGTCCGCACCCCTCCCCCTACGCTATATAAAAAAAATACTATCCGGCGCCTGGTTTCGATCCCTCGACCCTGCGGGCGGAACGCAATGTACATGGTGCTCTACCCACTGCGCCACAAAGCCGACACAGAATGGGAGGCTACGAACGCGCCTTATATCCTTGACTCATTCAAACTACGTCAAGAAGCTGCTGATACATTAAATGCAATTGTTAGTCGCACGATGTCCGGCGTCGGCGTCGGCGCCGTCCACACGCTCACTGCGCATGCGCGTCGAGTCGAGGCGATAGTGAACACTCTCTCGCGAGGGGCATTGGATTGGATTCGAACACTCTCTCGCGAGGGGCATTGGATTGGATTCGAACACTCTCTCGCGAGGGGCATTGGATTGGCTTGGCTTGGCTTGGCTTGGATTGGATTTGGATTGGATTGGATTAAAGTTGATTGTGTTGGATTGTGTTGCGTCATAGCCGCGGCACGTTGCGTCATAGCCGCGGCAGACGCGCTGGGGCCGGCGCATGTGCAGTACTCTCTCTTCCGCGGTTTCCTCTCCTTCGGGCGCGCTGCGCATATAACCGGTGTGCCGTTCTCCGGCGAAGCAACATCCGCGCTTGGCTCAAACACGCCGCTTTACAAGTATGCCAACGTCGTCATCGATATACAGCTTCCATCGTGCGGTACTCCTCAGGGATCCGTTATTTCCCCGTTGCTCTTTAACCTAGCAGTGGCTCATATACCAACCACCTTAGATCAGATACCGGAATTGCATTACACCCTTTACGCGGACGACATCACGCTCTGGGTAAAGGGAGGTAGGGATGCTCAACTTGAAGCCACCCTACAGGCTGGAGCAACAGCCGTAGAAGAAGGCGCGGCCTTGGCTGGCCTTCACTGTTCACCAGCCAAATCCGAACTATTAGTCTTCCCACCCAAGAAATCTAGAGCTCCGCGAGACCCCTCAATCGCGATACAGCTGGGGGGTACACCCGTACCACGGGTAATGCAAATAAACATACTTGGACTGCCTCTACAACAGGACCGACGAAACACAGCGTACATCAGGAAATTATCGGCTCATGTAGCGCAAATAATCGGGCTTCTTAGACGAATTGTAGCACGGCGACATGGCCTCAAAGAAAACGATAGGCTAAAACTAATACAAGCATTCCTAATAAGTAGGATTACATATGCGCTCCCGTATCTTAGCCTCACGGAAGCGGAAATTCGAAAAGTGGATTGCCTAATTCGGAAGGCTTATCGAGCCGCTCTACAAATACCGCCAGGAGCTTCCACTGCCAGACTGGAGAGCACAGGCGTGTACAATACAGCCACAGAGCTAATCGAAGGACATCGCACGGGGCAGCTTGGCCGCCTGACGCGCAGTGTAGCCGGTAGAGCCCTCCTAGACAGCCTGCGCATTGGCTACCTACAAGAGCCCGAGATAAAATCACCCATCGAAACCGTTACGAGAGAAAACATCATTATTCGGCCCCTTCCTCGAAACATGCACCCCCAATATCATTCCCAAAGAAGGGCGCAACGAGCCCGTGCATTAACAGCAAAATACCCCATTGACCCAAGCACACTGTATGTTGATGCAGCGGAGTGTCGTCATGTGGACGCTTTTGCCCTGGCAGTCATCAACTCACCCGATTCTCCCCCACTCACGACCCTCACTATCCGAACCCGTCACCCTCAAGTGGCGGAAGAGGCGGCGATAGCACTTGCACTCACACATAGGCCAACACCCCGATTCATATTCTCAGATTCGAAAACGGCCGTTCTAAACTACGCCAGAGGCCAGATCTCGCCTCAGGCCCACCAAATTCTTAATCAAAAACCACCTACTGATCCTGTAGAATTGATCTGGTTCCCTGCCCACACGGGTATTGGAGGAAATGAAGTGGCACACACCGCAGCCTGAGCTCTCGTCTCCCGGGCCTGTGATGCCAACACTGCCTCTCATGGAGCCAGATCAACCCGTGATTGTTTACTCACGTACAGAGAAATCACGGAACATCACCGCCTCTCCCGCCGCAAATATCCTCCCGCCCACCCATCCCTATCAGTGGAAGAGGAACGCCTTTGGCGTCAGCTTCAAACTGAATCCCTCCCCTGTTTAGCCGTACTTCATCACATTCACCCCTCGCTGTACCCCACAACACTCTGCCAGCACTGCGGAGAACGGGCCACATTACATCACCATATGTGGGCCTGCAAGTACGATCCCTTCCCTCTCATCACCTCCCTCGACCAGTGGGAAGCAGCACTGGGATGCTCAAGCCTGGATCTCCAGAAGTTACTAACGGGTCGGGCAGCCACAGTCGCCGAAGCTCTACGGTCTTTGGCCACCAAGCTGCGCTAACCCTTTGTTAAATAAAGTGTTATCTCTCTCTCTCTCATCGATTGGGACCGGCTTACGCAGTCCCCTCAACCTATATAAGCGGCGGAGCGCGCGTTCGGAATTCCGTCAAGGGCGTCTTTGCTTGGCTTTCGCTTGACGTGACGCTTTGCTTGACTCGAGTAGATGCGACGCATTTACTCGAGTTCCCCCCGTGGGAAGATGCGGGCGGCTTTTTAGGGGCGAAGCTCCTAAAGCCATGGGTATGTCCATCCCTTGTGTCTCGTGGTACGTGACCGCCGCATGCTTTCGGAGATGTCGCAAAGTGGGCCGCGTTGCACGCGCAAGAACCGGCTGCAACCGGCAGCGCAAACTCGGCACCGGGAGCGCGAGCTTGTCTGTGTTCGCCAACGGAGGCGCGAGCGCACGTGCACTGCGAGGGGGAGATCACGCAAGAGATCACGCCACGAACGCAGGCAGTCGTTCTCGGAGATCGAACGAGACGCAAGGACCTTTGCTCGTTTCCTCTCGTCTTGTTCGGGCACAAGTTCGCCCTAAATAAAAGTTCTTTCTTTACCGTTGTGTCCCATCCTACGTGACAAATTGTGGTGGAGGTGCGGGGTAGTCCTCGATGGCGCGGGATCTTTCATCAGGTCTGGGCCTGGGAGCATTGACTCCGAAAATAAAAGTTGATTTGTACAATGTACGCACACAGTCTTACGTCTTTCTTAATGATGTAATGGACGAACTTTCATGGGAGAGTTACGGTTACCGATGATCTCCCCCTCTCGAGCTTCGCCCCACTTATCATCATTCATTCAATGGATATGGCGTGATTTTTTTACCATCCGGCGGTGCCCGGCTGTGTTATCAATGTTTCACACAAAGTGCGTGCATCGTTTCCTTTCTTTTAAAGGCCGCATGGGCTATCTTATTTTGATAGAAAGAGTGTTTGGCACTGACTTCACTATCATAGAACAATCTTCTTTGATATCCAGTGTCTCCTTGTAACTCGAAGTTTCGAGCAACAGTCACGCCGAGAGAGAAGGCTCTTTATTGAAAAAGCAGAGAGTTTTTCCGGCGTTTGCGGTCGCCTACATGCTTCTCTGCTAGGGGTCGGGGATGTAGGGAGAACAGGCCCTAGAGAGAGGTGAGCAGAAAAAAATTAAAAAAAAACGAAAGCAAACAAAAAACAGTGGCGTGGCTTGGCGGGCTTGGCGGACTATTTGTTAGATTGTGTCACAGAATTTGTCACAGAATTTACAATTTTGAAATGTGGCCAATGTCCTTCAAATATGAAAACAAACTTTTTAGGGCCTGACGTTGCTTCGAGGGGCATCGATTGTTCAACCTAGGAGCCACAGCATTAACTACCATTCCTAAGGTCCAATTTTAGGGACCTTAACCATTCCCTCTTCCCTATCTTGCGTTTTCCGCAGAAGCTGATACAAGTCTGGTTTCTGAAAGGAAAATATCTGCAGATACCAGAAGCACGTATTTAATAGCTACTGATGACAATACCCTTTCTCTCAGCCGTGCTGATGCTCTTGTTCACTATTGCCCGATTTGACATATCTGCACGATTTCGCCTGTTAATACGCTCGCCATTATTTGTCTGTCGCGTGCCCTCTCCAGAATCACGCAGCAAGACGATTGCATCAGCACACTTCATGTTGGGTCTACGTTCCCCAGTATGTTTTTATTTTGTCTTCCATGGGAATGTCCTCTATATGAGTACAATATTTGCTACAGTCTTAGTAAAAAGGAAGCCTCACCAGTTAATTCCTCTATATAGCACCTCTAAGAACGCTAAAGAAGTATTCTAGTAGCATAAGTTCGCCACATCTTCTGACTACGTCTACATCCCCTGACTACGTTTCCATTAAATTATGTCATGTGTCATAACCTTTAACTCTAAAGACAGAACACACAGGTTCGCTGTAGCTCACAAATTTGCACGTAATCCCACGCCAGGTTCACACTGAACAAATTTTTGTCGCAACTCTCACATTTCCAAATAAGGACGTCACCTGTCGTCTCGGCAAACTAAATAACGCAAAGCGCCCATTCTCACTCCAATAGCTTACGACAGTGGTTCTCATGTGGGGGTCCGCAAACCCCAAGGGGTCCGCAAGAGCATTTTAGGGGTCCGCGAGCCTCCCTCAAACCTTTTCCACCCGCCATTCTTTTCTCGATTTTGCCAGCGCTTTCTTGCACTGCAAAAACGTGGCTTCGCCGCATTACATGTAGGCTTAGTTTCTCCGTGTAGCACATATTTTAACGTCTACATATTGCACTACACGCCAGCTCTGAGAAAAAAAAACATACACAGCCTAAGGCAGGATATCGGTGTTTAGATGACTTAAATTCAAAAGCAAATTGTTTACCTGCGCATCGTCGCTAACGTCAACCAGAAAATGAGGGCATTGGTGTGGACGACATAAGATGCAAGTACAAATTGTTTGGAATTATGATACCGATCAACATATGCTTCATCGTGGGGTCCCCCATCACTTTCGCAAGCCCAAAATGGGTCCTCCGAACAGAGATGGCTGAGAACCACTGGCTTACGATATGCCCGCACCGTAAGCAGTCTGGAAATTGCACCACTCTGACACTGGTTATTCGCCAGGGTTGTTTACATACCGCTTCCCAATTCCCGTTGAACTGAGTACTAAACATTCTTGCCGTCTTTGTCATCTTCCCGAAATTCACCCCCAATTCTTCCAAAGCGATCGGCGCACACAAATGCACCCTTCTTTGTCAGAAGCATCCGTTTTGTTGCATATATCAGAGGCGAGCAGCAACTCGCGCGCTCCCGCCGGTTTTCACTTTATATATCCCGGGAGGACCAATAATAACTGCTTGAAAGCGCAGCAACGAGCACTTTTCGCGCAAAAATTATGAACGCAACAGCGAGCATAAATTCAAAACACCACAAAAGTGGGAGGGGGGTGAACCGATTGAAAAAGTAATTGGGAGCAGTTGAGCGGTGCAAAAGGTTTATAATCCCGCGTATACGCAACGAAATATACGAGCTTTGAACGGGGAGGAACGAAAAGGGAGTAGCGGGAATACAGGACAGGGCGGGAAACAAAACACGCAGAAACCTCGTGGAATAACAGCAAACGACGGAGGAACGGGGTGACAGAAGAAAATGACAAAAAAAAAAGAAATGAAGAGAAGGCGTGGGTCCGTGTGAGGACGAGGCATTAAGGGTGGAACCGAGACCACGTTAAGTCGCAATATGAGATGCCCGGATGTCATTTTGTTTTCTTTGTCATTGCCCGTACTTCGGGGATTTTTTTTTTTTTTACTGGTTCCGCAGCTTCCCTTGCACTGTAGAGACGGGGAGAGAGAGAGAGGGAGAGAGAGAAATAGAGAGAGAGTGAAGAGGAAGGGAGGAAGGGAGAAAGAAAGAGATAGAAAGAGTGTGCTGTGGAACGAGCGAAGAAGTGGCCACTAGGCGGCCCTAGGGAAGGGGCGCGGTAATTGCGCCTCAAAATCGAAGCTACGTCGCTCTGCGGGTCCTTTAATGCTCCAGCCGCGCTAGCCTCGGGGGAAAAGAGGGAAAGGAGAGTATTAAAAATGAGCGGGCACGACGGTGAAACGCTTGTAAGCCGGGAAAATGAAAGCAATGAAAAAAATCTACGTTAGCGCAGCTGTATACGTCGGGAAAAATAATATCCGGAGTAGGCAATCTTGTAAAAAATAGAGTGGAATGAGCGAAAGTAGGAAAGGGAGAGTTTAACAAAACAGTGAAAATGAATAAGAAGGCGCACATTAGGCAAATAAATCTCGGTTGGAGAGTTTTTAACAAAAAGGGGGCGTACGAGGCAGGGAGACACAAAGAAAATGCCCAGAAATCCCCAGCAGAGCTGGCCCTTAGTAGAAAAACTTAGTAACTTAGTGAGAAACAAGAATATGGCGGAAGGGTAGAGCTATGGAAGGGATGCTGAGAATATAGGAGAATAACCCGAATGCAACAGAAAATATGGGATGAAGAATATACTTATTAAGGGCAGTATGGTAGAATTTATTTGAAAGAAAGAAAGAAAGAATAGAAAGACAGAAAGGAAGATAGGAAGAAAGAAAGAAAGGAAGGAAGAAAGAAAGAAAGGAAGAAATAAAGAAAGAAAGAAAGAAAGAGAGAAAGAAAGAAAGAAAAAAAGAAAGAAAGAAAGAAAGAAAGAAAGAAAGGAACAAAGAAATAAAGAAAGAAAGAAAGAAAGAAAAAAAGAAAGAAAGAAAGAAAGAAGGAAAGAAAGAAAGAAAAAAAGGAAGAAAGAAAGGAACAAAGAAATAAAGAAAGAAAGAAAGAAAGATGAGAATGAGGCCAAGACAAAGCCCTCCTTGCTGAATAGCCAGCAGGATTCAAGGCGGCGCCGCAGGTACAACAGCTATAGGCGCTATACGCGCATGCGCCGCTCACTTGTCAAAAAAAAATCAAGTATGTACAGACAAATTTTGGCCTTACATTCGCTCTAACGCGCACTCTTCTCCTTTTGCACCGGCACCGCTTCGTAGGGGCGACACGGATATCATTTCACTTTTACTTCCCGCCTCGCAGACGTAGCTGCTACATACCTGTTATTACAAGAACGCGAGAAAACACCGGTGACCAGAGGTTTTACTTTGTTGTTGCTCCTGCTTTCTTTTTTTAAATCTTCACTTGGCCATAGATCCGGTGTCGCGATGAAGTAAGCCGGCGACATGAATCGCCTCGATGAAAGACAGTGCCGCGGCAGCCGCTGCTTTACCGCGAAAATCGACGCGCCAAATGCCTTCGGGGTATAGCGGCTTCCTGAACGTTGGCCTCAGCCGAATGACAAACAGGCGCTTGCGATCAGCATTCATATGTTCCAGCTTTAAAATCTTTCCCTCCACCTATTTTTGTTTCAGCCTCTCACTTTTCTAGTTTTCACTTACACTAGAAAGTGATTCCGGTGTATGAAGTTTATGCCAGGTCTCAAGATATTCATTCTCGCCAAGTAAGGATGTTCCAGAAAACGAGTTTAAGAGCCGACCTAACATGCGGGGGCTAAACTTAATATACTACCGGTGCCTCTGGCGAATTAGCATTTTGCCTCTGTTCGGGGGCTAAACTTAATATACTACCGGTGCCTCTGGCGAATTAGCATTTTGCCTCTGTTCGTGCAGTCTTGAGAGCGGAATGAAGTTACGTAATGAAATTCAATATCTCGGGAGGTGGAAACTCGATTGCGGAGCTCTAAAAGAAGACGTGTTGTTCCGAAGAAAAAAAAAACGAATGCGGAGGGTGTGTGAAAAGAGTTGGTAGAATTTGTCGCAGCGTTTTAATTTTATGCCTCGGTTAGTGCAAGGGTTCTTAAGCCCAGCATACCATGATTGCTTGTATAGTTCCAAATCTGCATGGTGTTTTTCTTTTTCAGACAGGGCATCGAAGTAATAAAACTAACTTAAAATAGAGCGCTCGAAACACCTACCATCAAGTACGAATGTAGAGTTGAGTACTACGTAGCATTTGAAATAGTAAATAATGCTAGAATACATCTATTATACTAATCTGCTATCGTTCGCCACCTCCTACCCCTTGAATATAAGCGCTGAGATACTTTTGTATATAAGCACAATAGTCAGTATTGCACGAGCCGGTGCACGAGACGGGGCAGGTGGGAGGGGGGGGGGGGGGGTTACGCACTATCAATAACACTTTCCTTCTCACCAGAGCGACACATAGTGCTTCCCAGCGGAACCGATTGATTGACTGATTGTAGGGTTTAACTCCCAGACGCAACGCAGGCGATGAGGCGCGCCGTAGTGGAAGGCTACGGATTAATTTTGACCACCTGGGGATCTTTAACGCGCGCCGAAATCTCGTTCACGCGGGCGTTTTTGCTTTTCGCCTCCATCAGAAAAGCGGCCGCCGCGGCCGGGAATCGAACCCGCGACCTCATGCTCAATAGCGCAACGCCTTAGCCTCATGAGCCACCGCGGCGGGTCCCAGCGGAACCGACCGCAGAGCTCAGCTGGGAAGTCTTATAGCACTTATCCCTTTTCGATGTGTTGAAGTTAGTGAAAATACCATTTCTTTCATATGCTCCTGGAGCACTAAAATGTCTGCCCCCCTCCCCCTTCTTTTTCCGACTTAACGCCATCCAGTCCTCCTCCACTTCCGATGCAAATAAATCCCTGTTTTTTTTTTTCATATCAACAACCCTTTTTTACTGATACGTGTATGCCTGCCTTTTTTTTTAGTACTGTTTAACAGTATGTCTCGAAAAGCTCGAAAAACGCTGCAGTACGCATAACAGCGTTAAAGGTGGACAAAGACTTGGAAGACATGTAGTATAGGACATATCTTGTCGTGTCCGGTTTTGTCCACCTTTCGCACCGTCATGTGTTCCACAGCTAAGTACCAACTTGCCCAACAACACATTCTCCTGCAGCAAAGCGCTACCTTTTCGTGTACTTGACACTGACACGTACGCCTGGCTTTTTTTTTTTTTAAGCGAAGCTTTCTATTCCTCACAGGTGGCGACTTTTCTCCAAAACGCACTGCGGAAAAGCCAACTTTCTCTGCCGATGATGATAATCGTGGGCGAAGCGAAAGATAGCTGAAACGCGAGGCTTTCTCTGGTAGAGCTTTCTGTTGTGCCGTTGCCGCTTCCAGCGTTTGGTGAGACTGCGCCGAGCTTCCCAGAGATGTGGCAGTTTTGCGTCGACACGTGGGGTTTGGTTTGTGGTTGCGATTCCCCGGTGTGTTTTCCCACCAAGGCGAGTTGCTCCTCTTCCCAGTGCTCGTAGGGCTTGCTCTTCATCGTTGTCTCTTCTGAACCTTCTCCTCCTTTTCCTTCTTAAGTTTGTCCCACTTCGTAATTAGTACTATTCCGAACTTCGCCCTTCGACTGTGATCTTCAGGACGTCGTGGCCGGACCCCAAATTCACTCCTGTGTTTTGCCACGTAGCGTCCAGGATACCTGCCAAGAACGAAAATCCAAGAAGTCAACAAACAGTCTGCGGAATACGCTGCGCAGCTATCCAGGAAGAGCTGGCTGATCTTGTGTGACGAACTTCAGAGAACTCTATCGGCTCGCAAGACGTGGCAGCTCTTTAGACACCTTATTGATCCAATGACAAGCAAAAGAGAGATAAACGGAAATATGACGAGAACGCTGAACAACTATGATGGCGACGTGAAGAAACTGTGTACAGGCGAACCCAGAGAGAGTCTTTCGCGTACCTCCGTCTACTCAACCGCCTGTTCCCAAACCAATTTAAAGAAGCTTGCCCAATCTGTAAAAAAATTAGCCACTCTTTAGGACATGATAGGAGAATGTAGGTTTACCCGAAGCACCCGCTCCCTTTACCTGAGCCTCTCCCCACCAGCCCCACCTTGCCCTTTAACGAGAGATGGAGGATCTTGCTGACCAGCCCCGCCCTGAAGTATCAGCTACGGCTGGTCACCAGGGGTCAGGCGGCGAGAGCAGCATATGGACTCCCGTAAAGAGGGAACCACCTCCGTCTATTGTGGAGTTCGTAATGAACGCCTCTTGAATGAAACTTATTCCTCGTCTTCTCTGGTCGAAAGCCGACGCCTTCAAAGTCCAAAGCCCAAAATCCAAATTGTTACGCCAAAAACGCACTGTGGGAAAGCCAACTCGCAGAATGGGTTTCCTGAAAGGCCCATCAAGCGCCTCAAAAAGAAAAAAAAAGTGTTTTCCGTGGCTAAAATGGAACCTGGGACTCCCTAGTTATGAAGTCTCAATCTTAATGTGCCATTCCGGCACGGTCGAGACAGTTCGGACTTTGCACCTTGACCTTGACTCAGATTGCATAGGAGAAATCTTCGCGTTTTAACGATCTTTCTCTAAGAAGAGGGCTTTGATGTTTTTTTTTGTTAGTACTGTCAAACATTCAGTCTCAGGGAGCACGTAAACTAGTACGTTTTCTGTACCTGCTATTTTTTTTCGTTCCCGCGTAATTTATTTCACGCTGGATAATTCCTTCAACCAGGAGATATCGCGGAATGGCGCGGGGGCCCTTAATGGTTAGACAGCACCACTGTTGCCCAAAACTGAATGGTTTACAATGTCACCGTGGACTTAATGGCGTTTCGATGAGAAAAAAAAAACGAATCTCAATTTAGCTCGGGCCTCAACTTACTTACGTTTTTTTTTATTCGTATCGCGTTTCAGCAGCTGAATGAGATTCTTGAAGAAGAAGAAGCAATTTAGCAAGCGCGTGATGGAGAAGTAAGTGACAGCGCATAACGAAATCTAATTATGCAGCCCGCGATTCAAAATCAAGCAAAGCGTAGACCAGTACTGGCAACCAGAGTGTCATCCAAGCCAAAAGGAGCCTTTCCTTGATTTCAAAGAGGATTTGGAGGAACGGGGAGCGCCATGCCACCGTCGTGTCAAAATTGGATTGGATTCCAACGAAGTCGATGGGAAGAAAATTACGCGTCTTCTAAATTCCTGACAGCTAATTATTTGTTTCAGCTCCGCGTACCATTATTTAAATATGCCGTGTCGGGGTATTCGTGGAGCAGGCGTATTTTTTGAAGGCTTCTCGTATCATTTTTTTTTCCCCTGCAGGCTCTAGTGCACGCACACTTAACACTCTGGTTAATCTCGAGGTGTCAGGCACGTCATGCACAGCTGAGAATATTAGAAGTCGGTGCACCGAGCTTACACTTTGCAGGTTTGCTTTCTCCCGGCGATATTTCTTCGCGCTCCCTGCGGGATCCTTTCTACATGGTCTTCTCCACGTGGCACATGCCACTTTCGACATTTCCAACACTCAGTTTATACACCATGGCTACAAAAAAAAAAGAAGCATCCACCCGCACGTAAAAAGGAACTACAAACAGGTGACGTATGGAAAGAATTTCTCATGAGATAAAAGCTTGTAATAAAATAAAGGCGCTATTTTTCTCCAATCTCCAACCAGTCCAGTACGGACGAGCTGCGCCCTGCTCTGCCAGCTTCTGGGTTTGGCACTCCTAGGTTACACATAATTCTTTCTCTTGGTTATGAAATCTCGCGTATGCGATAATTAGCAAAATAGGTTGAAAAACTCGGACGAAGCACTCCTTATCAGTTGCACATGCGAAAGAGTGTCCGGTATAAACGTCGTCCGGTAGTGTCCGGTATAGTGTCCGGTATAAACGTCGTTGTGTGCTTTTTCGAGGGAATACGTTTTTTTTTTTTTTTTTGGCAATGACAATTTTTGGACCGGCTGTGAGTTTCTGACAGCAGCTGTAATCGTCGCTGGTGAATCCGCCTGAGTGAACGTTCAGTGCTGTCAGGCTCTATATTCCGCCCCAATGTTTGGTTAACCTTATGTTGAGGATAATGACGGGTCAAGCAAGGTTAAGCTCCTTATACATCGAGCTGCGCGTTCCTTCTACGCTTTAAAAGTATAAGGCCACAACGCATTGACTAGGTCCCCGTTCAATCAGCTAAATCCATTCAGCCGAAGTTGTCTCATGGATGCGCTCTCGATTACCCTACCGAAGGCCCTGGGCTCAATCCCCATGCGGTCCCAAAATTCCCTAATTCTATTCGAAACTTCCGCTTCAGTGGCTCAGTGGCTAAGGCGTTGTGCTTCTGAGCACAAGAACGCGGGTTTGATTCTCGGCCGCGGTGGCTGCTTTTTTGATGGAGGCGAAAAGCGTAAACGCCCGTGTGTACGATTTTTCGGCGCACTTTAAAGATCCCCAGGTGGTCAAAATTAATCCGGAACCCTCCGCTACGGCAAGCCTCATCGCCTGCGTTGCGTCGGCGCGTTAACCCGTACAATCAATCAATTCGAAACTCATTTACATTGCTCTCATCCTCTTTTCGCCATCGGCTATTTTAGGAGACGCTTAGCTACTACAGAGACCGTATGGCGGCTTATCTGCGTAAAGATCCGCTTAATGCTTTAGCATTAATATTGTCAGCTGCAGCTGCGCCTTGGTATGGAACACGCTTTGGAGCCTCGAATAGTGTTGAGTACATGCTAATGCTTCCTCCGGCGTGACAAGAAAGCACGCGCCTCCCTACACACCATCCGATTCGCTGTCGGCGTGTCCTGTACACACACCCTGAGCACAATAGAAAAAGAATAGCGGGTAAAACAATACGCAGCCACACGCAGACGAAAAAAAAAGGAAGGCAAACAGAAACGAACGTGTTTGAACAAGCAAGCGTTGGCGGAGGATGTTGCAAGCGTCAGTTCCTGACAGCCCAAGCTGTCAGCTCTGTCAGTGTTCATCGAGCCGTTGTTGGAGGCCTTTTTCTTCTCGTATACGTGCCTGGTTTTGCGCTGTTCCTAGCACACCGACAAGAACACGGGAACAACGAGCGTAAACTGACGCGAATGCGCATGCTCGCTTGATAAACTGCGTCATGCCGCTCTTGCGCTTGGCAGTCATTTGAGACAAAAGGCTACATTCTCAAGGTCGTGAATTTTTCGTGAATTCGCCTTTTTGACTGGGGGCGTTTTCGCATTGGCTGACGCGCGCTTCGGGTGCCAAAAAGGCTGTGTGCGCGCCCGCGATTCCGAAGGGCGTTTCCTCGCGCTTAGGGACACCAATTTTAGGGTGTACTTGTTTCTTCTTTTGATTTTTCTGTATTGCCTCATACTCATGGCTGGCATTCGAAAACTAGGCAGAAGGAACAGACAAAGACACGTACATTCAAGTTACTTGGAAATACCGCCTTCTGAATGCCTAAGGCAACAGTCTCTTTGGCATTGGAGGCCATAGAGTTTCATACTAAAAACTAGAGGGGACACTGGCGCTGCAATCGTTCAACCACCATGAAGCTGATTGTGTGACGGAGACTAGTGATTTTCGAACTTGGCCTAACTTCAGGACTGGCGGTTGTTATGTGCACTCGGCTTCGCATTTTTCTGTGCCGCCAGTTTCGATTTCGCCCTCGAAAGAGTCGAGGGCTCGTTCTGGGGCAGAACAGCTGTTAGCGCCCGATTGCAGTGGCTCAATTATTAAATACTGCTCAGTTGGAAGGAAGTGGATGTGAAAAGTAGTAGCATCGCCGTGTAGCCCCTGCACTAGAACTAGTCATGTTCTACGGCATTTCTGAAAACGGACGCGAACAAGAGATTCCGCACAAGGTAGACGGTACGAGCACGCTGATCTATCCTTGTCCCGTTCATGACGACGCTTGCGAGAACAATTAACACGAGCGCGGTAGCGGCTAAGCCAGATACAAAAAAATTACCAGCAGTAAGTATATGTGTGCAGCTGCCTAATTTTCCTTCACGCAACGATATGCGGGAGCTGCGTTCGACAGGTGGGACACCCCCAAGTTTATCGTGGTCAGTACCTTATCACGGTAGAAAGCCGCGAAACAAGCGAAGGTATACGTCGCATGCACAGAACGATTCCGCCAATGCAACCGTCATCTGCTAGGCTGCCCTTTTCTGCTGGTAATAAGCTGGCTGTAATTATTGGCGTGAACAAGGCGCACGCACAACCACCGTCACCGCCCGTGACCATGCAAACTTGTAGAATACAGTGCAGCCGCCCTCGAGTCCAGGATTCCTGCCCAAGCGCCTCTAGTTCTCAAAGCGGCCACCACGTGGCATACTCGAATCAAGTCTTCCCTACAAGGCTGTTTTCCCGCATTCTTCTCGGGGCAGTCGCGGCGTTAAAGCCTTCTAGCCTATCTAGCGTTAGACCTGTTTGACTGTGAACGGCGACGGTGGGGTCAACTCCTGCTCCTCAATTCAATTGTTCGTCTGTGAGCGGGGAGTCGCTTCAATAGGGTTCCCCCGCGACTATTGTGGGGTGGCAAGCGGATGCCTCAGAAGAGTTGAAGCTTGAGCCGGTTGGCATAAGTTTCAAAGTAGAGGGCAGAGCAATGAACGGTACAAAGCGAAGACGAGACAAACACAGGTGCCTTGGGCTTGTCTCCTCTTCGCTTCGTCCCGTTCATTGCGCTGCCCTCTACTCTAAAAGCGGAAGCCCTCTGCGTTGGGATTTTGGTGGAGCTTGGGAAGGTTGTCCGCTGCGAAGTAATTCACGACGGCTACTAGATATACGGCTTTAGTCCATCTACGACGCTATTTTCCTGTTTATTGCACATTTCATACCACCAGAAGAAAACATTCGATAATAATTACTTATTTCGGACAGTTACAACTGTGCAACGATATTTTCGAGTAAAAAAATGCAACGGCAGCAACTGCCGTTTCTTTTTTCCGAAGTTTGGTATTCTTGTCTGGCTTTTGAGAAAATTCAAATTGCAGGGACGCATGTAATTACGTGAGCAGAAAGCATGAAATTTCAAAACGCGTTCAAAAAAGTACCTGCGAGTGATATTCCCGGTGCGTCACCTTAGCTACTTCAATGTAGTTCTGGAATTGATTCAGTTTTAGACATCATGACGTATCAATTAGTTTTAGAATTTCTTTGTCACTGTCCATTATTACCTTTTCGGACAATGCGAACTCACGGACACACCACTATAAATAAAAACTGGAGCTAGTGCTTCAACTAAGGGCTTAACTTCCCTATGAGTAATATTGTACAGATGTTTATTTATTTATTTACGAGTATCTCTCAGTTTCTTCGGTAGGGCATTGAGTAAAATAAGCTAACAAAGACACAAACACAAGTTTAGCGTGTGTGACAAGAAATGCGTGCAAGGTGCCTATAAAAATACACGCTAAACATAAAAAAACACATAAAACAAACCTACACATAAATGCGGATCTCACCTCATGGCAGAACCAAAACTGCAGTTTATGCCATCGCCGACTGGCACCCAAAAAACAAAAACTTCGCCGCCTAATCGACCTAATCGTCATCTCCGCTAAGCTCAGCCGTGTATGCACTTTACAAACATATTCCCGTCTGGTATCATTCTTCTAAACCTCAAAATAAATTAACAGGAAGTACAATTTGTTTACACGATTAATAATTTATACGCCAATCAACATTAGTTATAGCTTTTGGGTTTCAAAAAAGCACTTTGAGTCAAGTCAATATAACGGCTGGGTCAAGCCAAGTTCGAAAATCACGCATCTTCGAAGGATGGCCGCCTCCTGGGGAGTTGAAACCGCAATTCGGCGGCTCGCACAGACACTAGCGCCAGTGTCCCCTCTAGCGTATATTAGTATGAAACTCTATGTTGGAGGCATTTCAGTATTGATTGCGACGTCGGGACGTGTTTTAAACTTTTGGCGGGAAAGATTGTGCCACACGTAAACGACTTTTGTCTGTCACGTGGGAGGAAGCCATTTATGGTCGGCATCGCCAAAACCGTTCAGAAAATGTAACCAGCCACCATGTCATCAATTCTTCGGGGAATATCAGCAGCCACCCCTGAGCATGAAGTTTCGTTCAAAGTTATTTAAATTCGGAGGAATTGTACTTTTGACTGCTTCTAAATCTGAAAAGGGTGAGCATAGAACGAACGTTTACACTTTGTTTTTACGAGTAGCAATGAAGCTGTAGTCGTTGCTTTCATGTAACAGCATCACAAGGGGTCGGAACATGCCCCGCCGTTACAAAGAACCCGCTCATACTTCTAGTAAGCGTGTGGGCCACCGCATGGTCGAAAATAAGAACAAAAAAACTGTGGTTGATTCCTCTTTTATAGGAATCGGTAAAACACGAAAGTGAAATGTGCAGCGAAATCTGCAGCTGAGCATTATTTGCGGGTCGGTGGCTGTCTTGTAGGTGTGCTTGGCGAGCGACGTCCTGCTGGCGGGTCTCTTCGGCAAAGGTGTACTGGCGTCGTTTCCGTGACGTATGTGACGTCAGCAAAATCTCGGTGTATCCCGGCATAAAACAGTTTCGTGTTAATATATAAAACCCGAAAACGAACAACCCGAAGTATAACGTACTCTTTAGTACTGAAGCTTGCTTCCCCGCAAGAACACCCTGTGTGCGAGGGTGCACCCTTTATAGGCCGCTTGCTTCATTGTACTGGCGTCACTTCCGGGATGCATATGACGTAAGTGAAATCTTCGTGAATCCCGGAATAAAGCACTTTCGTGTTAAAACTGGAGCAGAAATTTTGAGAATTTTCTAGTAATGTGTTCTCGTTATTTACATCCTCTCTGCTATGTTTCGAGCATTTGGCCTGAATACTTTGCACAAATGCAATGGTTGTAAAGCGTTCTACCAGGGTTGGGCGAGGTGTTTTATATCAAAGCATGAATGCGCCATGTATCCTGGAAGAGCGTTATACACAGTGTCCCTTTAATTATACGTTTTACGTATAATGACATTTAACGTAATGAAGAATTGAAACAAAGACATGACACAATGAATTAGCAAGGCATTTGCCTATAATTGTAACGCCAACTTCAAAGGGACTTCTACTTTAAAGATATTCTTCTCGACATTGCATTTTTCTCGGCATGGTAGACACTGAAGTGGAATCGTCTGTGGCTCCTGGGAGCATTAAAAAGGTGTTCGCTATGACGACGACTACCTTGTATTTGTAGAAAGCCGCCATTCCAATTGTCTGGCGGAAGAAAGGCAATATGTTTTAAGAGGTGTGGTCACGGACTTCGTTTCAATGTTGAACTTCCTAACGAAGCAAAACTCAAGTTTCTGAATCTGATAGTAGGGATGGGGCCGCGCCACGTGGGTTTGAGAAACCCCCCTAGAACTAGCAAGCATTTGCTGAATTGAAATCTGGCCATCGACACCATTTTATCGTTCCATGAGCCACCTATGCTTTCGCGTAAAAAAATAATTCGCTCTTTTCTCCGTGTTAAAATAAGGGGCATTGGAGAACGAAGTGAATTTGAAACTTATTAGAAAAATTTCTTCCACCGCCGCCCGCTTGAACGTGTTCAAAAGAATGTATAAGGCTGCCAAACCGAGCAGAAAATTGAAAGGCAACAAGGACTCTTCGAAATGAACTGCTTTCTTCATGCTGTAATTTCGAAGAGACAATTAACGAACAAAACATCTTTAATAAGGAAAAAAAACGCGGAATAACCTTCGCTCATCAATGCTTGAAATTGGAGCGTCCCGTGGAGATTATCTCCATTCTTAAGAAACAGTATTGAAACGCAGGCGCTCGGCAACCGGCTCTAACGATAATACTGGCGACGTAGCAGAGCCACAACAGATTACAGGCTCCTTGTACCATGATGTACTCAGGAGACTGCTGGCAATTTCTTCAGAAGTAATGTATTTTACTGCTTGTTCGCAAGCGAGGTTTAATGGTAGTCGCCTAAATTCGGAAACACTTCTCCTCCATCCCTTTTCCGCCCTTTTACCCAAGTCTGTCTACCTTGATCGTCTCGCTGTCAGCTGCAGCGGCGGCGGGATTTTAAAGAGCATTGGCGTCCGTCCATGATCAACTTGCGCCTGTCGCTGACGGTTTAACAACTCTGCTGACAAAAACCGTTCGTCTTTCCGTAATCGCCAACCCTAAGCGCGGACCTGTACGCTATATATAGCGCTTCCATTTAAAATCCTCTCTTACGGAGAAAAACAGCCAAACGCACCCGAGGATGCTTTAAAGAATCTCAAAAAAGAAGCTATAAGGCGTATTGCTCGCCTTTTGGGCATATTAACCGTCGGCGCCGCCATTTTATTACTTGACTGTACCAGAGACGTGAATACAGCATATTATATGAGGCAGGGCTTACCCTACACTCTTCCCATGAAAAAGAGCTACCTGCTGTTGTCAAGCTTTAAAGCTGGTAGAAAAGTCCACGGAACACATCAGCCTATTTTTATCCTCACATAAGAATGAAAAAATAATATCGGGATACCATGCCCTATCTGTTATCAGAGACAAAATAAAGCATTCTTTTTTTGGATGGAGGGGGGAGGGGGGGGTGTTTAATGTGCCGAAACTACACCTTATTGGGGAGCTACGGAGTAGTTCAGACTACTGTGTATCTTTAACGTGCGCTGAAATCTTGACAGATAGGCGTCTTCATTTTTCGCCTCTTCAAGAAGTACGGCCGCCATGGCTTCTATAGAACCTGAGTCCCGGTTCTCAGCAGCACATCTTTGCCACAGAGCCATCGCGGCAGGTAGGAGCAAGCTCAATGCGTGCCAGTAACATTACTTTCTAAAAGCAAATGAACAGAAAGATGTCGTTGAAATGACAAGCAGAAAACAAATTCAACTGTGGGAGATTTAACGCGCCAGCGGTGCAACGTGGCAATGAGGTGCGCCGTTGTGGAGGGCTGTGGATTAGTTTAGAGCCCTTGGCCAAGAACAGAGGCGGTTAAACGGCATAGCCTTAAACATTGTTGAAAAGCAAAAAACATGTGTTTTAGGATTGTAAAAAAAGAAGAAAAAATAACAGGGAAGGTTTCCTACCACATCTTTCATTTGTGTGCGTATATCGTGATTGTGCCTGCTAGTTAATTTGTGTGCCTGCTAGTTAATTTCAGACTAGTTAATATAAAGTGAGTATATCCCTTCGAAATCACAGCAATATCTATAAGTACAAACATTGTACCGATCAAACGCATGCATTGTGTATTCGTGTAAACACACTGGCATCCAATTAATCGGTAGATATTATGTAACACACAACGACCACGCCATACAATAAAATATTGTAATCTTTTAAAACAGCAAGCCCGAGACATCACACGCTACCACACGTCCTTATGGAACTGAAAAGAGCGCTGCGCTGATGCCGCTCGCAGCGTAGGCTCGCTGGTCGCAGTAATCACAACCAGGCCGCTAATAAGGTCCTGCTTACGCGCGCCCGGACGCGGTGCGGGCACGCCGCCCGCTATGACAAACTGCTCGCCACGGAAATACAAGCCACGAAATCGCGCTCCGGCTGGCACTGGGCGAGGGAGGAATCCGGCTGGCTGAAGAACGACCAAACGGGCCGACCAATCGGCCGTTCGTTTATCGGCTGGAAAGGAGACGGAAGCAGAGCGGCGCCGGGAAAAGGGGAAAGGCTGCGCCGAACGGGGAAGACGACGAAAAGGAAGAAGCGAGCGGCGGTGGCGACGAGGGAACCGGAAGTGGGCTTTCGGCATGCGTGCCGAAGGTTTCATTTCCGCTTCCTTTCCTCACCTCAGCGGCCCCCACCGCCTCTTCGTCGTCCTGTCGTTCGCGAAATCAAGCGAGCGCCGGCAGCAGCGAGGCTCGGAAGACCCCCAGCGATCGACGAGGGGGAGGAGGGGATTAACGGATGCCGGGCTGCCTGCCCGAGAACACGCCGCTGTAGATTGCCTTCGCCGCTTTTCTCGTGCTTTTTTTTTTTTTCTTCTCCCTTGCTTCCGATTTTCCACTTTCTTTCCCTCATCCCCACCGCTTCGACGGCGATGGTGGCGAGAGTATGCGATGCTGCTTGAAGGTTTCCCGAATTTCCTCCCGGGACTGATCGGAGTTCCC
Source organism: Haemaphysalis longicornis (assembly GCF_048455015.1). Classification (NCBI taxonomy): domain Eukaryota; kingdom Metazoa; phylum Arthropoda; class Arachnida; order Ixodida; family Ixodidae; genus Haemaphysalis; species Haemaphysalis longicornis. The sequence continues at coordinate 56,442,705 of NW_027526361.1, read as the reverse complement.
CCGAATGAAGAGCACTTGGCAGCACGCAAGGACGACTAAAGCAGCTGTGCGCAAGAGTCACGGAAGGAGGTGGATCGGCGGAGGTCCTACCTCAGTCGTTCTTTACACATTCCTTTAAAACAAACCGCACACACCGCCCTAGATACATTTACGGCATATTTCGCTGCATTAATCCGAAAAAATTTCATTACTTTATCCCAAATATCGGGCAGGGGCAGCGTTTTGTTGTCTTTTTCTTCCTATCGTCGAGATCGATGGCAATACGTCCTTGGCCCGTTCTCAACGAGCCAAAATCTGCGTTGTCCTCGATGACATTTCCCGTTGCGGCCAGTGCTTACAATAATCCAAACATTGAATAAGGCATAATGTCAGGTAAGGACTAAACAAGCACTCTATCTAATTCATTTGAATACACTAAGAAAGGAGACCAGTAAATGCGACCACTCTTCGAAGTCTGTGCTTCATTAGGATTGCGAGTTTGGCCAGTTAGTGCAGATTCGTGATGAAAAACAACGCAAGAAAGAAAGAAAGAAAGAAAGAGAGAGAGAGAGAGAGAGAGAGAGAGAGAGAGAGAGAGAGAGAAGAAAGACAGAAAGACAGAAAGAAAGAAAGAAAGAAAGAAAGAAAGAAAGAAAGAAAGAAAGAAAGAAAGAAAGAAAGAAAGAAAGAAAGAAAGAAAGAGTTTATTTGTCCTGAGTCTTTACAGGATCGGGAGCAGAGGGTAAAGGCTTTACAGCCTGACGAGGGCCTCTGCACCTAACTAAAGTTGGTCAACGGGGCATTGAGTAACAATGATCAAACATAATGTCGCAGCATTTCACTCAATACCACACACAATAAAAATCACACAATTACAGAGTAGAGCCTAAAAAAACATAAGCTTTCACTTAAAAACACAGGGACAAAAATGGCAGGCGACCCACAGTGCTGACAGCGCTGTGCTGTGCGTCGTTCCCTCCTCTGTTGTCCCTGTGTTTCTTGCGCTGTTTTTCATCATGAATCTTAATTCATAGGGTTAGTCATTTCAAGAAAACTAAAAAAATAATGGCCTAATAGATACTGCAGGAGTGACAGAACGATGAGATTTGCTTGTAGTTGGGGCGATCCCAACTCAGTTCTAGGTATCTAATTTATACAAATCAAGAAATAATAAAAATACAGCACAACAAAATAAGCACAGGCAGTGATTTACCGAAGGTGACTGAAAATCTAAAAAAGAAAGCGACGAACCGGCGGAAATGCTAGAATACATATCTATACAAAAAGATCAAAACAAACCTCCAAATTTGCTGACGCTATTTCCAGGTCGCCATACGCAGTGCCTTGTCCCTTTGTGCCCGTGTTTATGCGTTTGCATTCTTTACCGAATTCTCGAACATGGGCGGTGCAGCGCCTTGTAAGGGCACGACCTTGCATGTTTGGCGAAATTAGGACATTTAGTAGTTGTGATAGCGTTAATGTAACCACTGTAAAAAAATTGGCCGCGTATCTGCTCCTTTCGTTGCAAATGCCGTCAAAAGTAGTCTTTATGGGCTTTTGCGAAGTAAATGCCTCCCTTCACTTTCCCGCTCACCGCTCATTTTGTTCCTCTTGCGTCGCGCTCCTCCCAAGGTAAAGATGCCAAAGGTTTGCTTAAATAATTTGAAATTTCCCGCGTTCCACTGCTCCAAACCGGGTGTCTCGATGCGAACGCTGCCGTACGGCGAAGACGCGCGTTAATCGAGGCGCCCTACTTCAACGTTTATAGAACCGCGTTTCCCGACTCCACGTGCGTTGCAAGCAGAACGTGGAACCTATCTAGTGGAACCTTGCGTAACTGTTGCCGGTTGATTTCTTAAAATGGCGCCAGAAGCTATAGTGGCGCGGGTGACAGCAGGCGACGGCGGAGTGAATTCTTTTTCTGCAGTTGATGAAGTATTTAATTTCGCAAAATCAAGCGTGTTTGATTTTTTTATAAAGGAACACTGCAAATATCACGTCTGTATTGATTTGTTGTCTCATATTTGCGTAATGTCTTGTTCTTCTTCAACAATGTTGACAAGTATGAACATTACACCGGACATAGACGGGTAGATGTAGCTGTGACTATATAAGACTATTGCGCAGGCATTGTTTTGCTTTGGCCGGGTGGCTGAATCGAGTCACAGACAGACAGACGGACAGACAGACAGACCAAAATTTCTGGGTTTAAGTAGCCCAAGAAAGACTATCGTCTTTAAAAACAAAGCAGTCAAACATGCATCCAAAGTAAATGAACATCCCCAGATTGTCTATTGAAATCCAAATCTGGCAACCGTCGTCGGTAAGAAGAAACTAAAAAAGAAAAATAAATTTGTAAGAAAACAGGAAATTAAAATTTGTTTCATGTCCTATTTTCTAACATATTTCTTTTTTTCCATGCACTTAACTAAGAACGAAAACAAAAAAAAACCCAAAAAATATACAATAGGGAGAGCTGAAGATGAACTAACGAAATCACAAATGTCTATCTAGTCGAGTGCACTCACACTATTAACAAAAAGCGAAAAACAAATAAAAACACGTTGTCTTGGTTGACGTGTTCCTTCAAAACCGCCAATGAAATGTAACGTTGGTGAAATAGAGAATCGGCGTAAGGAATGTTTGCGCATAAGTTTAGCATACAGCTATCAGCCTTTTTGTTGCCTTCTCTACAAACTTCTTGTATTTATGAATGCTGCGTAACAATTTTGAGAACACATCATATTTCATTTGATTAGATCTCGCTAGCTCAAGGTATAGAAAAATGTCTGCAATGGGCGCAGGTACCACAAGAACAAAATTACCAATAAAAAGTAATTGTTCCTTTGCACACTTTTGAACCTTAGAAAGCATTCTACGGCGTAATAAAAATTAGAAACACCACACGCCAGCATAAAATTGGTGTAACTTTATGCTTTGGAAGAAAAATACTTTTAATTTGGCATGCTTGGGACGGCGCGACCGGTTTTCACAACGTTCTTGGCGCTGCTCTGTTTCGAAAAAGCCCCAAAAGAAACAAACCGGTTGAGTTCCCGAGAAATGCAACGAAGTGTCTTCTTTAACATTTTCACGCTCAGTTTTTCCCCCTTTTTATCCCTCTATCGCCCATCTTTTATAGAACGGGGCCATGAGGGAACACATCAGCCCGTTTCTGCGCGGAGGCAGGAGAGCCCGTCAAACCATAAGCAACCCATCACTTCCGCAGCAGCGCATGGAGAGGGTGAGGCCAAGCAGATTTATGACGAAAATGCGGCGAATGCAAATGCGAGCATTCGTAAGCATTGTGGGACAAGAACAAACAGGCGTGCGGTCATCTCAAACACGTTACGGATGCCCGAGACCATTCAAATGACCGACATGCTCGTAAAGTTGGCTCTGCCTCATAAAGAATCTACGTCCGGGGAAGCACCCTTTAGCGGAATAAAATAAGTATAAACGAATGCAGACAGCGAGATTGCACAAAGGCTCCGCAAATTTCCTCGTCAAGGTTTTCCTTCGCTATTTCGGGTGCACCGGGAAAAGGCTTTGAAAGAAGACAAAACAAGCGTTGTCTGTTAACGGAGGCAGGAGTTTAAGGTATGTTTTGTTGAAGCAGCTTCCTCTCTACGCACCGGCGTTAAAAACAACTGCGGTTGTACGCCATCACAAATTGTCTGCTTTAAAGAATTAGAGGCACTTTTTTGTTTTATTTTTGTTTGGCTTTAAACAGACACAGCTATACTTTTGCGCTGTAAACACACTCCTCCTTAAATATACATGTCCTCAAAAGACATTCCAACGTTTTGTACCTGTCTTTTATACAAAAATTCAAAGCTCATTTCTTAAAGGAACCCTGCAACACTTTTTTCAACTTTTTTGAAATCCTAAATGCTTGCAGAATGCAGTCACCCAACACACCCAGTACTTAGATTAGGGGTTGGCAAAATACCTCAGCCAAACATTACTGCTCTGTGCCCATCAGATAACTTGAAAACTCGCTCTAAAATTTTTTTTTCTCTTTCCCTGTCTTGACGTTCTTCGACCGCTCGAATTACGTCACTAAGGCCATGTAGTGGCTGTTGGCCGATTTTCCCTCAGTTTCAGCAATGGACTCTTCTCGATAGCAACTATGAAAATAAAGCCATAAAAACAAAGTAGAAACGGAAGGCGTGTCGGGTGTGACGAGCAAATCACGCAGTGCTGGCGAAAACTATAGCTTTCGCAGTGCTTCCAGAAGCGAGGGAAAGAGTGAAAGCGTTTGTAGAAACTGTTTCAGGGCCCCTTTAAGAGAAACGTGGTTAAAATGCGGAGCTTTCTTCTATGCAAAGCGAATGAAATTCGAAGTCCACATTCCAAAATGATTCGACCGTGTGGAAATGGCGTGATCGGAGGGACGTCGACTTCAGAACGCGAAGGACCCAGGTTCGATTCCTACCACGGGAAGAGTTTTTTTTTTTTTTTTTTGGAGGGGGCAGGGGATGATGTTTCTTCGCTTATCAACATCGTCATCGTTTTCTGAAACGCACTGCGTAAAGTTGGTTTTCCTGCAGCGCGTTTTGGCGCGACGAACGACACCATGGGAGAGGCACATAAGGCTTCGCTTTAATAACGCTAACACTTCTACATCGGCCATCATATTTCGGAACACTGTGAACTGGAACAACAGAGGGACACAATTCTAACTTCTTTTAAACATGCGTGGACCATGTGAGACGTTCATGCACTACACGTCATTTTTCGTTGATCGACGCGCGACACCGAGCTGCTTACTGTACTACGGCCCTCGTACCTCCCGAAACGTGCTGCATACGTGCTCGTTGATGGAGAAACGATCCTGGCGCCGTGTTGCGCTGCAGTACACAAGAGCAAAAGAGAAATGGATACGCCGCAGTTTTTCGAACGAAAAATCAATATCGGCGCGCAAACAACAACACGGAAGGGAGCAATAATTGTCCGACAGAAACGGAGAGGCGAAAATACAACTTCCCGAGACTCTCCCGGCGACAAAACGCTGGGTTCAATAAACCTCCCTGCGCGCTCGGCTCTTCTCGTTCCGAGGGCCTCCCTCCTCGATCTTTGTTCTAAGGATTTTTTCTCCTTCGTAGAAGCAACAACACCGGGCTGACATGAAAGAGGAATCTCGCGCCCGCCGCCAAGCCAGGCAGGCGGGCAGGCGGGCAGCCATGCAGCCTGCCTGGCCGTCTGCCTGCCTGCCTTGCTGATGCCCTCTCCCTCTTCCTTCTCTCCCTCCCCCCCCTCCTTCTTCCCTACCCAGGGCGAACACCAAACTGATGCGAGTGAACGTTGTAGCGCCCTGTTAAACGACTCGGGTAAGAATGAAAAAAAAAATATCGGGAGAAGAAACGAAAAACGGCAGAAAAAAAAATTGGAAGCGGAGCAGAAAATAAAATTGAACGGGCGCAGCGGACATGATCGAAGAATTCTCCAGCGTCAGAATCCCACGCTTTCCAACATCGCAGCGAGGGGAACGACGCGGCCAACGATCGCTGGCGGAAGTGTTTTTCTTTTTTGCCTTGATAATGGAGCTATTTTTTTTTCTTTAATCTTGTTCTCTCCTCCGTGCTGCTGCTTCTCTCATCCTTCAGGTTGTACGGTTCGCGATGTTTGACATTTGCGTGCGGTCGATGTTTTGCGAGCACTTCAGAAACTATGTGAGAGGAACGCCGACTTCGTTTCATTGGCAATCTGAAACGCTCACGCGGTGTCTAGAATATATATAAGCAGCTGTGATCTAACTTCGAGGAGACAAACATCTTTCAAAGCTTTTCTTGCAACGGCTTTTAAAGCATTGAGCGTCTTTACTTTGGAATACTTAAATATTGTCGCGCAGTAAATACAGATGAGACAAAAGTCTTCTGATCCTTGATATGGCCTATACCGAGGGAGGGCTGCTTTAGTAGAGAATTGATACGACCGAGGCGCCCCTGCTGGTGACGTCATGAGGTCGGCGCAGGTGGATCAGCATAACAGACGACACAGAGCACTGCTAAGCTTACTCTCGGCTCCCCCATCACAACCAAGTGATATCTGTGCACTCGTTTAGGGTAGCTGCTCAGACCGAGATTTCACGAAAACGACGTTTGTTTGCGATAACGGGAGCTGTTTTTTTTTTTAAATATGACAGAGTGACGTCGCGACGGAATGATTGGTGTACGCATGCGCTGGCCAGGAGTTGAAGCGTCGCCTGATCTGGTCCGTGTAATTGTCAAAATCTGCACCGACCCACTGTTAGAATAAATGAGCGAAATCTCGAAGCAGTCCCCGGCTTCAATGTCCGCAGGCAAACCCGAATTGCGCTAGGTATTTATGATATTCATATTCACTTGAATGACATTAAGCACGCTTATGCGGCAAGATCAAAAAAGACATTCATATATAGCTAATTTTGTGAAACGTTCCTACTAAAAAGTCACGCGTGGAAAAACAGCCCAGTAATAAAACAGCACCGCGACAAACAACGTGATGTCTATCACAAAACGGCACGGCGAGAACACCGCGCGCAAGAAGAGCAGAGTTATGGAACAGCACGGCAGGCAACTGAGGTTCAAGTTCGCCCGCTCTATTCGTTCCCGCACAATTGTTTCTGCGCGCGGGTTTTCGAATTACCGTTTACGTAACAGAAAAGAGTTAGATTCCGCCTTCCATTTGGTTCGCTATTACCTTCAATTTCCATCCTAAAAAAAGCATCAACCGAAAAAAAATTTTCACTTCCCCGGTTTCTCCTTTAGTAACTCTTTTTCGCTTGGTTTATACAGCCAGAATATTTTATTACCGTTTGTACCTGCAACGTACGATGAATACGAGTTATAATGATGAGTTCTAATTCAACCTCAGAAATGCTTTCTGTAAACGGCACATAATTAGAAGGGAGCGTGTGACTTCCGTATCATACACAAAAAAATTCTCTGGTACATGTTGCAATAAAAACTAGGCACACAACCTTCAATGTCACTTGCAGCCACACGACGGCCCTGTGAGGAAATCTACGTTGTTACATGAGAAGTTCAGTACAGGGTATATGTTGTGTTCTTTTGTTGTTGTTGTTGTTTTGCCAAATTGCCCCTCGTTACCTCAGCGATTTGATTCGAACCTAAGACCACTTATTAATTCTTGATCTCGGCCCCATCGGTAGGCTGTACTGACTGCTTGCGTTGAGCTGCTGCGGGGCCCCCTCTCCGCATATCCGTCAATAATAGATCCACTTTCGTCGCAACACTGAACGAAGGAAGACACGAGGTAAAACTTTTTTTAGTCGTGCGCTCTGCTTTTTGCACAAGGGCGGCTTAGAGGGGTGCGCTTTTTATGCCAGTGAAAGAGAGAGGGGGGGAGAGAGAGAGGAGGGCAGGGGTTAATGAATGCAGAAGAGGAGAGTTACTAATGCGAAGAGAGGTGGCTCAATGAGAGAAAAAAAAATCCTGAGCCATCTGCACTAACGTGACACCTGGGGAGGGGGCGAAGCATGCGGTGTATAAGTGTATTCTTGGAGCCTTGGCGTCTTTGCCCACGCAGGTAAAACCGTTGGGGTAGAGGTATACAGCTTTGCTCGGAGCACGAACCGTTCTAGCGCAAGGCGTTGGAAAACCAGTTTCCCGGTGTGTTCTTTTAGTACGCATTACGTTCTAGCGCGAGGCGTAAACGAATGCCCTCCAGTTTTAGTGCCGTGATTAGGGCGAGGGGCATAAACGAGTGTCCCGGTGTTTTTGTTCCGTGACTACATGAGGCGACGACATGAGACGACGACATGAGACGCTGACAGCCCGAGCCCCTAAGGGGCTTTACCCCTAAAATATGAGCGTTAGGCATATGTGTGCAAATTTAAAATAAAATCTGGCCATAAAACTGCGATAGCATTCGCATCCAGTGGGGCGATTAATGCTGCCTGTCTTCATTTGCCCGTATTCTTTTGCTCATCTGGTGACGAGGAAAAAATCAAGGGTCATCTCCACTAACGTGGAACCTGGGAAGGGGTGAAGCATGCAGTGTATAAGTTTGTTCTTGGCGCCTTGGCGCTTTTATTAACGCAGATGAAACCATTTTGGGTAGAGGTATACAGCTTTGCTGTAAAATTCTCTTGTATTTGAAGCACGAAGCTGTCTAGCGAGAGGCGTATACGAGTGCCCCGCTGTTTTTTAATACGCGTTACAAAGCGCTCCAGCGGGAGGCATAAAGGAGTGTCCATTTTTTTGGTAACCGTTACCTTATAGCGCCAGGGGTAAACGAGTTTCCCGGTGTTTCATTACCGTGACTACATAAGACGACAATTACGACGACGATGACAGGAGACGCCAACAGCCCTAGTCCCTAAGGGGCTTCGCCCCTAAAAGGCGTGGGGGTAGAAACGTAGCAGATATATTCTTATTGGCTGGCAGAAACTCGGCTCCTAAACTGCCATTGGTGGCTGCTAAGTTCCCCTCGGGGGCCAAGGAGCGCGGCGTAAGATTCGATGCTCAGCGGAATGAATACACGCCAGCCAAGGTATACGCCAAACGTTGCGCTTTGAGAGACAACCCCGTCAATCGATACCCGCAGCTTGACGTACAATTATATAATTAGATTAACGTTGCAGCGCACGTCGTTAGGTCGATGCGCAGCGGAGGGAGGGGCGACACGCGCATGTAACGGCCCTGCGTTAGTCCTAATGACGCGCGCTTTGACGTCTAACGTCAAAAACAGGTAGTCGCTGCTCGACGTACAACGAGGATGACGTTGTTTGGTACGTCGTTAGTATCAACGTTAAGGTTACCTATCGTTAGGCTTAAACCTCGTTGGATGTTAGGCCTAACTTTACACTTAGGGTCAACGTCGCCTACCGCTACCCATTGAAAAAGGTACTCACTATACTCCTTGTACAACCTGCTGCAGGTACTGGTAACACAATCGTCGAGAAAGCATCGATGGCGCATTTTGGCGCAGGTTTGTGAATGAGAAGAATTTCATATATTGTTGATGATCTGGATGAGTGACTTGCTAGTGCATCGGCCAGTAAACGCGGTGAGCTACAAATGGGCGCGCGAGGGATAACCAAAGGTTGCAAGCGAGCTCCCAAACGTAATCTTGCACGTAGGATCAGTGCTAACCACTTAAAAGTGCAGCATGACGAGCTAGAAAAATTAATTGTTAAAGATTTTCTAAGGCTAGGGGTGGGAAGGGGGATTGATGATTTAGTTAATTAGCACGTGCAGACACTAGGGTGCATACAAGTTTCACCGAAGCAGACTGGCAGAACATGTATTGACGGTGAGATGTTTGAGTGGCGCCCCCTGGCTCTGACGTCGGCTTAGGGACTCGCGCCGCTGTCGTCTGCTACACTCCGCTTGTGAGGGGAAGCAGTGCCTGTGCTAGAAATCACCTACTTCGATGCTTTAGTGCATTATAAAACGTATTTCCAGTAGTTCAGTTATTTTTCCAGCTTCTGACCCCTCTGAATAATTTTAAGCTGTGTCCCGCACAAGTTTGCAACACACGAGGAGAGAGAGAGAGAACAACTTTCTTCAGCGCATCGGTCAGAAGATCGTGTGTAACTCGTCCTTTCTAGCTTATTTTCAACGTTCAGTGCTTTGAGCTCCTCGATGTGTTAGAAATGCGTAGGCTTCCCTAAAGTATTTTTGAAGTGCTCTTATAAAGACTTGGAAATCTAATGCTATACGCACCAAGCATCGGGCCCCTACACGCGCATCGCAGAGCAGGAAATAAAACAGCTGTCCTCTATTTCATTCGTTGTTGACTTATATCAGATGAATCGTTTTTTTTTTTTTTTCTGTGCCGAAAGCATTAGTTTTTTTGCACCATAACAAACGTCTTATTAGTAGGTTTGGGGGTGTTTGGGAGGCTCACACAGATCATGTGGATATTTTCTTCAGGCTGTATGGCATTCATTCCGTTCTTCACAAACTGGCTTTCGTTATTGTTGCGTGCAAGAAGGTGCATATTCGCAGCGTGCGTTGTTTATTCACATGCAAATGCAATGAAACGGTTTGTGCTACGCCACCGCGATCTCGCCCCAGACAACGTTGTCCAGAGTACTCGAAGGCGGCTTTTGTGCTCCGAATATATTTCGTAACCATCGTTAGCACAACGAAGTTCGAACTGACTCTCAACCGAAACAATTATGGCATGATTAAGGTGTTGAAGGCTTGATATACTCGCTGAATAACGCAATAAATAGTTTACGTGCATACATGGCAAGAATCGAAACCGATGAGTATTTCAATCAGCTCTTTATTGTTTTCCTACCTTCCAGGCGTAAAGAACAAATCCTGGTCTATTCGGGATGGCATTCTATGAGTTTAAGAAAATTAGGCTTACTCTCTTGTCCTGGGCCGAGGACCCGGTACACTAATCAGCTCGATTTTACTGTTAAATAAAGTTTTCTCCTTCTCCTCCTCCTGCTCTTAAGTGCAGTTTTCCTATAACGCATATCTTAATATTGGGAAGATATGGCTGTGGGAAATGTGCCGAAATATCCATCCAGGTCTGAATAAACATAGTGTGACTGTATCTTTACCGTAGACGTGACTCGTTTTGCTCAGTAAACCTCCATACTGGTTAGAAACATGGTAGAAAACCAGCACGCGTCTACTATACCCACAGTGGGTTATTTGGAACTCAACGTACAGATTTTGCAGCCCGTAGTGCATGGTGGCATACTTCGACGCAATGACAACGTAAAGTGATGGGATACAATACTTTCGAGCTTTCGGCAAGGTTGCAAAAACTGTTTTTACCTCACATATGATTACCGGGAAACCTAATGAATTCTGCCAAAGCCGACAGCCCCGAGGACGTGGACTTTGTTTTGGTCTTGTATTTTCGCTGCTGTCGGTTGCTAGCAGCTAGCTGTTCTCTTTGTTCGAAAGATTCCTTAATACAGAAGCTGACGTCTAGCTCGGACTCTGCACGCTCCGCACAAGACTGGTTTCGCAAGAACGGGGCGATGCCGACAATGTTTCTTCCGTAGCTGTATCCAAAAAGTATACTTTAACTCATGCTTTGAGCTAGTGTATGCGATTTGAAGTCTATTATGATGATAAAAAGTTACGCGCACGCAAAATCTTGTGCGGACAAGCATTAGACACCAACCGAGCGCGAAAAAACAGCAGGGATGCGAGCCTGAGTGAAGCAGACGACAAATGCGAGAATCCCTAAGCCGACGCGCTCACCGCCAATACGCACCCCAGACTATCGGCGTTGTTATCGAAGACGAGAAGCAGGTTTTAGGTGTCTGTTCAGTAGCAGTGGGATTACGGCGTCGCGGTTCTGTGGCTGGTTTAGGTTGTGATATGTGACCCGTACGCCTCTCAATGCAAATAGCGCTGCGCATTGCGTTATTTTGCTCTTCCCCCATTGGAGCTTCACATGCTTTTCTTGAGCGCCTCAAATAGCACTTTGTAGCGCCGCTGCATTTTAGTTTATCATCAATTAAACGTTGGTCTCACCCCCACAGGTTTTGCTCCGCTGGTGGTCCCAAGTACTCGCCGGTTTTAGAGAAACCTAGGTACCACTGCTTCGAGGGCCCTATTCACTGAAAATACCGATCTTGCTAGGCCCCATCAGCCGCATACAGATTGACATTGTGATATTGTAATCAGTGCATCAAATTTACTTAAAATTGATTTATTAGCGTTGAGAGTCGGTGTATACACCGCGCATGGTGATTGTATGCTGCATCAGCTCACCGCACGTATTGCCATCGCTATGCGCAGCCGGTGAATTTTAGTATGTAGTATTTACTGCTGAAAGAACGCATTTCGACATTCAGGGCATTTTCATTCCAATAAAATGCAATGTTCAGTGCCATTGTTTAAACGTAACGTGCAAACAGGCACTCACGACAGATAATCAGCCAGCGTGGCTACTACAAGTTACATAAATGTCATGAAAAGATAACCAATGTTTGAAATTACCTGGATTTCATAACAAAGTACCGTAGTCTCTCGATAAGCGGAACTTCAAGGGACCGAAAAAATTAGTTCCATTTGACAGGAGTTCCGGTTACTGAGAGAGATGTGCAAAAGTGCAAATTTATGTGCGTTCACGCTCCTAAGGGCATTTCATGGAACTCTAAGCACTGGAAGGTTAATGCAGCTGATAGTTTTTCAGAAAACCAGAAAACTACAAGAGGTTTAGGCACAATATTGACAAAGTATATTTGTAACAATTAGTCACTGTGTCCTAAAAAATGCGCGAAAACGCATCAAAGAGCCGCTTTCGAAGTCAAGAATTATGTTTTTTTTTCTAACGTGAGCGCATGGTTTGCACGCCTCAGGCCTCGACTTCGCGTGTGCTTACGAGCCACCGAATTTAGAATACGGCAACACGGTAATAAAGAACGAATGGCACCCCCATGGCACGAGCGAGGCGGCAGTAGCACGGCGCTGGATGAAAGGCGCACTGTGCGCTCTCATCCAGCGGCCGTGGCAGTAGTTAAGCCCCGTAACCTCGGCGACTTGAATCGAGACCGAGGGACTCGAACACAAACTACGATGCTGCATTCGTCGGGCTAACACGGCTGACTGTTAACGAGATAAGGCTTACAAGGACAACTAGGCTTAAAACTAAGAAAACAAGAACTAAACAGCCGGAACCGGAAAAAGCTGATACTATTGGCCATAGGTTTGACAAGAAGTTTCATATCCAGTTCCGTTTACACGGTGAGGCGGAAATTTAGTTCCGATTGCCGAGATTTTTTTTACTTTATCTGAATACAGAACCAACCAACTTCCAGGCTACAGTTCCGTTTAAGCGATTTTCGTTTATCGCGATTCTACTGTTTATGGCGTTATTTGAAGTTGGGCCGCACACGTAGAAAATAAATCAGAAAAAGAAAACGCGTTGAAGGCAAGTACTATGCGACCAATCTTAAGGAACATTTTCGAAAGCACTCAAAAGCAGAATTTGCTAAATGACTCCAGGCAAGTTACAGCTGGGCTTTCGTATTGTGCTTGCGGGTTTTAACCGAAAAATCAGAAACGTTTTGTTTCATGGAAAAGCAAGTGACCTAATTTTTTGGAAGGAACAGAGTCCTTCAAAACATAACCGAAACAAGTTTAGGTGCTACATTAGAGCTATATTACGAGAGATAAAATCGAATTTTAGTTTCACAACGTGTGAGCCACAGCTTTCGGCCTCGTCCACGATGTGCTTTTTTAACAACGAAGCTGTTTAGCAAATCGTAATTTTCGAGCGCAGTTAAAAACACCAAGATATTGCCGAGCCCACGCACGTGAGCGCGAGCCTCGCGGTGACCGCCCGGCAGTTAACAAAACCAAGAAAATGCCGAGCGCTCCTGTGCGCGTGCCTCGAGACGACCGGCCAGCGTCCCCGGCGTACGTTGTCAAGCCAAGTAGGGAGATTGGCCAAAATTGTGGCGACCACCCGTCAGTTAAAAAAACAAGAATATGCCCAGCGCTCTTGTGCGCGTGCCTCGCGGCGACCGCGCAGCGTCTTCGGGCACTTTTGTCAAGCCAAGCATACCCGCTTAGGTAGGTTGGCCAAGATTCGCCGAAAAAACTCCATCATTCGCCGTATTCGTGGCGACACTTGCTTGGAACGAGGAAAACTGCAGCAATCGTCGTAATCGTGGCAACACTTGCTCGGAACGAGAAAGACGCGTCATAGCGTACGCCCCTCCAAGGTGACGCACAGTGCTTATCACTTCCAAAAAATATGAAAGAAGCTCACACTTATAGCAACAATGCTGGAGTATAAAGGTCGTTGCGGCAGAGAAGATGAAGCCAAAATGGCTGCAATCGTGGACTTAAACCCTCGTGATGGTCGTGAAGGTTGCGCATAGCTTCGTTACCTTGAAGTCTTACGCATTATGGTGAAGTTGCTTCATTTTTTTTTTCTATTATTTACGACACCGTCGCTTCAAAAGCTGCAACTCGACGTTTTGCTTTCTGAGGGAAAATACGACCAACTATTTAAGTAATGCAAAAGCAGATACGTGATTAAAAAAATAAAAAATGCAAAATTTTGTTTGAATAATAGCTCGCCACATTATTAGCAGCACAAGCATAACCGGCGTAAAGGCAACGAAATAGGAACATTTTAAGACAGAAAAAAGTGTAAAAAGAACCTCTTAAAAAGAATCTTGAACATTCAAAGAAGCGTGTGCACTCGTCTAATGGTAGCTAATCACTCCTTTAGGTACCCCGCATAACTGTCGTTTTCCCTTTTCTGTGGTTGTGCTGTTATGATGCGTGCCCTTTTGTCGCTGTGCGGTTATGACGCATGCTTTCATATTGGCGCCTTTTTGTCGCATGCTACTCTGTCGTTCGCTGTTAAGTCGTCGTCATTGAAAACAGTAAACCTTGAACTGACTACCGTCTAGCTCGGCAGAAAGTGTGTGCCAAAAATAACTTAGAAACCTTCGCGAAACCGAGTCAAGATTTTGCTCAATTTTATGATTCTGCTTTCGCGTACGTATCGGCGAGGAACAAACGGAATAAAATATAGAGCGAGTAATATATAGTTCCAGTGCCCCTCTCCTATCTCGTGTGCAAGGTAGCCTTCGCCTTGCCTGGTCTTGTCTTGTCTTGTCTTGTCCTGTCTTGTTGGCGTACACCTGAACATCGGTGCTCAATGCGGCCGCCCTGTTGCTTTTAAAGGCTTCAGAAGGCATCAGCGTTTGTGTCACAAGTGAAACCACGGCGTGGGCCATATTTAATGCGTCTACGCACATTGTTGACGGCCGTGGGCAATAAGTGAGTCATCATGAAGACCATTGAACCTTAACGAGATAGGGATTGCGCTTGGTGTGCACTTAACGAGAGAGATATAAAAGCGGCGTGGAGCCTTAGAAAGCGCCGTAGGCTTGGATGCAATAGCGCGCAAAACAATAACTGCTCTAGGAACGTAACGGCGTTCGTGCGCTTCGTGCTGATTGAATAACCGCGACGGCTCTGAGAATGCCCACTCTATGGTACCGTTAGAGTTATTACTGGAAGCACAGGGAACCCCAAAGCGGCAGCCATAAATGCATCGCAAAGAGCAGCAGCCAAGCATGTGCGCGAAGTGTGATGTGCCAATTTACGTAAGAGCGGAAAATTTTGATTTCAATTTTAAATTCGATTTACATGTTTGCATCCTTACGATGCAGTAGGCCAAGGTGGAAAGTGAACTGCTTTTTTTTTAGGAAAGCCCGGGCCCCCTGATACATTGCATACGTCAACAAACGGTACTTCTTAACTATAAAGCAATGAAATATAAAATTACAAAAGAGCATATCTTTTGACATGCTAATTGTGTATAAAAAAATAAAAAATATACGTGCTGTTACTTGGGTATAGTTTCTGATCAGCATCAACTCATGTTAAATCAATTTATAGTGACCCGAACACAACATTAAAAAACAACATAAATACAGGAAACAAAAAGCAACAGATGAATACATAGTCATAGTTGCCCGTAGAACATCCGCATCCTCACACAACGAACAGTGAAAAGATTCTGAGCCCAAGGACGCGGGTTCGACTCCCAACAGCAGCGGCCGCTATTCTGATGCAGGCGAAAAGCAAAAACGCCCGTGTGTTCGAGATTTCGGCGCACGTTAAAGATCCCCAGGTGGTCAAAATTAATCTGGGGCCCTCCACTACGGCGTGCCTCATCGCCTGTGAAGCGTCGGCGCGTTAAACCCCAAAATCAATCAACAGTGAAAAGAGTAAAGCCTAACAACACTGATAATTTTACAGAGGATACAGGCAATCATAAAAAACACAATCAAACATTCCTGATCGCGAAATTCAAACTATCTCGCTCTCCTCCACTCCACTCTGTTCGGCGTTCCCGTCGGATTCTTTCCAGACTTGGTGAGCGGGCATACAATCAACGCGAGGTGAACGTTTTTTTCACCGCTCCCTAACTTCATCAAAAAAACACGAAGACTAAACACAAGGTTGGTTCCTTAACTAGGCTGATTTGTTCCAATAACAATGATGCAAGTTTTAACGTAACTTTCAAACTTGGTCCAGGCAGCCGCTGAGAGCGCTGATGATGTGGGAAGCCAGTTCCCCCTGTTCCTGGGGGCTCGTCGCAAAAGCCAGCCTTTCACCGCTGTAATTGCGTCCGACGGGCGGAGAAACGCGTCTCAACCAAGCATTCCTCTCGCGTGCGCCACCTGCCACAACTTCCCAACTTTCCAAGTAACGATAGCGCGTCATCCTTCTCCTACACCTATTAAGCACTGCTGCGAGTTAGCCTGGCCACTGGCTTCCCTAAAGCATGCGAAATTTAATACCTGTCCCCGGCTGGACGGCGACACTCACGTAGACGACACACTTCAAAAGACGAGAAGCCGAAAAAAAAGAGAGAGCAAGCGACGAAACAGAACCTAGGCTTAATGGTAGAAAAGGGGGGGAAGAGGCAAATGTGAAGTCTCGGAAATTTCTACTGGATGTCCTGAGTAAGAGAGTGCGAACGCGCGGCGGGCGCGCGCGTGTGTGCGTGTGTGCGTGTGTGTGTCTGTGCGTCTGTGTCTGTGTCTGTTTCTGCCTGTGTCTGTGTCTGTGCGTGTGTGCGTGCGTATGTGTGTGTGCGTGTGTGTGTGCGTGCGTGTGTGTGTGTGTCTGTGTCTGTGTCTTTGTGTCTGTACGTGACTGTGCGTGTACGTGTGCGCTTGATCGTGTGCACGTGCGTGCGTGTGTGCATGCGCCCTATTCATATATGTACTTATTGTTGCTTCCTTCAGGCCTATATGCTATATATTACAATCGGCCAACGTGAGATCATTTAGTGTTCTTGTCCTTTCCAACGTATTTCTTTTTGTTTCGCTTCATTGTTTCTGAGCACTAAAACTGTGCCATTCCAATACTCAAAGGTTGGGAGTGGCCAGCTCTTCTTTTGCTTGGCGCTAATTACTCCAATAAAATACTATATTTTCTTCCCCCTTCCCCCCCCCCCCCCCCCCAATCTCTCTCTTCCCCTGCTTCCCGTGCAGCGAGATTATCTTACTTGTTTATGACCGCCTGGAAAAAGCGTGTTTTCATTTGAAACAGGCAGTGCTTGAAACGCGAAAACTCGTTTTACAACCTTCGTCGAAACTGTTTGTCATTCCCAATAGAAACTCCGTACCGTTTCACAGAGTGACAGTGTTTTTCAAACTCACATCGTCATTAACAGTGATTTTCCGTGTAGACTTCACGCTTCAGGACAGCAGCATTGTGAAGCAGGCAAAAAAATGTTTGCGTTCGAGGGTTGCTGTTTTTGTATGTATACATATACAGGAGAAACGATTCATATTTTACACCGCGGAAAAGAAGAAAAAGCAATACCGAAAAGTACATATAATTCTTTTAAACCGGGACATTGCGACCTATCGATGAAACTACAAAGTTAAAATAAATGTCTTTCTAATCTAATGTCCACGAACAATTACAGAAAATCGCGCACACGAACAATTTTAAAAATCTGCGGCAAAGGAAATGACTATCGCATTAGGCGTGGCGAGCGCACGCGTACGGGCAGTGAGCGGTCACTCTGTCAACATTAGGCGGGCGCGATTACATTACGCAAACATTCCAGCTCACTGCCAAGCGAAGCAAACCGCCGACAAAGCCAAACTAGCAATGTTAAAAGCATCGGAGCATAAACGGCGCACAGAGCGAAGAAATTTGCTTTTCGTATTTCTTTTTCCTTCCTTCGCGAGCGTTTGCGGGCGTGGCTATTATACGAGGCTTAGGAAAGGCTCGTTCATCGCGCCTCGATTGAGGGCGCAGCGACAGGAAGGATCGACGTTTGCTCAGCGAGCCGTCTCTGCAAAGTCGGCGCTCCCTTCGGCGATATTTCGGCGCCAAACTCGGCAGCCGAAGCGGGCTGCGCTTTTAAAGACAACGCAAGGAGAGCGCTGCATACGGTGCGTTCTTTTCCCCCGAAGTTTTCGGGCTCCCTTTCTCGTGCCAAACTTTATGATAATACTTCCCTCACACGCTCCAATCCGTTTAAAGTAAAACAAGTTCAGGAACAACCTGTCCCAGCACATTTTAACGCCAATACGAGGATAGCGAAAAATTCGAGATGTGAAGGAGGAGGAACGGCATTTATTTTCTTTTTAAGCGCGAAGCTCTTTAGCAAACTAATTTTTCGTGTCCGCAGTTAAAAATACCAAGAAATTGCCGAGTGCGCGCACGGGAGCGCGGGCCTCGCGGCGACCGCCCAGCGTCCCCTGCGCACGTTTTTCAAGCCAAGCATACCCACTTAGGGGAATTGGCCAAGATTGCGGTGACTGCCCGGCAGTTAGAAAAACCAAGGAAATGCCTAGCGTTCTTGTGTGCATGCCTCGCGGCGACCGCCCAGCGTCCCCTGCGCACGTTTTTCAAGCCAAGCATACCCACTTAGGGGAATTGGCCAAGATTGCGGTGACTGCCCGGCAGTTAGAAAAACCAAGGAAATGCCTAGCGTTCTTGTGTGCATGCCTCGCGGCGACCGCCCAGCGTCCCAGGCGTACGTTTGTCAAGCCAAACATATCACTTAGGTATATTGCCCAAGATTAGCAAAAAAAATATATCTTCAGCTTTCACCGTAATTGTGACAACACTTGCTCGGAATGAGAAAGACACGTCATAGAATAGGCCGCTCCGAGGTGATGTCCAATGATTATCACATCCAAAAAAGTGAAGGAAGCTAACTCCTATAGCAAAAATGAGGGAGTAGAAGTCGTTGCGGCAGTGAAGAAGAAGCAAATCGGCTGCAATCGTGGGCTTAAACCGCCGTGAAGGTGGGGAAGGTTGCGTACAGCTTTACTACATTCAAGTCTTACGCGTTCGTGTGAGCTTTATTTTTTAAATGCGGAGCATTTCTTAGGCTCGCGATGTCACTCGTCGATGTTGTCGGCGCCGTCCACACGCTCACTGCGCATGCGCGTCGCGTCGAGGCGCAGGTGCGCGTCTCTCCCCCGTACCCTCCTCGCTCTCAACAACAGGTGCGGCGGTGCGGGAGGAGTGCGGCGGTGCGGGGGGGAGCGCGTCTGTGCGCGCATGCGTCGTAGCTACCCGTGCGCTGCGTCGCGCTCAACAGTAACGGCGGCAGGGCGTGTACACGTGATAACGGCGTGGTGGGTGCGTGGAAAGTTCGCGCGCTTGTGTACGGAAGTGTGCGCATGCGCGTCTCTCCCCCGTACTCCTCTCCCTCGAACGCTGGCGGTGTGTATATAAGCGGCGGAGCGCACGTTCGGAATTCAGTCAAGGGCGTCTTTGCTTGGCTTTCGCTTGACTTGACGCTTTGCTTGACGGCACCAAGCAATAAACACAGTCTTTAACTTTACACTCCTTGCCTTCGCTTCTCCTTCATTCAATAAATAAGAATAATAAAGACGAAATAACAATTAAGCATTCCCAGACCATACCCAATTACGCAACATTCACGCGATACCCCCACCACTCTGCGACGCATTTACTCGAGTTCCCCCCGTGGGAAGATGCGGGCGGGTTTTTTTTTTTTTTTTTGAAGGAGCATGGGAGGGGAAAGGAGTGTGGGTGGTTGCCACAGTCCAGGCCGCCTTCAGGCCCCACAGCAGCCCGCACCGGGAGATCAGGTGCTCCTGATCTTCGAGTTGGGAGATTGTCCGCCTACGCTCCCACCGCTCCAATGTGGATGATTGGATGGGGTTGGGATGTTTGGGGCAATCCCACACGAGGTCGTAGGGGGTGTGTGGTGCATTACACGCCGCATAGTTGTAGGAATAAACGGTGGGTGAGATGTGATGCAGAATTGTCATGCAATAAGTCTCTGTTTAAATTTGGCGCCAGATTCATCGTTGCTTGTATGTTGAGGGATGGGTGAGGGGGAGAGTAGAGGGGGAGAAACTTTATTTACCCCTTCCGTTGTGATTGCGGTGAAGAATTTTTTTTTTCTGCAAGGTGGTGGGGAGGTGAAACAGGATTGAGCTGAACCAAATTGGGTTCAGAGAGTTATAAGCGTTTAAACACCCCCACTTTTGCTCAGATTCATGGAGGCTTTACGGGTTTCATATTTCACAACAGAGTGTTATCGCAAAGGGCAGCCTTTTTCGCAAGCCATGTGATAGACAATAGGCATGACTGTTCTGTTATCGCTCTCGCTTCCCACGCACGTAGAAGCCGTAGAAACAGCGTTAACACTTGTGCTAGCAGTTAATAACTTCCTCGGTTAAAACAATTATTACCTTGTGTTAATATGCATGTTGTGGTCACCGGAGCCTTAGCGCTCATTGAAGAATATTAATAGATTATTATTATTAATAATATTAATCGAGGAAAGTGAAACACAAAGACAAAACGGAGCCTTACGTGATAGACTATCTTTCGGAACGCACGTATGAGTGTCTGCATTGCCTTGTGGGCTAATGACGAAGAGGACCAACGTGCTAGCATCTTCTGCCCAGAGAACGGCATCCAAGAGTTTAGGTTTCACATGAGAGCTGGATTTGGGATAAAAAGCGGGGGGAACTCGCATAAAGGATCTCCGACTTGCCACAGACTGCACTTGTTGCCATTCCAGTAGATTTATGGCTTATGAAAGAACTTAAAAAAAGAAATAATCATTGTTCTGCGGAGACAAGTTACAGCTTTCCGCTCAGATTTCTACTCGCCGCGGTGGCTCAGTTGCTAAGGCGTTCCGCTGCTGAGCACGAGGTCGCTGGTTCGATTCCTGGCCGCGGTGGCCGCTTTTCTGATGGATGCGAAAATCAAAAACGTCCGTGTGTACGAGATTTCGGCGCACGTTAAAGATCCCCAGGTGGTCAAAATTAATCCACTATGGCGCGCCTCATCGCCTGCGTTGCGTCGGCCGTTAAAGCCTGCAATAAATAAATCAATCAATCAAGCTCAGTTTTCTGCTGCTGTGCGCTTTGTGGCAGTGTTCGAACGGGTATTTTTCCCGAATGTCCACCCACTGCACTTGTGACCCAAGTGCATGCCTCCTCCCCCTCCCCCCTTTTTTTTTCGTCCCGCCCCCTGTGGCGTACATCGTCGTATTTTAAGCTGCCCCATAATAAAACATAACAAAATAATACATTCGAATGCACAATTCATCCTCCTGCTCAAATGTTCAAAGAGACGGCGCAGCACCAACATCAGACCAGCAAGAATAAGCGCCATCAGCCACGCCATTAGTTTGGCTCGCGAGCATTCAGGTATCTTTGAGGACGTAAGTTAGAATTATTCCAGCAGCAAATTCCATCAAACTGCGCAAAATTGGAAAAACGCCCGCACCTAACTCGGTAACTTGTTCGCGCAGTGTACCCCGGAAGGACAACACGCAAATAATGAAACTGTGCATGCGGGAAAGAACGAAGGCGGGAAGGGAGACGAGGAAAACCGAACAGAAGAAGAGGCAGTTCCGTGAAAGACCGCCATCAATCGCGGCGCGCCGCCTCTTCCCTCCGGGCTCGCTGCTCGCTTCGTTCGCTCGTCCCGGCGTTCTTGGGTGAGCTGCGGGGAAGCCACCACGGCATGCCGGGCCGCCGGCGTAGCAGCGATGAACGCCAAAGCCGCCGGCGCCTCGCAACCTCATCCGCTGACGGTGGTCGCTGCAGCCCGGGCTGGAACAAAGCGGTCGCGTCTGCGTGTTTGCCAAAAGCCAGTGGCGCGAGGTGCAACAGCAGGAAGCGGGGGCTAACCGAAGGGCTTTGGAATTTGGCCGCTCTCTCTTTCTCTTCCCTTTCGTCGCGGCCTTTAGGGCCGCCATTAGCGTTAGAAAAATAAAACGGCGATGGAGCAGGTGATTAGGGCAGTAATTTACCTTTAACGCGTTCTAATAAACCGACATTCACGGAGGAAAATGCTGATCGCACATAAACGACACAAAATATGCGGCTTTGCGAACAACGAGCTGCTGCTGTTACAGGCTTCATGAAATCGTCAAACCAGGTTATGGCGGAGGTAACGCGCCACAGACTTGGAGTGTTAATATTTTTGTTAACGTGACAATAAAAAGTACCAGGCCACGGCCTGGAGGGGGAACGCAGTTTCCGTGTTCGCCGCAGCTTGGTATAAATGAGGCAAGGCCCTCTAACCGAAAACAGCAGGTCAAATCTGACTGAATTCAACGAGCACTGAGGTTGCAACTACGTTAAGGTGGCAAACAAAACAAAGCAGTATCGGTGATGATAGTTGTTGCGTTTGTGTTTGCGGTCCCACGTTTCGACCCTTTCATTCATGGTGAGTTTCTCGTGTCAATTAAAAAAAATCGACCAGATGAAAAGTTATGGTCATTTTTATTCCGGATGTTCAGTCTATATACGAAATAACCGAATATTAGTGGCCATACATTTTCATTTTATAGTACGTGAAGCCCCCTTTTTATAGTGCTTTCACGAAGCCCAGAGGGTCCAACTTGACAAGAGCGTGCTTGACAATCGTAGTAAATGCGGAGGCACCGAATTAGCGTATTTAATGAGGAACGTTGTTCCCTCTTCCGCTTTGCAACCTATGCTCTCTCTCTCTTTCTCTCTCTCTCTCTCTCTCAACATCTTAATGACTTAGACTGCGGATCAAAACAATATATATCTAATATAAACTCTTTCAAATCATTTTACCTGCATACAAACTTTTGCGGCATAGAATAACAAACCTTCTTTTACACAATAAGAGTGGTGCACAAGCCATACGGCTGTCCCTAACGCCACTGAAGGCTCAGAATAAAAGTATGAGCCTTTTGAATGCTCAGCAAATGGATATAAACGGCAATTGAAGTGAATTTGTCAAGCTACTGTTTGTGTTTGCATTGCAATGACAGGCTCAAAGAGACGCACTTTGCATTATTTATCCGGTCGATAAAGCAGTATTTAATTTATAAAGCCTGAAAGAAGAAAAATGCTATGCTACGTTTGCGGCGGCCACAGCAACTGGCGCGTATGAGATCGGACGATGTCCAAGATATTAAAGTTCCTGCGCATGCATTTGCGTGAGAGTCAATGTTTTTTTTAAATGCAGAGCATTTCAGTACCTCACGATGTCACCCGCGTTGACGTCCGTAGTCGTAGTCCGCACCCCTCCCCCTACACTATATAAAAAAAAAATACTATCCGGCGCCTGGTTTCGATCCCTCGACCCTGCGGGCGGAACGCAATGTACATGGTGCTCTACCCACTGCGCCACAAAGCCGACACAGAATGGGAGGCTACGAACGCGCCTTATATCCTTGACTCATTCAAACTACGTCAAGAAGCTGCTGATACAATGCATTCACTACTACCAACTCCCCAAACACAAACGTTAACGCAATACACCCAACCCCTATGCGACGCATTTACTCGAGTCCCCCTCGCGGGGAGATGGGCCCAATTATTTTAGGACACACTTTGGTACTATTGTCAAGACGTATTTAGTGTTTCGAGAGTTTGTCAAACCAGTTTAGGTTTGGGTTCAGTACAACACGTCCAAGGCATATGACGTTATCTGTGATCACGCATTATCGATACTTCGAAGTCGCCATTTCCCGCTATTCCCATATTTTGCTGCAAAAATTGTCCGGGATAACTTCCTAGCACTGATTCTAGAGAGCACGTGTCGTTCCATGCTATGATGAAGGACGAGCCGAGGCGTATACACAGTTCAGAACGCCCTCCGCGCCACCGGAGATGCTCAACTGGGAGGCGTTTCTCTCGCACCTTCGTAGCTTGCTTGTCCGGGTCATAAAAAATGAAGGAAGCTCACACTAACACGTAAGACTTGACGGTAGTGAAGCTGTACGAAGCCTCAGCGACCTTTACTCTTTCATTGTTGCTTTAAGTGTGAGCTTCTTTCATTTTTTTTCGAAGTGATAATCATTGGACATCACCTTGGAGATGCGTACGCTATGACGTGCCTTTCTCGTCGTTTCGAGCAAGTGTTGCCACAATTACGGCAAATGCTGGAGTTTTCTTTCTTTTTTTTCTTTTTTTTGGGGCCGATCTTGGCCAATCTTCCTGACTGGACAAGCTTGGCTTAATAAATGTGCGTCGGGGACGCAGGAGGTCGCCGCGAGCCACACACACGAGCGCTCGGCATTTTTTTTTTTTTTTTATCTGCCGGGCGGTCGCCGCAATCTTGGCCAATATCCTTAAGTGGGTATGCCTGGCTCAACAAAAGGGCGCAGGGGACGCTGGGAAGTCGTCGCGAGGCACGCACACACGAGCGGTAGGCATTTCCGTGGTTTTGTTAACTGCCGGGCGTTCACCGCGGGCAACCACGCTTACGTGCGCGGGCTCGGCAGTTTCTTGGTATTTTTAACTGCGGACACAAAAAATTACGATTTGCTAACGGGTTCGCTGTTAACACGTCATAGGAAATCGCCAAGGAGGATGCAGAGAGGACGACAAACTTTCGAGTTGATTTTTTGACAAAATAAATTCTTGTAAACGCACCCAAAATGGTCGAAGCCTGACCCAGAGACACCAGACCTTAATCTGTACAAGTAATCTCCCATTGTTCGCAAAATCCTTTCAGTGTACCTTTCAGGCGTCTCCTCCGCAGCAAACATGTAGACACTTGTGGTAAGACAAAAATTAAAAATTCCGTCTCTGCTTATTTTCGCTCTTTACAAGACGCACATGGAATAAAAACGTCGCCAACATGTAGATTTTGGCTTCACTGGCTTAACTTAGGCAACGGAATGTTTGGCTTTTTTATTTATGTTGGGGCGCAAGGGAAAAAAAACAATCACGTGATTTACAAATTAGTTTACGATCGGGCAAGATTACAGCGATGAATAATGACACATTCACTACCCGCCACATCGCACCAAACTGGATTCTATCGTTGTAACAGGAACATGACAAAATATGAGAGAAAAAAAAACGCGCCTTTGATGGCTCTCAAGTTGAAACAAACTTTCTCGTCCGCAGCTAACTGCAGATTTTATTAAAGGCTAAGACGTTTAGAAACGGTAATTATTCGTTACTTTATGAGCCCATACACTGCTAAGCCCTTATTTCTATGTGATAAATCACTTCGAGCATAATTTTTTTTCGGGTGCCGAGATAGAGTGGAACGACTCCTACACCTTTAAAATGCGTGAAAGGGTAGAAAGTGAGGTGTGTAATTTGCAGCTTTCATAAGTTTGTGCCCCGCAAATTATTCGCTGGTCTAGGAAGTTATGACGTCATGCCGCCTTATTTATCAGGTACAAGAAACGCATTCTGTTGTACAAGCACCAGCAGAGTTAACCTAACGTGGCGTACCGCAACAGCAAAGCCGAAAGACAAGCATATGGGGTTTACGTCTGCCACGCTAATAACATCTGGTATTGTCTTTTTTATCAACACCTGAGAAAGGGTTCTGCTTTGTTACCCCCCCCCCCACGCACATCTTTTTCCCTTTCTTTAGTAGGCACCATGCGGCTGTTCAGAGATTTGCAGCTTCGGTATTTATTTTATTTTCGGAGAGCACGAAGTGACACGCTCTGTTGTCTCCGTGTGCCGTCGTCTTTTCGCGTTTTGTGAAATTGCGAGTCCACACCAACTCTTCGTCGAGCTGTCAATCGTCGCTAGGTCCCCAGGGGCAAAAAAAGGTGTCACTCGGATTCAGGAAACATAAATTCCGGCAAAAGGAGAAAACTTTCGGAGCACCACCGGCCGTTCCCGCGACGAGGATAAAATCCTTGTTTGCCGACTCAAAAAGGCGAGTCCCACCAGCGTCCTCCCGCGTGTCCTACGCTCCCGCCAGTCGCGGAAGACATTCTCCTGCCCTCAATATTTTTAGTTGCATAAGGGAGACAAGATATATTGCATCAGTTCTCTAGCGCCTTGACAGGGAAATAAAAATACTGAGAAAAACTTGAGTGACAATCGCAGCGGACTCATAAATGTTCGGTGTAAGAGTACACACACACACACACACACACACACACACACACACACACACACACACATATATATATATATATATATATATATATATATATATATATATATATATATATATATATATATATATATATATATATATATATATATATATATATATATATATATATATATATATATATATATATATATATATATATATATTGTCTGTTGTCTGGAAACATAAAAACTCACGCAGAGCGCGAAAAAATAGGGTAAGTAAAGACAGAGACACACGAGAAAAACATTAAAACTAAAAATAAAATTTTACTGACGTTTCAGGAAGGGGACTTTCTTTCTTCAAAGTAAGAAACTTTGTGGGTGCGCCTTGGAAAGGTTGGAGGTTTTTGAAGGGATTGCGATGATATTCCACTAGACGATAATACTAATATTATTAACAACATTTTAATATCCAATCGTGTTTCCATACGCTCCCTGGGATTGCCAATGGGCCTTTCTGGCCGCCGCCGAAAGATGGTTAATATTGCTATTATTATAAGTATTTTGCACATTATTGTAGTATTATAATGTAATAAACAGGGCTGGGTGTGGATTAGAAATTTTAATTCGATTGGTTGCACAATCTATTATTAACCAATTAGTCGAACGTGTTCATTTCAATAAAATGGCTTAGAAAGGGACCATTTTTAATGGTTGTTTCTATTGATTGTCGATGCTACTGTATACAGGTCATTTTATGCAATCATTGGTAACTCGTCCATGCAGTTCCGGAGGCCGAGACATTCGTTCACAATTCGATCCGACAGCAGGGCGTTTCTTTTCTTGTTGACAGTCATCCCGGCTATGCTGATCAGCACAGCACGCGAGCGTGTTCAACACACGCTCGCTTTGAGGACAGGAAGTAAATGTGATTAAAAATGGCGTTGAGGTCAACGGGACGCACAGCAGCCTTTTTTACAACGGGTGCTAGTTCCAGAAATTAGGTATTTCTGCGCATGGCACCCTTCCAAGGGATCCAGATCGTCTTTGGCGCTTGGCTCACCTGGACTTCAACCAATTAACTGGTTTTAAAAAAATAATAGTGACTAGAACATTAATCTATTATTCGGAAGGTTAATCGACCAATCGCCCACCTCTAGTAATAAAAAAACCTTTACTACTACTTATAATGTACAAAAGTACGCAGTAGCGACATTCGTAACATGTCAACAAAAACTAAGAGTGAACGCGCGTAGCCACTGCTTCTGTCTGTCAAACGAGCAGGGCAAAATTATATAAGTTATGCGCAATTCACGATAGCACGTATACAACAAATTAGACACAAGAATAATCAAATGGCTCTCATACCAAACCACCATAGTTTGGGACAACCTATCAAAATGATGTGATTTTCACGTGTTGCTGCCAGTCGCTGGACCTGAATTGGTGGTCAGATTTAACACACTTGACTGAGCATAGCGTCAAGCAGTCGGCGCTGCGTGGTACCAGGATGCCTCCACGTCAGAGAGATGACGATGCACCCGCCTCTTTGTGCTGCTCATACTTGCCTTACGTTCAGGGTTAAAGGAGCCATGAAGACAAAATACAAGTTGGGTTTATTAGAAAGACTGCTTAGTCCCGATAACAATGATAACAATATCATCGCAATCTTCGAACAAATAACGGAAGTAATAAAGGAAACGTGTGAAACAGTCGCGACGCCCTAGCCAATTTCTCGCAACTTTTCTATGACGTCACGGAACCTTGTTTGTGCGATTGGCGGCCGCCTAACTGACCTGTCGCGACGACACATGACTGCACGTCTGTAATGGGGCCTCTAGTTCCATTTGACCGCATCACTTGAATGCTAACGTGCAGTTAACGCACTGAAAATTATGTTTTATTGTCGGCCCGTATGACGTCATTCTTGCTCATAACACGTCACTATGGCGCTAAATTTGAAAGTTTTTAAATACTTCTTGCTTTTTCTTTCGTTAAAAAACACCTTTTGGGGCTGTGATGGAGCTGAGTGAGATACTGAATCCTAGTTCTTTCAAATTAAACGAAGTTTTATTTTCTCTTCATGGCTCCTTTAAGTCGCTAAGCTGATGGCTGGCTTGAATTGTGAATCTTACGCCCCAAATGAACTGTCCGAATAAACTCATTTCCAGTCTTCCTCGTGCCCTTCAGTTCGCAGGTTGTAATCTACCAATAATTTTTCTCTGGCATGGTATCTTAACAGCCGCTGTGCTATTTTTAATAAGTAACCTATGATAATTACAGTATTGTTTATCCAATGTACACCCAACCTGCATACGAACCCGAAACATTGAAACTAGCAAATACCAATCAGGTATGAGTTGAGAGCAAGATTAGTAAAACTTTGGTGCGATTAATATGTCGCACTCAGTGGCGGGTGCCCACAACGACTGAGTACGATCAGGATTTCAGTTCGGGGGGGGTGGGGTGTGGGGAGTAAATAAAACAAAACAAGCGAAGCAATATTTGATTGCTGCATTGACGTGGATTTTTCTTCCCAGAATCTTACTCTGCCTTGGGATTTTCCCCTAAATCTGGCCAATTAAAATAAAACAAGACAACAGAACCAGCCAAAGGTAACAATTTATACGAGTGATTCCGTGCTCTGTCTCATTTTCCAAATATTTCAATAATTTCTTTCGAGAAATTGCATACATACATCGAAGCCGCGTATGACTGGTGCGTAGCGTGCGACACAGAAATAATTATCGGAAGTCATTATTCCTTTATGAGCATGTCTTCGCCGGTTGCTTCCTACCCCGCCCCTCTTCCCCCTCTTTTGCGCAGGCCCGTAGCCAGGATTGAAGCGAAAAATTGGCCGCGTATCTGCTACTTTCGTTGCAAATGTCGTCAAAAGACGATAGTCTTTGTAGAGATTTGCCAAAGAAATGCTCCCCTTTGCTTTCCCGCTCACCTCTCATGCTGTTCCTGTACCGTCGCGCTCATTCCAAGGTAAACACACTAAAGGTTTGCGCAAGGCGATTTGAATTTACCGCGTTCCACTGCTACAGGCCGGGTTCCTCGATGCCAGCGCTGCAGTACGGCGGAGACGCACGTGAATGGAGGCGGCCGACTAGAAGGTTTATAGAGCCGCGTTGCCATGCTCCAAGTGCGTTCCAAGCAGAACGTGGAACCTATAGCTAGTGGAACCTTTCGTTGCTGTTGCCGCGTGATTTTTCATATGCCGCCAGGAAGCGGCGGTTTTCTGCAGTAGCTGTAGAATACAATTTGCTATCGAAAAACTAAGCATCAATGATTTTTTTAATAAAGGAACACTGTAAATATCCCTTGTGTACTAATTTCCTGTCTTATATTTGCGTAATGTCTTGTTCTTGTTAGACAAAGTTGACAAGTATGAACATATAAACCGGGCTTAGACGTTTACATGTGGTGGTGAGTATATAAGACTATTGCGCAATATCAATTTTACTTTGGCCGGGTGGCTGACAGACAGACGGACAGACAGACATACAGACAGGCCAAAATTTCATTTCGCTGCACATTTCACTTTCGTGTTTTACTGATTCCAATGACAGAGGAATCAACCACATTTTTTTCTATATTTGCAGTAACTTTTATTTGTCCTGTGTAACCTTTGTAAATATATTGATTTTGCGCGTTTGTGCCTTCGCGGTCTTCCACAAACGATAAAGCTGAGGAGGAGATGCAGAAAAGAAAAGTTTCTGCTCATCAACGGGAGAGAAGACAGATAACCAATTTAGACAGATGTGGAAGAAACTCTTTTTTTTTGCCACAGCTGATATTAGCAGAGTTCTAAACCACCGAAAGCACACAAATCTACCTCTTTTCTTTCTTCTACAAAATAAAAAAGAAGCTTTGCATGACGTCCACCTTGAAGTAACAATGTAGACAACGCTGCCTTGAAGAAAGGAGTTACGGAGATGAAAACGCGAACCGAAAAGTCTCCGAGACAACGACCGGCCGGCCGTCCGTTGACACCACATTCGACAAGATGAGAGACGTCGCGAATGTAACGAGATAAATAAAAACGGAGAAGGGGATACAAAGGAGCGACACGCGAGACGGCGGAATGCAATTCAGCCGCGGTTGGTCTTTGGAGCGGTGCGCTGCCGGCAGCGTCCCAGAGTTCGGGCCCTCGCAAAAAAAGCTCGGCGCGTCGTCGACGCTATCGATCGCACAGCGGCGAGGAACCGGCAGATGGACGGAGCGCACGGAATAAGCAGCGCCCATCGTTCCCAAAGGGGAAAGGAGCGCGGCCGGACTCCTGGCCGGCCGGCCATCGCTGGCCCCCCACCGAGTCCGGCCAAGCCGTTTCTTTCTGCCACCCCGTTCCCGTAGTCTGGCGCGTTAGGTGTAACACACGTTGGGACGAGAAAACACGACGCACTTCATGAAGACAGTCCGTATAATCCGCTTGCAAGAAGCTTACAGCGAGAACCAACACCTGGAGCGTTTAGGCGACCTGGGTTGCCCGACGTCTCGAAGAAACGTCAACAAGAATGCCCCCCCTTTTTTTTCTTTTTAAACTAATGCACTGCCATTTATTACTCCGACCCCTTCTTCTACCCCCTCACCCAACCTCTATTATCTTATTACCTCAATTTCAATTTCCATGTCTTCCCTATGTTAATCCTGATACCCCATTGGCAGGTCACGTTTAATAGGTGCCGCACCCTAGGATGTGGGAGGGAAAGAGGGAGGAAGGGTGGGAGGAAGAGAGGGAGGAAGTAGTCAACTGGCGGAGCGTGAAAGGGGAGGGGAAGACGGGAAGTGCACCGGCTCTCTTCCGCATTCCCGTGTCTTCTCCACACCAGCTTTCGCCTGGAAGACCAGCGGGTTCTTCACACTATGCCCTTAAATACTGTCGCATTAGAATCTGGCTTGGAACTGTGAAATTCTGCAGGTTTTTTTTTTATTTGCCCATTTTGGAATAGGCATGAAACTAAACGCTGTGCGACAGGCGGCAGTCAGGCAATAAACCTCCTCCGCAACGCTAAAGCGGCGAATACGCTTCATTGACCATACATGACCTGCAACACCTGTATTGTTGTTCCATCTTGGCGCCCAGCCGCGCATAAGGTAGCAACTCGACAAAAGTCTACAGCAGCGCTTGCGCGATCCTTTCTGGAGAAGTGCGTGCGTCGAGTTGGCATATATGTTCAAGTTGATGTCAAATGCGCGTGTTCCGTTTACGCAACGTATTTTCTATACTCAAGGATGAGGTGAAATTAGTTCATAACGTAGTACTGCATCGGTGATTGTGACAACAGCTCAGGGAAAATTAGTGTTTTGAGAGCCGCCATTGTGAAGTGGGCTCTGAACAAGCTTTGCCGTCTGCGCTCCTGAATACGTTATGCCGCAGTTTATAAAATGCATTTCCGTGTTGTTCACAATATCAATTCAAGTGGCATATTTTGGGACGTGTGCATCTGTATTGCGGTTATCTAAAAGCACCAATGTAAAGATGCTACCGCGAGCAGGACTCGGAAGCCTTCCTATTAGTGAATCTTATCTCCGCTCCACCCAACCACTAATGGATGAGAATAACTACGCCATATGCGGAAGCGCGTTAAAAGTTCTTCGCTCTAGCCTTCGCCCTCCGTCGAAACACGCGCACACAGACACTACGGGGTGCACACGCCTCCGCCAACGCACGACGCTCCGCATTCCGATCATGTCGGTTCCCATAAGGCAGCGGTAAAGACAAAATCCAGTTCCCACCTGGGCAGGTAAACCTGGAGTAGGCCGAGTACCGGCGAACGCGCTTCATGGCGAAGATGGGCTGACTTGATCGGACGGACGTTCGAAACAAAACTCGTCACGACTGGATTCACGAAAAATTAAGGGTGGACAGTGTGCAGCCATCAGTATCGTTTAATAAATTCTGCTCAGCCATCTGCACAAAAAATACAGCTGGAAAAAGAAGTAGGTTTGCTGAACTCAAAGAGCAATCAGCTTAACTCGAAGACATCAACGCAACGAAGGCTTCACGAATAGGAGGCGCGGTGCATAGCAAATTTTCGTTCATGTGAATGAAACTTTTTCTAAGGCAATAACCGAGTTCGGTTACTTGGAGAACACTGTGGTCCAGGCGGGTCACAAAGATAGCGAGAGCAAGCATTCTTCACCTTTCTTTGGTAGCACGGTGACAGGATAGCTCTACTTTTATTTTGCACTCATCATTGAAGCAAGACTCCGTCAATTTAATATTTTAAACATCTTACTGTTCGCACGAATGCGCCTGCATTTAAATTGGCGCCAAAACCTAAGAGTGGTTGAAAAAGTCGTTAATTCGTCCGTTAAAGGGTTGCAGGAGATAATGAAATAACATACAAGACGTATTTCTCCGCCTCCAACCGAGCTTCGGCCCGCAATCTTCAGCAAATATCCAGAGAGATAGATAATGTATTTTGTGCGGCCGAATTATTTACAAAGGAATGAATGAAGTCTGTTTTTAAACCGCACGTAATAGTCACCTTACACCTAAATATATTACGCTGAAAACGTCCCCAGAGAGAATTATTCTAATAAAAGTCAATTTCGCGTGCCCTTCAACAGAACCGACAAGCACGGCGGCCAGAAGCGTGCCGGAGACGGTGACAGTAACACCGAGGCCGCCTCACTCGCGCTCTCACATCCCAGGCCGGCCCAGTGAAGCGGGCTGGTCGAGCCGCTAGCCGCGGTCCACGAGCGCTGCTCACGAGGCCGCCGCTGCCTTGTCGCTTCTCCCTCACCTGTTATCCGAGACGTCGTCGGTTCCGCAAGCAGGAATCAGGGCGTGCCGACGAAGCCTTCTCGCGTCAACGCACGTCGCAGCGCGGCTGGACATCGCCGACCACCGTCTGAGGCCGCAGCGACCGCGGAGAAGAAGAGCTACGGGGCAGCAATTCTGCTTCGGTCACAAATCCATGCCGCCGCGAGGTAGCCATGCTAGTGTAGCGATCGGCTCAGTCGCACCCTCTTTCACGCGCCGGAACAGGGGCCGCTTGTAGCCGTCCGCCCCAAGACCATGGTGCGGCAGCTTCTCCTGCAGACAGCGGTGCTCGGCGGGAAAGCAGCTTGAACGAGCGCCTCCCTCGACCGGGGAGGGAAAGAGGGCGCGCGGCGAAGAGGAGAAAAAAAGGAAGAACAAGAAGCGAGAGTAACGATAGAGCAAAAGGAAAACGGCGCGGGAAAGGAGGTGACGTCACAGCATGCAGCGCATGCGTGTTTCAGCTTGAAGTAGGGCGGGAAAGACTCGCGTTTTCCGGTGGCGCTGCGGTAGGGTCCGCTTCCTTCGCTGACGCCGGCTTCTCCTGACCCCTGGCACCTGAAATCGGGTAGAGCGCCATCCTTGCACCCGTTCTCCGTCCGATTAGAAAACGCTTTTATTGTTTCTTGCGCCAGGCGTTTTTAAAACGACGTTATTTTTCTTGTCTTTATGCAAAGCTTGGTACTGCTGTTCACACACAAAAAAGAAAGTTTCAGAAACTCCCAACTGAAAATAGTCGGATTAAACTTCTTAAGCCGCTCATCTATGCACCGAGACCGTTAAGTCGGCTTCACTACTACGCAGAAATGCAATTTTTGGAGGACATTTTCCCGGGTGCTAGAGGAAAAATATAAGTCTGATATCAAAGTCTAGGAAGACCCGAGGGCGTTTTATTAAATACCTCCATATGACAGCATTCATCCACATGAAAAGCTACACGTCAAGCCCCTTTAACGCTGGCTTCACCATTATACACGAATGCATTGCTCAGAACACATTATTTATGGTCAGTTTGAAGAACTTTATGCCACATAATGATACCTTAACACGCTTTATTTAACACCTCCAAAATACCCTATGTATCCCTATGAAACGGTGTACACCTAGCTTTCTTAACTTAGGCTAATTTTACACAAGTGTATTGCAAAAAACACATCTTCAGGGGCAATATAAGCGGTCAGATATGAAGATATGAAAGCCCTAGGTGTTTTTATTAAATACCTCCTGCAGACTCAAATTATCCCTATAACGTGCTCCTACCCAACCCCTGTAAAGACTGCTTCAGTCCTATGCGCAAAATACATTGGTGGGAGACACTGTAAGGACAATATAAGCGGTCATATAAAAGCATGGAGGTACTAGAGTCTTTTGTTGATAGCATTTTCCTGTTCCGCAAAACTGTGCGCGAAAGTGCGTCACGTCAAATGTTACAGGCGAACAGGCAGATTTTCTCGTTAAAACCACATTAAAAGCCCTGCAAGAACATCAAGCTTCTTTTTTTGCGTGAGTGTAGATGCCCTCAGTTTTTGAAGGTGAACGTCGCAAGTGCATGATGTATGAAACTTGAAACTCCAGCATACTCATTTTCAGACGACACACGACGTTACAGGCTTCGTCAATCTGTCGGAGTGTGGCGCCTCTTAGACCAGGTTATAAGAATGCCTCCCGTGCAAAAGAAAATATAAAACGCGCTCCTAAGTGACGTCTGTGGCGCTGCAGGCGGGAGCTTTCCAAGCACGTCCCCGTGCACAACCAAGCGGAGATAATTAGAGAAATAACAAAAACAATTGAGAAAACAATGAGAGACGAATGATACAGAGACGGCTGAAATGAGAAAAGTGCGCTCGCACAAGATACCTGTTTATTTCGTGAAACTGCCCGCTTATTTTTAGGGCGAAGGCCTTTGATCTGTACGTTTCATAGAATGCTTGAGGAACTACAAACAATTTTTGTGAGGTAGATGATGAAGAACTTCTGGGCACCCTAAGAGCCACCCGGAAAATGTATGATCATTCTGTCCATCCCCCCACGAGGAAGTTTCGCGTCATCACGGGTTCCTGCGTTGCTGTCCGAAAGTTGAATCGTCCGCTTTCACCGAGCACTACGGCAAACAATATCCTTACCATGATGAGATACTTACAAATGGAACGCTTTAAAATTTGCGTTGTTTAGACTTCATGCGCACAAGGTAGCCGTATGGCACACGACGCTGCCAGGGAGAGGATACAATCCCCTCCCGCGCTGTCCCACCACGCCCTTCTCACCCCTCTTTAAGCAGACTGGCAACTCCAACTTCGCCACCTCAAAAAGAAAAGAAGCAAGCGCTTACAAGGAGAAACTCTGGTTGGCATCCTTGCCCTCTCAGGCCCTTTCGCGTCCAGGGAAATTACCCGCCAATAAGGTATGAGCGAAGGCAGCTTAGAATTCGCACATTATACAAAAGTGGATAGTTCCAGCAGGATACGAATTGCGCATATGCCACCACTGTAATGATGACATACCAAATCTTTTCCACTTAATTTAGTTTTGTCCTTTATTCGCCCGTAACCGCCATCAGCTTTTAACTGTAGGTCCCGCACTCGCTACTGAACTGGAGCATATTGTAGTGTCCGTGAAGATCCAAGTACACTATGAAGTAATCACCCAACCCAGTACGCCTTTGAAAAGGCTCTTTACAAATTGGTGTAGCAGTCTTACCGACTCTTCCGGGCTGACTATATCTATCCACAACCAATGTCTAGAGCGCGAACTGCGCATTTTTGGTTCCACTGACTGACTAAATTGTGTGCCTTTTGTGAATGGGACCCCAAAATTGGAACTGAGTACATCGTTTGAATTGGGACCTTGCAGGGCCTCGTGGCTCCTGGTTTTAATAAAGTGTTTTACTCACTCACAGGATCACACGGAAAATCGGAAAGGGAACCAGCATCACGGGAGGAGGGCGGGCCGCTGTCGCGCAAGCAATACGAGACAACTTGAGAGTTGAACGCACCGACAGAGGCGAACGAGAGGCTCGTGGTGATGGCGAGTGAGTGGAACGAACTTCGGAGGGTGCTGTCCAGGTTGCCGATCAAGTGGTTTTGGGTGCGGCCTTAAAGCTCAACAGAAAGTTCGACAGCAGTTCAACAAAATGTCCAACTAGGCTTTCGCCATCACACTCTTAGAATGTTCTAAGCATACCCGGTAATTTTTTGCTATCGTCAGAGACAGGTTCACGAATGAATTAAGCTGAAGTATTCTGGGTATATCGTGTGGATCCTGTCCCAAACATTTTCTTATTTTCAGGAACTATGGCCTCAACTATAGAGATAAAAGCAGTAGTCGAGGTTGTACTACCTCGAAAAAAGGGCAATGCGGTGTTTTTAAATGATCGAGAACTACACAAAAAGAGCAGGCTTTGGTAAGATAGCTCTATTACCCTGAATGAGAAAAGAAAATGATTTGCGTGCGGTTGGGAGAGAAGCCAGTTATAATCTCGTAATCCAAGCTGGGAAACACCAAATGCCCATACAATAGCAAAAAAGGTCTGGAATGTTTCCATCTCTTGTGTTCATAAAATCCTTCGCAACGCAACATCGGTGTAAAAAGTAGTCATTTCGTAACCGAAGCTAGTCTTTAGCCCCACTCTAAAGAAACGAAGAATAAAACAGAAGGAAATGTCTGCCATAAAACGCTTTATTTACGTTTACGGCCTTGCTGTTCACATATCCGTAAAAAACGACCGATTACACCATAAAACTTACGCATCGGTGGTCTGAAGAAAGGGGCCGTCTATGCCCATTAAAAACCCGAAGTTATATTTGTGTATTGTATAAAGGACCCTTCTTAGCTCTACCGTAAGCCAATAGGCCGATAAAGTTATCGTTAGACTACCTAAGTTGTGTTTTAACTACTAAAACCTTGAAACTCTCACTGTTTCAGTTGCGGCGGCCTTGTGCCAGAGGCCAGATGGATAGCTGCTAAAAAAGGCCTTCCAATTCATTTTAACCGATTGCTTTAAAATTTTAATACGGGCACAGAGGGACCTTAAATCAGATTTAAAAAGTTGTTGACATAAGAAAAAAAACACGGCTCATCTCCTATTGCGGTTATTTTGGTGCGGTTAACCTTCCTTCGCTTGTGGGAGATATTTGTGTTTACGAACTGACTCCACTTTTCCGGCTCCCCTCGCCTTGCTCCACTGTTCAACTACGTATTTTTATAACGTTGTAGCAGCCGTGGGGTCATTATTTAGTGAAATACGTGCACTGGTATACTGTTATACCCCTTTTTGTTATGTTGAAACTTTTCTCTTGTCTTGCCCATAGTCAGCTATTCCAACTCATCTGAGATTGTGAGTACCCGGGGCGCTGTCAGGCGATGTCCGCCTTTATCTTCGGCTCCATCTTGCACGCTTTCTAAGAAAAGAAAGACAGGAAAAAAAATGCGTTAGGCGGAATAGTATGACAGAGTTTGGGTTTGGGCTAGTTGGTTACGGTAATCCATGACTTTGTGTAGCGCAAAAAAAAAAAAACTGACGAGAACAGAGGGAGGCGACGGGCAAAAGCGCTTACCTGAGCGCTTGGGCCCGTCGCCTCCCTCTGTTCTCGTCAGTTTTTTTTTTTTTTTTTTGCACTACACAAAATCATGGAATAGTATGGTTTAGAAACGTGAGGAAGTTCTTAATTGGAAGAGAAACTGCGGTGAGAGCCTCACCTGTGGGCGACCAATCAACCGAGTATCCAGTCAGCCGTATGCTGGCGCGGAGCCATGATGCCGAGGTGGTGATGATGAAAAATATGATTGTGCGAGATACGATGGAGACCTGTCCGGCGCCGGCGAATACCACGTGCATTCTAGTGAAAAATATCGGCCTTGTCTGGGACGCGCCCGGAAAGGATCCTGCTCTGCGGTTGTGCGGGTAAAGGCGGAATGGTGTTCAGCATAGGCAAGAGGGCCCGAGCCCCGGGAGAAGACAAAGGAGCTAAGAACGTGTTGAATGCCTACAAGTGAGGAGGCGAGGGAGTGCAGATTCCCCGAGTTACCGTGAGAACTCTGCTCATGCTGCGTTTTCGCTGCTGAACGAGAGAGATGCTTAGCATCGTCCGGGGTAGGCGTTCGTGCAGGCTATGGTACCTGCAAGATTGTGGTCTACGCAGGTGCAGAAGGTGCTGATGGAACGAATAAATTTAATTTGCTGCATAATGATACAAACACGCAACTAGAGCCTGCAGAGAAGCAGAAAAATTGGGATTGCAAGAGCGGGAAGTCTTCAAGGTAAAGTCGGCACCGGAAGAAGAAGCAGGAAGTGCACAATTACTACAAGCAGAGAGTGAAAAATCCCGGGCCATCTCCGCTAACGTGAAACCTGGGGAGGGACGAAGCATGCAGTGTATAACTGTATTCTTGGTGCCTTAGTGTTTTTTTTTTTTTTCAATTGAGATAAAACCGTTGGGGGAGGGGGGTGAGGTATACAGATTTGCTGCAAAAGTCCCTCGTCTTTTAATCCCAAAGCTCTCTAGCGCGAGGTGTAGACGAGTGTCCCGTGTTTTTTAGTACAGGTTACATTCTAGCGCGAGGCGTAAGCGAGTTTCCCGGTGGTTTAGTTCCGTGACTACATGAGACGAACGACGATTACGACGACAACGACGACAGGAGACGCCAACAGCCCCAGCCCCTAAAAGTTCGAGTGAACGATGTATGTCACATGTACGTGAGTGCTTTAAACCATGCCGAAGAGACTGTTGTATCGTGTAAAAGCATCGTGAACAAGAACTAAAGAGGCGAAAACTCGCACGCTGGATGATGATGATGACATAATCCTGAGGGACGGTGATCAAACCTGCGTACAAGAAGGCATTATTAGTACGTTTGATAAAACGGCAGGGCATTCATAGCTCTGGCAGAGTTAGCAGTGAATTGCATGAAAGGTACGAAGTTTATTTTAGAAATTTGGCCTAAAAACAGGCAGAATAAAATGACTCTAAATACATGGCAGCTTATCACACAGTTGCCTCCAGCGAGCATGTCATTTCGTGAGTGCCATTGAAATGGCTGGAGAATTCCAACAGACTGTGATGAATGGGTATAATCCGTAAAGAAAAATCATATAAGAACATGGCGAGTTCGTACTGTCGGGTTGGAGGAACGTGGGTATTACATAGAGTTTCGGTGCAGATAATTAGATCCAAGCTGTTGAAATAGGTAGATCAAAATGAATCGGTGGGAAAACTACAAAATTGATTTTGTCGAAGCCCGCACTTAGAATAAATCATTTGTGGGCTAACTCAGTGCATATAAATTTCAGCAGTCTCGAAAAAGAAAAAGAAACACCATGGCTACCGTTTCTATTCATAAAAAAAAAAAAACTTGCGATAGCCTACACTGGAAATTTCTGGGCCATACTCTGGACCAAGAGGGTATAAATGCACACTTTCTACAGCTGCTGAAGACAATATATGGCGGTGACAACATGCAAATTACGTTATAAAAACACAGGGGCATACGGCCTGTGTGATGTTTACGCAGGGTTAAAACGGGGATCTGCTCTTGCATCATTGTTGTTAAGGATTTACGCTGAAAGAATGTAAACACGGTCGGAAAGAGCTTAACGAAGCAATGAACTGCTTGTAAAACAGCGTATTCCAGGAGGTACATACACAGACCAAATGGTGTCACCAGCATATAATGCGGAAGATTTACGGAAACTTGAAGGTACCTGTTGTAAAGAACAAACATATGTGGGTGTAACCAACATATCTTAGCGCAAATAAATCTGGGAATATATGATTTACCGATGAAAGAAAATATCAGTACCGTAAGGATTCAACAGAAACCCAGGTCTTTTGTAAAACCGTGGAAATACTTGGGTATTTACCAAATAGGAGGAACGTGTTACATATCCGCTGGAGGAACTTTGAAACTGAAGAAGAGAAACTCGGCTATAATGAAGCACAGAGAACTCTGGGGTACAATAACTGTGATATAGTACGGGTGATTTTAATTAAAGAGCAATGGTTCTGCCGCTCACATATTCGAATGCAGTACTGTGCTTAAAACCAGAGATTTTTCCGAGCCGGAAAGGAACCAGAATGCAGTCAGTATATTACTTTACGCACTAGTGGTAAGACCAATAATAAGGGAGTGTAGGGAATATGGGCTTGGACTCTTTAAAATCCGGAAAGCACAAATTGAAATGTGCACTTAATGATAGGCTTAGAAACTTAAACAACAAAAAAATAAACGCAAGGAAAGTGCCCAAGAGGAGATGCACTCATTGGTTGAATAGAACTAGAAAGCTGACGACACAATACAAAATTGGAGTTGAAAACAGACCATCTGGGGTCGCCGGTAAGACAACGTAACATGAACTTTTATGCGGGCGGAATGTATGGAAAGAAAAAGGCATTGGGGTCTATAAAGCAGGGAAACAAAACTAAAATAGAACCTCTTTTGGACAATACAAAACGGTGTGCTTTGGTTTTGAGGCATAGGCTGGCTGTTTGAGGACAACGTTCAGCGAATTCTAGAAACAGGACGAACCTTGTGCATGCTGTTGCACAGATATCAAGCAATCGAACGCATCGTAATGTTCGCTCCATCATCATATCCGTCAATCTCTAATGGAGGGTGCGTTCACCCTCCTGAAGCATTCGGTTTTACGACTGACGGGAATCTTAAGTGGTAAGCTGTGCAAATCGACAAATGGTGGTTAGAGCCTTGTACGGAAACAAAAAAAAAACAGAATAGGTCGTTTCAGTGCCGTTACAACCACAGTTAGTTTCGGCACTTAAGTAGGACAGAAATACGGGCCTTAGTTAGGATATACAACAGTGGCTTCATTGCTTATGGAGTCGAAATGGCATTTGCGATCAGCCCGATATAAAGCGGAAGTCTTCGGCCATTATCATCATCATTATCGTCGTCGTCGTCAATAACCGTACGGCACGCGGCTCGGGCAAATGATTGTTAGCGAGGATCCGCGTTTCATGATAATGGGGTAGCAATTCTACCGCTCACAGGAGCTTTATCGCAACCAGGAGCCGTCTGCTGGTATGTTTTATCAAAAATTCAAAGCCTGCCGCAGAACTTGTTTCTAGAGAGAGAGAGAGAGAGAGAGAGAGAGACAAACATTTATTGTAGTAGTGAGCAGGAGGATGTTCTTAGGGCCTCCACCCAGTGAGCAGTCTAAGTTTGCACACAGTCTGGAGATTATTGTACCCCAGCTCATTCGAAGTTTCCATCTAGACAGCACCATGCCTTTGGCTTTTTCAACCGCTGCTCGGCGCTGCTCCTCATGGATGGTAAACTTTGGCAAACAAAGTTCCGCACGCGTGAAAGGAATCAATATAATGCGCAGATATATCACTGGAGATTGCCATGGGCCTAGGAAGCGGTTAGGGAATTTTTTTTTTTGAATCCTAGGTGGTCCATGGACAGTAGATATACTTTAGACGCTTTCAATCATCCAAGATCACTGCCACTGGCGCTTTCTGACCGACTGCGTTTTAGGCGCCGTGCGCTAAGTGGTGTTCTGCCTTCAACAAACGCGTTTTTCACGCCACTCCGTGAGACGCATTTGAAGTCTACAACAAACGGCTTGCTCCTAAAACATAGTTCCTTGCTCGTATATTCGTACGAGGTTGAAACCTTGATTAGAAAACAAAAATGGTTCAAACAACAGTTACGCTATCCGGCGAAATAAGGGAAAGCGAAAAAAGGATTGCTTTGAGATTCACAAATGGGGATTTTCACTTTCGCCATCCGAACAACACAGGGACAACCGGATGCTTGACATACGAAGTTGTAATTGAAATATTAAGTAACAAAAGCTTGATCAGGGCTAGTTGGTTGAACATACTGAATAAATTTGAGGCGCCTTGTCTGTGTCTATGTGTTTCTTCTGG
Source organism: Haemaphysalis longicornis (assembly GCF_048455015.1). Lineage (NCBI taxonomy): Eukaryota > Metazoa > Arthropoda > Arachnida > Ixodida > Ixodidae > Haemaphysalis > Haemaphysalis longicornis. Next base: position 56,401,310 of record NW_027526361.1, on the reverse strand, counting down.
TCCCCGTTGTTTAGCGCCTCAAATTTATTCAGTTTGTAATTGAAATACCACGAGTAGCGTTTTGCAGTCACTGAAGAAAAGTGCCAGGCTCTTCCCACTGGCTTCTTCACGTCCCCTAGAGACCTTGCCGATACACATTCCGCAACACACGGTCGGTACTTTGGGATCGGTGGCCATACGAAGTCTTCATCGTTGCAAGAAAAAAAGGAACCACTCGTTCGTCCACGCGTACCAGGCGTGTTCCTTCTTTTGCTCGTTGAAGGCCTGTAATGGCATCCCAGACTTGCTGGCCCGGGGCCCTTTTACAGTGCAAACACCGTATCTGGCGATGCGACCGACGCGTTTTTGCAGCGCAAGCTGCACTACGTTACCTCGGGCAGTTTTCGCGGCGTGACCAGTTTTACCATTGGGCGCTAGAGGTCGACCACGCCCCCTTCCGCAAGCGCCCGGCACGGAGCACCGGCCCAATAACGGGAAGAGATAGGCGGCAGGGGAGAGATAGGCAAGGAGGGAATGGAGACGTGCGCGGGACCCGTGCGCGGGACGGGGCGCAGGAAGGCGAGGAGGCCGCCGCTGCAGCGATAAGCGCGCGCAGCGAAGGAAGGCCACGAAGCCACGTGCGGCGCAGAATGGTGTACGATAGAGGATGACGAACTGTGGCCCCTCGTGGCCTGTGGCCCCTCGTACAGCGGCGAGGCTTACGCAACGCCGTGAGGCCAAAAAGCTGAAAACCACTACTGTTTCGTACAGCTTCGCTACCCTCGAGTCTCACGCGTTAATGTGAGCTTCCTTTATTTTTTATCTTCCACGCTGTAGAGAAAGATAGAGCCTTGATGCTGAGGGTAGAATCCTAGTCAGGGAATCCACGTGTTGCCCGAGCAGCCTTTTCCCGGGTCATCAGGAGTGTCCTCTCCTCCACTCGACAGCTGTTCGAGAATTTCTTCTGCATCCCGTAGCTCGGGTGAAGAACGGGTGGAGAGGGGTGGTAGGACTGGGTTGTGTGCCCATTCCAGAGTTGTATGTTGCAGGGTACCTACTTGGGCATGCACAGCCAGGCTTCCCATGGTCACCGATGACACGCCCGTTTTTTCGGTGAGAGATTTCAACGGCCTTTCAACGATGCGACCTTTCATTGGTTTCGAGCAGTTGGGGTTGGTGTGTTTCACAGATAGCAAGATGCCTACGATGCGGAAGGTAAACGGACGGCCAGCCCCATGACTGTGCGCTAGAATAAAGCACGATTCCTCCCAGGTTTCATTCAGCTAACTGGCTAAGAAATATACTGGATCAAAAACTACGAATAAGCGTGTTTTGTTTCGTGCACTCCTTGGACACCGCCCAGCTCCGCTGGTAATCCTTCTTTCACAGTGGAAAGGCACTGAATTTTTTTAAAAGGCGGACGCCCGTAATACGACGACGCACAGGGTCCGAGAATACCGTCCGTATGTCTAGTCGCCTTCTGTCGTACTCATTTTTCGCGCAGTTTCTCCTGGTCGTAATGTACCAACGTAACCTACTTAAGTTCCTTTCTTCTACATCAGGCTTTCTTTCTTTCTTTATTATTTTTGACGTTATTGTATGGGCTAGTTTCTACGTCGCTTCAATGAGCCGCATATCCAGCTTTCACTGTAATATACCAACACTGCAGGAAACTTTACGCAAAGACACAAATACTCAGGAAAACTTCACCCATAGGACTGCCGAAACGAAAACGTTTAAGAACGGCTTGGCTGATGAAGTTTCCTTCTACTCCTTGCTGATTTTGTCTAATTCGCAATAATCCCTACGGCCGTCAACTCTCGCCACGCTTGCTGGGACACGCGGTACGTTTCTCTTCTTGAGTGAAGCAAAAACACAAATGTGCATAGGATCACACGCTGAAGCACTCACCACGGAGACAGAACAACAGCAGCGCTGAAAGCATACTCTGAGTGTTTCTTGCCTGTCTCTACCCGAAAAGAATTCGTTTCCTTTTCACCGTTCCTACTTCAAAAGAAACCCGCCTCATCGCACTCTATCGCGCATTTATTCCATTTTCAGCCTAGTTTACCGAAGCGACCGATTTCTGTTTGCATTCGCAGACTGTCCCACATCCGCCTCTTCGCATTGTGTTCAGCGCTCACGTCCCCCCCCCTTCCCACCCTCCTCTTCGTTTCTTATCCCATTCTACTCCGATTCAAGTTTCATTGAGTATAAAGATCGTCCGAGGATACTCTCGAGACTACTGTTTAAACAAAATATAAAGCATTAGGCACCCAGAGACTGTATTCCGTTTACTTTTGTCTCTCTCGACGACGCCGCACGCTCGCAGCGCCGAGTGCAAGCGCGCACGGCTGAATCTCGGCTCATCGTAGTAGCGGCCCAGAGGAGCTCACAAAGCATTCGCTTAAGGAAGAAACTCCTCTCCTTTTCCGAAGCAGAAAGAGAAATCCTCATGCTTTCAATCCCAGCCATTTCGCCCCGGAGTTTGGAGATGCCGGCCAGCGTTACTCGCTCTTCTTCTACGCTATTCTTTCGCCTTGCGCGCGTTTATTTTTTCGAGTGCGGCTAAGAAAACGGAGAGCCTAAGTCCGACCTCAGTGGAGGCGTGTCTTTCTCCTTACGGCGGAGATAAAGAAATATAAAGTCCCCGGCACGTCCTTCTGATAACAGCGCACCGTAGGAGCTCTACCCGCTAGTATGTACCTTCGTGCCCTCCTCGCCCTCCTACTCCAGCGCAAAACGATTCTCAGCACTTAACTCTCCACCCGTATCCCGGCGTTCAGCGCTTCGCTCTTCATTCGATGTCTGCTGTCTCACTTGTCATTTGTTTTTGTTTCCGCAAACCTGTGCCGGCATTTCTTTTTTTCCTCAGGCATTCTTTAGAGTTCGCCCGGCCCCTTGGACGCCCATTTGCTGCTTCCCCTCAGTCCTCGGAGCGGTAGCTCGGAATCTTTTATTCGTCTTCGTCCCAGTCTTAACGTCTCCGAATCGCCGCCGCGACCGAGATGTCCTCTTGACGGCTCCAGGACTGTGCCGCTCGGGGCCTCGAGCGAACGGCGTTGTTCTTTGCGAGCGTAGAGCCGGCGCGGTCCACCTTTGTGAAACGGCGGCGGCGCCAGACCTCCTGGCCCGCCCGTATACCGACGCTTACATGATTTCTTCATTCCCGGAGTTCTCCTCCCCGGCTCCTCTTATGATTCCAACGCTGCAGGAACGGCACAACAACGCCTGTTCTGTTCCTCATCGACGACCAGCTGCCCGCATCGCCGCTCCTCGCATAGTCGCCGCCGCCGTCACTCCTGCTTTCCGGAGCACTTCCAACGTTTTCCCTTTTAGCCTCCGCTCTTCCCTCTTGTCTCTTCTCTGCCCGGATTGTTCCCCTTTCTGTCGCTGACTGACCGTCGGCACATACACGCGCGTTCCCTGGAGGGGGGGAGACTGACCGGGACCAATAGGCGCAAGAAGAAGATGCGGAACAAACGTTTGAACTGCCATCTCGCCGGAGACCGGGGATTCGGGCACGAAGGGGAAAAAACTAGCGCCTCGCCGACGGTGGACACGCTCCGGCGCGATTTTGCCGCTGCCCGCAAAAGCCGAAGGGCGGGGAGGGTGGAAACACGATGAGAAGGCGACAAATCTATCGAGCTTTGCGGCCCGGTCCCCTCCGGCAAATTCACTCGCTGCCCGCCCGCCCGCCTCTCGTACTTTTCATTGTTGGCCCGGCTATCCGCCTTTCGATCGCTTCTTTTGCGTTTGCTTGGTCCCCTTCTCGGCTCGTGGGCTCTTTTTTTTTTACTTTTCGTGCGTTTGTTTTCTCGGTCACATTTTCTCTCCGAATCAATGTTGGAACTGTTTCGCTGCTGCTGCTTCTGCGGCTGTGGGTCGCAAATCATGCCGACAGCGTAGCCAGTCTTGTGGGAAGCTCTCAAGAAGAGTTGCCCTTGACCAGGGGGTGTTTGCCCAATCGAAATTCTGCATTATAAACATCAATATGTGATCTATATTATGTCGCCGCAGCTACCTATTCATGTCTGGATTCATTTCAAAGCTCTAAACTTCGGCGAAGCATGCTTTGTTAATGGTTGTTTGTGTTTTATTACCACCTCGTATAGCCGCCCATGGCCATCTTTTTGTGGGGCGTAATTCTCAGTTTTGTCTACTTTATGTCGGCTGCAGCGTCCAGCTCGAACGAATTCTGATTGGCTGAGGGCAGTCGGCAAGGACGTGGGGTTAAACAAGCAAGGCGCACCATGGAATTCCGCACACACATCGGAGGCCCCGCCACAGAAACTTACGCCGTGACTTCGAACGTACTCTAAATGGACGCTTTTCAAACGGACACCACTCAGGATTCCTGCCAAGGTTCGATCGACAACGCTTTAGACGGGATTGGATTCTTTTAGAAAGGACTGCGCCCTAACAAATTCACTCCGACCAAACGCTCAGGGGTTGGATTGTTAGACACTCGACTGTGGACAACAAGTCTGCGTGTTTGTTTTACGTATGTTTTTTGATTATTTATTGCAGAGCGCGCGCAAATTGCAATAAACTTCATTAAATATGATATCCTTGCGCCATCCATGACCTTAGCTTCTCTGTGATTATGTAAAAAAAAAAGCTATTTTTTGTAGGTGCGTGATTGAGTGAAACATCCCCCGTACCAGAAAGGCGGCTCTAAAATTTAGATTGCCGTGGACGCATTCCGTAACACGTGACTCAGAATTACAACACAAAGGAGTGCGCGCTGCTAGCCAACTTCTGGGCATGCGCAGAGCCACGTGGAGAAGCGGATAGGGCGGTAGTGGCATGTGGCATCCGGAGCTGTTCGCCTACCGCCCTCTACTCGCTTAGCGGCGCAGCAGTTACTAGCAACTCGGGGCGTTGTGCCCGCCGCCAAATGGCTTTCAAACTGGACACTCAGCTGTGGTCAATTATCGCTTAGCGGCGCAGGAGCTGCCAGGGAGACATATTGGACTCACAGCGGCATTCAATTAGACCTTCCGCATCCATAACTCCTAAGAAGTGCTTAGGTGTACTCGAGAGAGAGAGAGAGAGAGAGAGAGAGAGAGAGAGAGAGAGAGAGAGAGAGAGAGAGAGAGAGAGAGAGAGAGAGAGAGAGACTTCATTTAATGAAATATATGTATTCTGACGTCTTGGATGGTTTTTCTCCCTCAGCCGTCAGCCAGGATTCCCTTCCTTCTTTCATTTCCTTTCATTTCATTTCATTTCATTTTCTTTCAGTGTCAGTAATGTGACCCCTATTTAGTTTCTATGAAGAAAAAAAGGAAATGTATTAACTAATCAATTTTTTTAACTTAGTTCAGCTTTTTTTTTTTACACTAGAAGTATTGTTCCTACTATTAACAAGTATTTGTCGTCTTGGCCCGCGCCCCAACTTATGTCCGCACAGGTGCATCCATGGTAGCACGTTATAACGTGAAATGTACTTAGGCTGTCCGATCGACAATTCTGTGATTTGTTGAATCGTTCGCCGGTTGTGTGGACCTACCGGGTCAAGCATTGGAACTCCGAAAAAACATGCTACCGCCGGGCATGATTTCGTTCACTGCTAGCTAGAAGTTTAAACTGCGACCTCTCAAAAACTGCACACTTTATTCAAAGCTCGCACAACGACGACCTCCTCCTTATATCCCGAACTCACGTGTCACAATGTCTGACCTACCCATGCCCCAACTGCCTGTTGTGTAACGGCGAGAGCCGCCGAGGAACCACGAATACTGCCGCTGCCGCAAACAAATACAAAAACTGAATCTCAAATAGGAGGCGTGTATATATACAGGTAACAACACTGGCACCACTGGCGACGTGTAAGGGCAAACGGAAATCGAAGCTGAAATACTACAGTGCCCACGCTCCGCATCTTGGGACAACCCTTTCGTCACTTTCTTTTAATTTGAGCTGGATCTTTTCCACTTCAGTTAGCGTCCTGGCCCCAGACGCTCGTTTCCTTTCTCTAAGCATTACTCCTGTCATTCTGTTTTCCATGGTTCGTCGGGCCGACCTTTGTTTTCTTTCCAGGTGCTTTGTAAGTCCCCAAGCCTCAGCCCAAAAAGTCATCGCCGAAAATACGCCTTGTTTGTATATACCTCTGTTGATGGTGACAGAGGTGGCCTACTGTTCATCCCTTCAGTGTTTTCATAGCCATGTCCAGTCCACAGCAATTATCAGCCTGATTTCCTTCTCGTCGTTTGTATAGGCACTCACAACTTCCCAAGATAGTTATATTCGCCCACCCCTTCTAGGAGGAGGAAGAAACGTCCCTATGGAGCAGTTAGCCTTGAGGAAGAGTCCTTATCTCAGGATCCCTTGATACCGTTCGGCATCACGGACCCTGACGACCAGTGAATGTGGGCTCCAGTGGGTGGGGCATGGCCTCCTAGATCACGTCCCACGGGCGTTTTTCTTTCGGAGCCAATGAAAGGCCTCTAAAGGAATTAACGACGAAAACACGAATAAAAGTCGTGAAAACGGATCAACCGTGTAACTCCCTGCATTAGCAAAGGGAGATAATTAGTCGAACGGAATCTAAAAATATAGAAATGTAAAAATAAAAACATAAAAATGTGATTTTACAAAAACAGAAAAATATAGCAGATTTGGCGCATTGAATCCCTCCAATAGCTATTCGCACGAACCCAGCTGGACCTTCTGCGTGCACAGGTATACAAGGGAAAAAAAGCATTGTATTTGCGTATAGCATATATGAAAACAATTGCGAACAAACACAAGGTGAGTCGCAGTTCGCGTGATAATTACGCAGCTTCATGCTATGATGCATTGCCTAGTTGTTACAGACCATGATTAGTTATTTTTCGCCAGCGAGCCTAAGCGCTGATTAGTTGACGAAGCACTTCTGAAAAGACGGTGATGTCTGTACGTACCACGGTTGCTTCGTGTCGGAATTGGGAGCCTACGATTTATCAAGCCTGCCCTAAAAAACCGCGAGAAAAAAAAAAGCGATCGTGACATGCATTGCAACAAGGAACATCCCTGTGGCTGAACCATTTATAAAATTGTATTTAAGCGACAGATATTTATGCAGGCAGCCACCTATGTACATAATGTGTTACGTAAGAAGTAAGGAGCTTCTCAGGAGCCCTGCGTGTGTACGCATATCGGCATATTTAAAAAAATACATATGTAAAAAAAAAAACCGACGCGAAATTGCGGCAGAGAGCGCCAGAACGGGCTGCGCTTCGTTCGGGAGATCGCTGCCTATTTTTGCACTCGCGGGCCTCATATTATTAAGTTAACAATAATCCAATAGTTGGTTTTTGTCTTATCCCTGTCAGTTTAAAGCTGGCTGTTCGACTCAGTCTGCGTGCAAGGTGATAATACTCGTGTTTTATCGCTTGCGCCAAGCTATGTAGCCTTGCGGCCACTACAGACTAACACATACCCCCCCCCCCCCCCCCCCCCCTTAGCTTCCTGCATATCATGCACCCCACAATATATCCACTAACCGGCCCACACTGCAGCGAACATCCAACACTGTACAACACCACGTGGACTTGCCAAAACACACCAGCAGACTTTATTATTCGCACCTGTACACCATAAAGCAGTGGGAGGCTGCGCTGTGCAGTTACGGACCCTGAGGACCTGCCACGGTTGGTGGACCGGGCATGCAGGGCCGCAGCCGCCGCAGAGTCGATCCCTGGACTGAGGATTTATCCCGCTTTTAAGCGCAAAGCTCTTTTACTTAAAATAAATGTTTCCTCACCAAACCAAGCTGCTGCGGAATATTTCATTCATGGGCGGCGAGCGTTGCGGCGCGGCAAAAGACGCGGCCACGCCCCCTTTTCAACTTACGCTCCCTCCGGAGGATTCGGACGACCGGAGCAAAACGCGCGCGGGGTGACCGTGAAGGCCGCGGGTGGGGAAAGGGGTTGGTTTAAATCCCTCTGAGGTTGCGTTCTTGTTTTAGAGGCGAAGCTCCTCTTGCTCGGGCCCTGTCCCGGCCGTACACGGCACATTGTACACGGCATATTGATGATGATTGTGGCAGGATCCCCCTAGGGATTGGCCATCCAAAGATTGGCCGAAGAGGTCATAATGTTCAACGCGTTCGTTGCTACCCAACAAGGAGGAGAGGAAGAAGAAGAGGTTGTCGTTCGTCGCCTGCGAGCTCAAGACTCTTGCTCGGGCCCTGTCCCGTCCCTCGTTGCTGCCATACACGGCGGAATGATGATTATTGTGGCAAGATCCCCCTACGGATTGGCCAACCAAAGATTGGCCGAAGTGGTCAAAACGTTCAACGCGTTCGTTGCTACCCAACAAGGAGGAGAGGAAGAAGAAGAGGTTGTCGTTCGTCACCTGCGAGCTGAAGACACGTACCGGGGGTACGCGACACAAGACGCTCTGCAGAAGGCGACGGCCAAGGTGGCTAAAATGTCACACACCGAATTCGCCATCTTACCCATGGAGATCCTTATCGTCCCAAACAAGTCCTACATAATCACCAAAAACATCGACGTCGTCGACGGGCTTGTCAACGGAGCGGTGGAAAGCTTGACGTGTCGAGTCTTTATATGATGTGTGGGCGAATGTTTCACGGTTTTACCGATAAGCATTTTAGCTTCGCCCCTCTCATCATCATTCACTTCGTGGAGATGGCGGGATTTTTTTTCGTGAGGTTTTTGTGTGGAGGGGGATATATTTTTGGCTCTAGGCTTCCTTTCTCTCTTCTAGATATTAATTACCTAGGCTGAAGGGTACGCTTTTTAAATGTCTAATATCCCTTCGGGAAACGCCGGAATCACGTGTCTTCGTAGAATCTTTTATAATCAGAACAGCCACTGAAGGGTGAAACCAATGTCGCAATATTGTGGTTAGCATAAACACAATTTACTCGGTTAACACTTCGAATCATATCTATAATCTAAGCACGCTAACTTCTCAGCACCAACGGAGTCTTGGTCTGAAGACCCCTATCACGTAGATTCTCCCTTCAGCTCCTATTAAACTTCTCTCTCTCTCTCTCTCTCTCTCTCTCTCTCTCTCTCTCTCTCTCTCTCTCTCTCTCTCTCTCTCTCTCTCTCTCTCTCTCTCTCTCTCTCTCTCTCTCTCTCTCTCTCTCTCTCTCTCTCTCTCTCTCTCTCTCTCTCTCTCTCTCTCTCGCTCACTCGCTCGATCGATCCCTCGCTCTCTATTGCTCTCTGTCAGTAAAGGTCAAGTGATTATCTCCCTTGTTTCTTTTAAGGAACCCCGTTTAGTCAATTTAACTGACAGACCTTTGCTATGACTATTACAATCGAAGTGTTGTATCCGTACTTGAATCTTCACTCCAGCTCTGAAAGCCACGGAGCAGCCTGCGGCAGTGCCGACGCATCTGCTGTGATCAAGAGCGGCTGTCCACTGGAGGGTTTTGACGGAAGCTGGGCAGATAGATGTGCAGGTCTGCCTTTCAGAAAGCCGAATGGAGTCCTTATTCAACAATTGTTATGTAGAGTTTGATGGATGACCAATCCTATGGTCCCTGGCAAGCCCGCTTGAGAATTTGGGAACGCTGTGAGCCATGTAATTATGCTTTCGCGAGCCGGCCATCGAGCGTGAAAGGAGCGCTCGGCTTTCACGCATCGGTGGAGAAAGCTAGCTCCGAACAAAGCCTCAAAAGCCAGTGCGGAGATGTGCGATAATTCTGTCCGGCTAGACCGGCATTGTCAACCACGTTCACAACCCCTCACCCACAGCTGGGAAGATGCCAGAGGCGAGTTTACTCAACATTTTCCAACTTCCTTATCAATAAATTTGTCCTTCTACCGTCAGACCACAACGTCATTAAAGTCTCTACCATCCCTTCCTAAAGAAAGTCGGGAGAAGCGCGAAAGCTTTCTAGGATAAAAACTGCGTCCAAGTGCGTTCAAATCTTCGCTAAAAGTGCGTCCAGCCTTTCCTAAAAGTTCTTCAAATCGATCAACAAACTTTCAAAGCTCAAACGAAGAACGGACCCATTCGACAATTTTTCCGCACTAAGTAAACGCATCTACGAGCGATATAAATGTATACGGATACTGTATACTATTGTACAACTCCTTTATGATCGATGCGTGTATTGAGTTTGAGTTTGAGTTTATTTTGTTGAAATGGTACATAAACAAGCAAGAAAATGTTGGGCCAATAGCCGAAGCTAGTGGAGGCCCCCATATACAAATGCGCTCGCAGCAAAAGACATCAACACGAGATTTACGCTAGTAAATACACATCAGCATATATGTACAGACACACATACGCACACATTAATTCATTCGTCAGAGATATATACACACACACACACACACACACACACATATATATATATATATATATATATATATATATATATATATATATATATATATATATATATATATATATATATATATATATATATATATATATATATATATATATATACACATACGTACACAACATATATACACATATACACAGTGCAGTCATCTATTAAATCATACATGCATAAATTTGCCCGTGTATACATGAAATTGTGCATGAATGTATGCCAGTATCTGTGTAAATGCATATAAGGAACGCAGAACCGTTCCTTTTTTGCGATTTTTAAGTAACCGTCTTGACACAACCTCTACAATGCCTTGGCGCTTGAGGGTATCTGAAATAAATAAATAAATAAATAAATAAATAAATAAATAAATAAATAAATAAATAAATAATGGAAGTCCGGTTTCGCGCAGATCTTATTAGAGGTCTTATTAGATCGACCAACCGGTCTATAGGGAAATGCATTAGTTTTTGACAGGACGCCATCGGTCCCACTCAGAAAGCTTTCGTTTTAAAAACACTGCTGGTGTTAGTCCAATACTTTAGATTTATTTACAGTAATCTAAAGCAATGTTGAATAAACATGCCGAAATTTGAGCGCCCTGTCTAGAATATGTAAGGAAACGCGAGAACATAAGAATATAACTACCTCGGTCAGGTCATCTTTGCTGATCCCAACCACGGGAAAGAGGTGCGGCGCAAAATTAGTTTGGGTGAACGCTTTGGGCAAACACTTTGATCGTTCGGCAAACGCTCCGAGGTTAGGAAAAGTAAACTACCTCTATCACCGAAAAAGAGAATGTACAACCAATGCGTCGTGCCGGTGATGACACATGGAGCGAAAGCTTGGCGCCTTACTAAAAAACTTGAAAAAAAAAATGTAGATCAACTCAACGGGCCATTGAATGAACTGTGGTCGCATTGGTCGGAGAAACACCTATAGTCAGGAAACGAGCTAACTGGATTAGGGAGCGAAGTATAGTGGAAGATACCATGGTTCAAATAGACAAAAAGAAATGGACTTGGGCTGGCCATGTAGTTAGGCGATATGACAACCGGTAGACTACCAGGGTGACAGGGTGGAAACCGAGAGACTGGTCTAGAACAAGAGGCAGGTCAATTACTCGATAGAGGGCGAAATAAGGAATTTCTGAGACAGAGAATGGACTCGAGCGGCGCGGGACAGGAGTGGTTGGAGGTCCGTGGGAGAGGCCTTCGTCCCGCAGGAGACCTAATGGGCTGTTGTTGTTGTTGATGATGATGTTGATGATGATGATGGTGGTGATGGTGGTGGTGTTAGAGCACGACCCGCTATGCACTAAGGCCCCTCAGTTCCCCGCCACGTACACACCTCTTTTAGTATTCTGGCTCCAAATTTCATAAGGCAAAAACTATTCTACACCCCTTGATCTTCTGCGGGGCTTGCTACTAAACTGCTGTACCAAAATGTAATTTAACTTGGTACCCGTAACAAGAATATCAATGCACTTGATGACCTGCCCTGCGAGATTAAACTCATCTGTAGCGCACGCGCGTCAGGCCCCCGATATGAAACTAGCTATGCGGTGAAACATTTTCTCTGTTCTAAATTCTGGCACTACAGTCACGGACGAACGAAATACGAATGCAGAAATACGAACCAGAACACAGAAAATAGAAAAATACTGTTCGTGTAGGTCCAATAATGGCACGTACGCTATTGGTATACTTGGAAACCCCCATTTCCCAACTTTGTTAACTGTAATTAAGCCACGCGTCATTTTGATTTGCACGAAAAGAAATCGCGCTAGTTGTGTGTTCTGGTTCATATTTTCGTGATCGCGTTTCATTTGTTTAAGACTGTACATAGACTGGAAGCCATACTATCGATATGTGAGGGGGAAATGCGACACAGGAGGAAATATAAACACGAACGCACTCGCTCGCTCGTGTTTTTCAGCCGTGTGCGCCAGACGATAGCTCCTCCCTCTTCCGTGCTCGGCAGACTCCGAGGAGAGCGATAAGCTTTTACAGCCGCGATCAATAGCGACGGTGAATTGCGCGACTGTTGGACAAAAGTGCAGCGACACGGTGAAGAACGATACGGTGGCGTTAAAGGGGAAAATAAAGAGGTTACGACGAGAGCGCGCACGCAACAACGCGCGCGTGTACGGAAACGAAAGCGCGTCCGACGGGACGGCTCTAAACGAATGACGGCGTACGGCTTCCCTGCATAAGTAAACACCACTGGGCCCCACCCCCGCGCAACGTACCGCTCTCGAAATACGCGGAGCAACCTATTTGAAAGACTGAAGCCCTAAAGAGAGACAGAGAGGAAAATAGAGAGATGAAAGGATGAGCAGTCCGAGTGGCGCATTAAGAAGAGGTACCGTAACGTAGGAATTCGCGCGGTTAAATTGAGCGCTGCCTAGAGAGACAGAGAGAGAGAAACATAGAACGAGAAAGGCCCTCCTCCACAACGCCAAGTGAAGAAGACCGTTCTCCGAGAGCGCGCGCTTTGCTCGGCTAGAATAACCCGGGAGTCCGTTCCGCAGGCACGTAACCGCGGATTCCATTTCTGCTTCCCGCCCCAACTCGACCGGCAGGCGGCGCCAACTTCGTCAAAAATTCAACGGGCAGCTTCCGTCCTCGCAACCTCCCCTTCACCCGCCACCATTCCGCTTTGACTCTAGACCCCTCGGCCACTATTTCGTTTTTTACAACGTTGCTTTATTTTTTTTTTTTATCGTACGTGTGTGTAACTTTCGCGCAAGCCGTAACCGAGATAAAAGTAAAGAGCGAGAGAGAGCGCGTTCCCTCTTCCGCGTAAGGCACGCAGGCAGATAACGACACATATCGCGCACTATATTCCGGCTTTTCCGGCAGACGTAAACAGGCAGCGCACCGCGAGACATGTTTTCGTTTGCATATGTATACGGCCTCCGCGCCTCCTTTATATTCTCTTCACTCTTGCGTCACACCACTGTTTGTGAAACCCCGTTCAGTGGGCCTTCGCGGAGGCGCGAGCCGAGCGTACATGTATGTATATGCACGCGCGAAATATCTGCATCGCAAAGACCCGGCGCGGTAAAAGAGAAGAAAACGTGTTTTCTCGCCGCGGCTTTGTGAATGCGTTCGCCGCGCGGTCCCACGAAGCCGCGGGAAGTGATGGCGAGCAGCCGCGTCTCTTCGCCGGGTGTTATTACGGCGTTCAGTGGCTTCGCAGAGTGGCGCGGACTGGGCGCGCTGTGAGCTGACAGTTTCGGAGACAGGGCGGCTTATGCGTTGCAAGCCGGAATTCGCAGCCTCTAAACGCCACGTGGTATAGCTTGTTTGGAAAGAGTGCGCTGGCGAGAGGAGAGGAAGCGTCTTTCTCGTTACAATTACATTCGGGGGAAAACGGGTGCTGCAGTGAAGTAATGTTAAAATATTACACCTCGAAACGTTTATGGCTGCGCCTAGTATTGTTGCATTAGGTTAGAAAAGAAAAAAGAGCTCGCTCGCGTTAGGCAACTGAAAGTCGTCAAGCCATACAGGTATGACAGACGTGGGGCTGGGGTTTTATTAACGTTTAAAAAATTTAACGTTTGTTAGGACTTTTTCAATGTAACCACCTAAATTTTCAATCGACAAGAACGTTGAAATATGACTCAGTACACGGCATGTCGCTGCTGCGACGGTGAATCTTTACAAGGCTTGTTTGTCAAAATACTAACTCGCCTTTTTGGACGCAGGAGTTTCTCCGGATCACGCTCAGATTAAAATACCGCTAATAAATACCAAGCCAAGGGCAGGGAAACACGCAAGAAAAGGCTGGTCTCGCAACTAGCTGTTACTGCCGAAAGACACGCACGCGTGTATTTGCGGCCAAGCGATCACGGCGTATCACAGAAGCCGGGCGAATAATGAAAAAAATCGGCAAAAGCGAGCACAATTTATTTCAATGGGCTCATCGAAAGCCGAATGCAAAAGATTCGTGTCCACCATCTATGGTGCTTACGCTTATGCAATGAGTCATCTTTGTAGGAAACAGCCACAACGAACGAAAAATGCACAGGCTTCTTACACTGCCGAGTAACACCGGTGCTATAGTGTTTTGTCTTTGTTAGCGAAATAACGATCACTGATTATGGTAAATTGTAAGGTTTAGATGATTGCCTTGCGATATTGTAAGGTTAACATGATTGCCTTGTGATCGCAGCCATTGCAAGCTGCAAAGGTTGAGAGAGAGAGAAGGAGGGAGAGAGAGAGAAAGCTTTAATGAAAGCTTAAAAGGTCAGCCCCAATAGAGGAAGGGCTTGCTACGACAGATGGGGGTGATTACAGTGAGAGGAAAGAGCGAAACGAAGTGCGTGTGGGGGGGGGGGGGAGGATTAAAGCATCGCGATATGCATTGGGATACGAATTGCGATACACACGATGATAAGCCAATCTTACATATCGCTACACAAAACATAACGTAACTGTCCATGATGGGGAGATGTACACATATTTAAAGTGTATATCTTCAGAGATTTCAGAGGACCTCTTCCAGCCCCGAGTTCGCAAGAAAAGTAAACAGTTGAGCGATGTGAGTTCATTATCGTATGCCTGAAGGAAAGATGCAGAAGGAAGGCGAGACAGTTAACCTGGCTAGAGCCTAGTAATTGCTATCCTGCACGTGGGAAAGGGAAAATAGGCAAAAAAAGAAAAAAGGAAAGAATGAAGAAAAATTGGAGCAGACAGGTATGCCAAGCGCTGAAGCACTCAGCGTTCAAGGTCAGTGATTGCCACTGAAGGCTTTCAGTCTATAGTCTGGGGTTTAAATCGGGCGACAAAGCAATGACCTTGTTTCGCCAGCGTCGCTGCGTCTTGCGTCGTGAGATTAGTCGCCGGCAGGGAGCTGTGGAAAGGAAAGCGGAGGGGAGTGCGTGAGTTTCTTGCACCCGAATTTTCTTGGATGCCTGCTTGGTTCAAGCGAGCAGTTTTCGCCGGGTTGTGGTCCGTCCCTGATGCAGTCCCGCGTTGCACAATGCCGACCATCGATCTCGCTGTTTTTGTGTGTGTGTGTGTGTGTGTGTGTGTGTGTGTGTATGTATATATATATATATATATATATATATATATATATATATATATATATATATATATATATATATATATATATATATATATATATATATATATATATACTTGTTAGTTTTGCTGTAAATGTATGAGTACGCATCCCGTTCTTCATCTGAACGCGATAGGTCGCCGTCACTTGTCGTTGGCGGATGTAACACCGGCATCCCCCACGCCAATCACCACTCTTGCCTACTGTGCGTGCATTGTCTACTACAACTCCCCCTAGGTGGCAACACAGTATTATCTCGGTAGGCCTTCGCAATGTTGATCGCGGCTCACCCGCCTTGCTTTGTGGCGTGCTCTTTTACTTCTCGGAAAACTCACAAACAGCAGGGAAAAAACAGGCCAGCCTTGTTTACTCCTGATGTAATACCGCAAACCATCGCTTGTCGTCGAACCGAAGCTGAAAGAGCCGCGAAAGCTTAGTGCGACCTTTAAGTCGAACAAAATCTATCAAGAGAACGTGTTGCTGGGCGTGTTGGTTGAGTTCTACAAACATACTGACTGGCGCAAATACACAACACACAAGAAAGAAGACACGGACAGGCGCTGGTGTTGGTGTTCCTTTGAGAGCGAAAAAAATGAATTCGTAGCAGCTTGTTAGGACCTCTCCACTTACCGAAAGCCCCCCCTCATTTAACGTCTAACGTTACTCTACTCCTCCCTGCACTTCTCCTAAAATTTTCCGTTAGCATTTCCTGTCAGTCCAACGTCATTCGTCCAGCCGAATTCCTCATTGCCCTTCGTCATTATACTTCTCAGGCTCGTGATACTTCTCGACAATCTCTTCACCGCACTCCTCGTCACTCTCCTTATAAACCATCAGCTTGAATACAACCGTATTGGGGACTAAATTTCGCATCGCCGGAGCCTGCAGACGGCTTTCAATACGATATGCAATAACATTTGCGCGCTCCCTTCCCGACTACGCGTGTATACGACGAAATGCTTGGAGGAGCAGCTAAGCCGTGAGCTTTGTTTATGTCACAAAATGATGGCGTGTAATCTGGCAGTGAAGAGATAACGCCGTGACAGCCAGGATACTAAGCAATCTAACTCAGTTATGCAAATTTTAGATTACTCACTATTGCTTTCATTTACTTAAGATGAAAGTATAAACAGCCAAGGCGAACCCACCCTTTAAAAACTGGTACGAGTTATTCATACCGTGCCAGGGTGCTTTCGGCTCACAGAACGAAATAAAAGAACTAAATGAACAGTTTCATCTGCAAGTTACTTTCGTTGCCAGTACCACTTACGCTTATTTGTGCTCCAACGTAAGGCTTACCCCCGATTTCCTTTTTTTTTTTCTTCCTGTAGCTATCGCCGTACAGGCAAGCCGGATCCACTCCTTCCGTGCATCCCGATAACGGTCACTGACCAGCGAACGACGCCGGTGCATTCGAAATGAAGACGCGGCGTACAAAAACTTCGCTGCATGAAAAGGTACGCGCCGAGAAAGATCTTACGGGCGTTCTTTTGGGAACCACAAATCACGCCGCTACGAGGGCTTTACTAGCGGCATAAAAGTGGGGGAAAGGATATTTCTCCCCGCCAGGCCATCGGCTCCGACATCCCTATTTCGGGGCTCTGGAAGGCGATGCCCAGGCACGTCCGTTTTTCGTCCATCAACGAGAATATCAAATTTTTGTGAGCTGCCCCGGCGTAACGCCAGCTCATCACAACCCCCCCCCCCCCCCCCCTCCATGCAGCCGCCACTGAGGAAAGCAAAGAGCAGGTCTTGATGTTTCTGCCACCCGAAGTCTAAGACGGTGATTTGGGATAGTTGCCAGCGCTGTTTCGTATTCAATTGAATACCCGGAGTCTGGTATTTCCGAAGCTATACTTCTATAAGTTGATCTTGCCCATACCGCAGTTTGTTTAGCTCTCAGCAATTTACAAGGCCACAATCGCGCGATGATACTTTTGGTATTGCTCTCATAGATTTCAGAAAGTCTTCCGATTGGACTGAATACAAAATCTCCTGCGAAGGCTCAAAAATCACGAGACACGCGCAGCACCGCTGGCATTGCTCAAACAGGGTATCTGCGAAAAAGCAAAAAAAAAAAAGCGTATTTTTGTCACAAACCAAGCCACGCCTTTTACTCGTATCTCACTACATCGTAGAGGTGTACCAAGCTCAAAAATATTGTCAAGATTAATGCTGCAATGTCAAACATACCGCTTAGCTGGAGTAATCAAGTTGTTTGAATTACCGGGCTGTTTCTAGCCACAACCAAGTCATTTTCAGCACGGCTGTAAGTGGCGGATTAAACAAGATTGTGTCGGCCAAAAACTCTATTCTATGCACCAGGGGGGCAATTGATAGCGCATACACACTCAGAAGGATGGGCATAGGAGTATGAGGTTTAATCGACGAAGCAAACTGATCCAGTTAACAGGAACAGAGCACACGGCTGTTATTTTACCGCTCTTTTATAGTGACCTATACCCTATGGTTTACAACGACGCGGACTGCAATACAGATAGCGGGGAAACAAGATTAATGTGAGTAGCGAGCGCTGGGTGTACCAAGTATGATCCATGGCTGCGGAACACAGCTTTGTCAGTGGACCGATGACCAAGACGAGATCTGGCATCCGGACGGATAAATACTGTTTGCCTTGACTCGGTGTCGCTCTTGTGGACCACGGCCGTTTGTTAGAACTCCGGAACCATTGGGGACTTCAATCATCCGAAGCAGCAGTCACCAATGCGACTGTGCAAGCAGATGGTTGGCTTCTGTTACCGCGCGTCTGTTACCCTGCAGCACTTTTTTCAACTTTTTTTCAGAAATCTTAAATGTTTTCAGAACGTAGTAAATAAACCCATTAAGTATTTAGAATAAGGAGCCACAAAGTACATCAGCCAAAAATTGCTTCTGTATGCCCATCAGATAACTTTGAAACGTTCTCGAAAGATTTTGCTCTCTTTCTGGGTCTTGGCGTTTTTCGAGTGCTCAAATGACGCCATTATAGTGATGTAGCGGCTATTGGCCGGCTTTCCTTCTGTTGCAGCAATGAGCGCATTCGGAAGCCACTTGAAAAAAAATCGCCACAAAACTAAAGCAGAAATGGTAGGCGGATCTGCTGCGCCGAGCAAATCACGCAGTACCGCTCCGTGCTGGCGATAACTATAGCTTTCACATTGCTTCCAGGCGCGAAGGAAAGAATGAAAGCGTCTATCAGAAGTGTTGCTCGCGTCGACCAACCACTGTAACCCATCATGCACCGCAGCAGCGCACAGCGTCCCTGCGCGCAGACTTACAGCTAACGGAGCTGCAATGGATAGCGACACTGAGCGCGCAGGCGGCAGCGACGCGATCTGTAATACCGCTCTGAAGCGACGCAGAAAGGGAACGCCCGCGAACCTGAACTTTTTGTATAACACAGAGCAAGAGATATGTCACCTTCGCGCGCTGTAGTGTCACTATAGATAAGGTTACGAGTATCGGCACTCTTTTCTTCTATTGTTCCGTGCCGCCGCCATGATCATTGGTCAGTTCGCATCACGTGACATTTGTTTACACTGCGACGTTTCATGGGCGCCGCCATTTTGTAGGTTATGCGTTTTAGTCGGTCAACTCTGGTAGGCTTAGCTTGACCTCCCTGCTCTGCAGTTGCGCGCAGCTGGCGTCGTTCCGAACGCGAATCAAAGATAATTCGTGTAGCAGCATTTCAGCAGAAGTGTGTCCGAAGGTACCATTTTGCCGCATCTTCGTCAGCGTTGTTTACAAATGACCTCGTCAAAGTAAGAGGTGAGGCCGCAGAAGCGGCAATCTGGCAACACTGGTAAACACCAAAATGGCCGCCGTTGCTCCCTTGCGTGCCTCAGTGACGGTACTCTGTATCTTATGTAGTGGCACTAGTGCGCTGAATAGAGCGGCACCTGCGTGTTCACGATGATGACAGCGGAATTGAGAGGCAGTAAAAAAACACCACGTGATGGGCAGTTGGCGGTGCATTAGTTACGATGGTTTCTCGGCAGCAGTTCACAGCCGAGGAGTTCCAAAAGCGACGTGCTGCTCGTGACACAGCTGTGACTGCACTGCGTCATCGCATCATAATCGCATCATTACCTCAATTTCGCACCATCATCGACTCATGGCAGCACTGTCCCAATTGCGCTGTATTTTCGTATTATCGCTTCAAGTAACCGGCTGCTCGAAAATAAAAAAAAAAAAAGATCTGAATCATGAATTGCTTGCTGTGGTGCGGGATCTTACGTTTGTCCCGTGCCTAGTAGAGGGGCCAGCCGACACATCCTCACAAAAAGGGTGAACACCTGCCAGTCCTGCTCTGCCTTTCAAACCAGTTGGCGAAATGGCGCTACTGGTCACCCTTCCTCGAAGGTACATTTCCCTACCACTACCTACAGATCTCTAACTTCGTCTTCAAATAGGCGTTTGTTGAAAGCCGGCCTGAGCTGTCGACATATCGGCTGCAGCAAATATCAGTGCAAGACATGTGCAACTTCAGTGCAACTCCATTTTCACTGGAAGTATGCATCTCTGTCGACTCCAGCGCGGAATACAGCATCGGAGAGCCAAATTTTATTACAGTGCTCATGACGTCGCGGGATTTTTTAGTACTTGGCATCTGCGACTGGGCGCTCCTACAAAATACGCACTTGCGTCGTAACTCTATACTCAACGGTTTAATTTATAATAGGGAAGTATAAATTTTTTTAACTTCTCTTGCCTTAGAAAACTAACTAAACTTAAGTATTTGGTGGGTGATTTTTATCTATCGATGTTTTCAATGTTAAAAGCCTGAAAAGTTTCATTCCTCATTCTCTGTAGCACTTCCTGAATTATTCCCAAGCAATCCCGCAATGCGATGCGGATATGTAAAATGTCGTGTATAATTAATGTCCTTGCCGCCGCCTCCTCTGAAAGCACGGCACTATAATTAAAGCAAATAATAAAGACAGTATCAACGGTCCAGTTAGCGAGATTCCGTCTTGATTATTCACGAAAGATATCCAGTTTCAGTTTCAGTTTCAGTTTCAGTTTATTGTTTCACTAGAAATTGTACAGTGCATAAATAACTCTAGGAGGTCCCATAGTCATGGACTGGGGAGGAACCTCCTACCAAAAAGTACGAACGAGAAGTACAACTTACGTGGTTAACAGCAGTAACAATTCTAAAAAACACGAAGAACATGATTACACAATCAAGCCAAATATTGTAACTAAAAATCAGAAGTATTATACAAAAACGTAATCAAAGGGGGATATTCATCTACATACCACATATACAAGTACATTATAACAATCATTAGGCCAAAATGATCCGGCGAAGCTGCCTCTTAAAAGAATGAATTGAAGGAGATGATTTGATGGTTGAGGGTATTGAATTCCAGAATGAAGTCGCCAAAAAGTTCGCAGTTAGTTTGCCGTAGTTAGTCCTACATTTTGGTAAGAGATAATTGTTGTGGTGTGAGAATCGAGTGCGATCAAAATGCGGGTTTTGCTCTTTAGATATTAACAAAATGGGTAAGTTTCCTTGACGAAATTTATAAGTTAGGACGCAAAGAGAACATTTATTTAAATCACCAATTGACAAAATATTAAATCTGCGGAGTAATGTTAACGCATCACACGAAAAATGGCTGTAAGTGATTATTCTTAAAGCTTGGTTTTGTGTGTGCTGTAAAGGTGCCAAGTGAGTTTGATATGTGTTGCCCCAAGAAGAAATGCAATATGAGATATGGCTGTGAAGGAATGCATAGTAAAGTGAGACTAATACGATAAACCTTACAGCACTTCCTGAAAGGCGATCAATTTTTTGTGCTGTTTTAGTCGCTTTCACCTCTATTTTTATTCTCGCCAGCATACATACGCATTCAGTTTATTATGCGCACATTCTGAACGTGCGATGCAGAATTTTAATAGCAACCATGATGCCGTAACATTTTTACAGTATAAATTCTCCAAACATTTTTCCTCCGAGCAAAAGAGATTTGGCGGATGGAGGGGAAGGGTGGGGGGGGGGGGGGGGGCGAAAGTAAGTTTTATTTACGGCTTGTACAGTAATGAACAAATGAAACGCGATCACAAAAATACGAGCCGGAACATACAAACTGCGCGATTCCTTTCCATCGACGTCAAATTGACGCGTGGCTTAACTACAGCAACAGAGTTGGGAAATGTGGCTTTCCAAATACACCAATAGCGCGCGATTATAGCACCTCCATGAACGGTATTTTTCAATTTTTCGTGTTCTGGATCTCATTTTCGGGTTCAAATTCAATTTGTCAATGACTCCACATAATAGGCAGCTCGGTAATATTGTAATGCAATGTCCTACCACCACTTTTACAGAAGGTGACTAAAGTTTTGCTCCGTTTCCTCAACGATACACGTTTACACGAACTCCGATGGTGCCTGTCAAAAGGAGTACGAGTGTGAGTGCTTCCGTTCTTATTTCCTTTTTTTTTTTTTCGTTTGCTCTCTCTCTTAGTCTCTTTCCTCTCAATCTGTTTCTCCTAGTGCAGGGTGTCAAAGAGGTGGCCTGGTCAAACATAGCACTACGCCTGGTTAACCTTCCGCCCTTACCATTCGCTTTTCTTCTCTTAACCCATTAAATGGAACGGCTTCGGTAAAACGTCCCTTTATAATCATCAAGCTCTACAAACGACTTATTCTGTGTACCTTTGTTGTTTTGAGGACTGAAAATTACCGTTTCAATTGTTGTTTGAACGCCTTAAAAATGGAGAGCCATGGGAAGAACTTGCACAAAATATCTCCGATGTTAATTCACACAAAAGTAGGCTGATTAGAGCGGTTATTAGACATTAGAGATATACGCGTTTCCCAGCGAGCACTTAGCTGAATATACGAGAAGTGGCTGCTTCTCTGAGAAAACCAATTTATCTAAGTACTCAAAAAAAATACGCTTGACGAAAACCAAAAGACATATCAGAAGACCCATTCCCGCCGCCCGCCTGGCAAGTGGATGATAGCGCACCCGCCCCCGGGAGGAAAAACGGCTTCCTCATTTTTGGACCCCTACTTCTAAAAAATGATCGCCTCGACAGAGCACGGAAAGCTGTTTTGCATTTATATTCTTCGGCAACGGGAATCTGCCAATAACCACCATGTAGGCCCAGGGATGAAAAGAACTTGGATTTTCGGACGGTGTCGACAGCGTCTCATTGATATGCTAGTCGACGGGTATACAAGTCAGGTTTAATGTCTTTGTTCAACTCCCCGCAGTCGACGTGAAATCCGAGCGTTCCATTCTTATTGCAAACGAGTACAGGAGCACGGCCGCTCGTTGGAAAGAAGGTGAGCCACCGAAGAGCGGAACACGTGTCTGATCGTTCCTGCTTAAAAGGGGACGTGAAGATGAAAAAAGAATTCCGGGCCACACCAACTAACTTGAAACCTGGGGAGGGGCGAAGCACAGAGAGTATAAGTGTATTCTTGGCGCCTTGGCGTTTTTGCCAACGGAGATGAAACCGTTGGGGGGTAGAGGTACACAGCTTTGCTGTAAGTCTTTTGTCTTTGAAGCACGAAGCTCTCTAGCGCGAGGCGAAAACGAGTGTCCCGGTGTTTTAGTACCATGACTACATGAGACGACGGATACAACGACGACGACAGGAGACGCCAAGAGCCCCAGCCCCTAAACGAGTGTCCCGGTGTTTTAGTACCATGACTACATGAGACGACGGATACAACGACGACGACAGGAGACGCCAAGAGCCCCAGCCCCTAAGGGGCTGCGCCTCTAATACCTTGTTCAGTTTGAATTAGCGAGCCTTTGGAAACCCGCACAGCTCTATTCCAGACACTAAATACGTCTCTTAACCAACACAGCTCATGAAATAATAAAAAAAAAAACTTTCAAATTTCGCTCTACACGACATCAGCAGCGACGCAATAGCAGCGCCAGTGACAAAATAGAGGTGACCACTAGGGAGGTAGCTGTCAGCGCGTTAAATGCACGTTATTATTGAAATGGTACGATCAAACGGAACTAGTGGCCCAACTGCAACTGTCCAGTCATGTTTCTCGGCAGTGGATGTTGTCGTCAGGCGCCAAAATTAACACACAAACAAGTTCCTGTGACGTCATAAAAACCCCGGCGACAAAGTAGCTGGGGAGGCGCAACTGTTTCATCGATTTTTCTATTTGTCGAGATTTTTTTTTTCAAATTTTGAGATAAAACTGACGGTATTCTCATTAGTACCAAGCAGTATTTTTATGGAACTGAACTTGTGTTTCGTCTTTATGGTACCCGCCGCGGTGGCTCAGTGGTTAAAGCGGTGTGCTGCTGAGCCCAAGGACGCGGGTACATTTCCCGGCCGCGGCGGCTGATTTTCTAATTGCGGCGAAAATCGAAAACGCCCGTGTGTTCGAGGTTCCGGTGCACGTTAAAGATCCCCAGGTGGTCAAAAGTGATCTGGAACCCTCCGCTACGGCGCGCCTCATCGCCTGTGTAGCATTGGCACGTTAAACCTCATAACCAATCGATCGCCTTTACGGCCCTTTAGGCATCTCAGCAAGCTGCGCGTCGAATACAGTATCTTCTTTTTTCGAGTAGCAACGGAGTGTACACAGACCGGCGAATGATCATAACTAATCACAACGCGAAAGACGGGACAGCCAGAAGAACAAGTAGCAGAGCCCAATGTAGAAGGAATGAAATGTGGGACAGTTGCAAGTTGGGTGAGTTGGTAGGTGGTTATAACTAATCACAGCGCGAAAGACTATCGCGCTGTGATTAGTTATGAGCACCTACCAACTCGCCCAACTTGCAACTGGCGAATGATCCTCCGTGCACCTAACTCTCTGTGTAACTCCACCGAGTGACTCTCGACGTGTGGCGACCCCTTGTAAATCTAGTTTTGTACTGATTTAGCCTAGAAACGAAAACGACTGTGTAAAGATATTTCTCCGCATGTTAAAGACCCCCAGATGGTTCCTATTAGACCGTAGCTAGCCTTCCCATACAGGGCTCCTCATATCCCATTTGTAGCTTCAGTGCGTTAAACCTTAATTTGTTTTTTCGTAATTTCTAGTTATTTTACGCAGCATTTAGAACGCATAGCATTCATATGCCTAGTGCGCTACGGACAATGGGTACGAATTCTACCATTACATTCCGGGCCCCTGGCCCTTTATGAAAAATTATTGCAAGTGCTCTACACTGATTTGTGAATTGATGACAATAACAATTTCGCAATACCAGAAATCGAACAAGCCCAGCAACAACTGCAGAGCAAAACCCACGGAGGGGGAGGAGTAAGCAGTTTTCAAACCGAGCATTTGGTGAAAGATGACAAGAACACCATCCCTGTGAAGCCACGCGCCCCCACCTTGCTCATTGTATCTTGATTTAAGAAATAATGCCCCATAAATAAACTTGATATTCACTTCATGAAATGTAAAAATGATACCCTCCCCTTGCGGCTGGCCATGATATTTTGAGATTGATTGATTGATTGATTGATTGATTGATTGATTGATTGATTGATTGATTGATTGATTGATTGATTGATTGATTGATTGATTGATTGATTGATTGATTGATTGATTGATTGATTGATTGATTGATTGATTGATTGATTTTGAGGTTTAACGCGCTCACGCCGCAGAAGCGATGAGGCACGCCATAGTGGAGGTCTACAAATTAATTTTGACCACTTGGGAATCTTTACCGTGCGACGAAATCCAGAACACATTGGTGTTATTATACACTTTATTATATCAGCACACTTTATTATAACACACTTTATTATATCAGCCGGCAAAAGAACGCGTTTCGCAATGCGTGAAAACGGGTGAGAAATTTTTATAGGGAGCCGTAAACGCTAAAGAGAAAAATTGAGACAAAAAAAAACGGGCAATCACCACTAACGTGAAACCTGGGGAGGGGCGAAGCATGCAGTGTATAAGTGTATCATGCGGTTTCGAAGTTAGGATTAAAAGTATAATGCTGTTTCGATTCTGGGCGATCTGCGTCTTAGGCCTTGGTGACTTGGCGTAGATGAAATGGGGAGGGGGGGTAGAGGTATACAGCTTTGCTGTAAAAGTCTCGTGTCTTTGAAGCACGAAGCTTTCTATCGCGAGGCGTTGGAAAACGATTGTCCCAGTGTGTTCTTTTAGTCGCGTTACGTTCTAGCGTGAGGCTTTGGAAAATGAGTGTCCCGGTGTTTTAGTACCGTGACTACATGAGACGCCGACAGCCCGTTCCACTGAAGTGCTTCGCCCCTAACAGGTTTCTGCACTCTGTATATTGGTTTCAATATTTCTATATTTCGTTCAGGAAACATATTTTTAAAAGCTGTGGCAGCATACTGCAGAAACCTGCCAAAAAGGTAGCTTTGCCCCTGTAAAGCGTGCTTCGTCTGTAAAGTAGTTGTGTATGGTGGAAAAATATTCGGCTACTGGGACGTAACAGATTTGGGTGGTATTACATTGGTTTCGTGGTACTACACCGTACACGAAAGTGAAAAAAAAAAGAATTATATATATTTCCATAAATTAAATCCCGCAACAACAAGCGATACAAAATGATCATGAACAACGTATCACAAACTAGGAATCCGGAAAATCAAGGGAAACTGAATGCGTCCGAGTAAGGTACCGGAAGGGACGAGTGACGTCTATTTTGATACTGCCAAATGAAAGAAGTGAAAGAAGGAGGTAAGGACGTGTGAACTTGAATTAGTTGGCGCGTGTTCGTCGGGACAAAGGTGCTGGAAACAAAAAGCAAGATAAACAGAAACAAACAGGAAAGACGGGAAATCCTAACTAAATACGTTGGGACAACAAAAAATACCTAGAAACAAAAGAAAAAAATGCGTAACATCTTTTAAAAAGCGCCTGAGTAGTCCTGAAACCAATACCTGCGAAGGGAAAGAAACAAACCATAGACATAAAAGTGCAACGTGCTAGTTCGCCAACTACAGTTTTGCTTTGTGGCACAGAACCTAACTACTCCGTCATACATGAGACAGTTTGTTTTTCGATTATGTAACCGCTACTCGGCGTAATAGCAGTGCCAATAAGACAAGGGAAAGACAGCGCTACAAATGTTATCGCATTTCTTGTAACGTGCCTTTGTGAAGCCGAGGGGCCGAATAAGTTGATACTTACAAACTCTCCCGCCAAAAACGCCCCCCCCCCCCCCCCCCCGTTTTCAATTTTATCACATTAGCCCCCACTCACTCTTCTAGAGCTGTGCTTCGTGTACATTTTTACGATAGTAGCATTACCTTATCCTGAAGGCATATCCAGTATTGGATTAAAAATCGAAGTTGAGGAATATCATCAGTCTACTACGAAAGGCTATCGGTATCCACCGTCCCAGTTTAATTCGAGTACGGCGGCATAAAATTCGGCACTTTCCGTTAGAACCATTCATTTTTCCCGTGCCACCACTTTGAAGAGTTACCGCCAAATATATCGCACGATCTAGATTTTTTATATCTGCCTACGCTTTCCGGTGATCTTTAAATCGCGCCAGACGTAGCACCCATCTTTCAAATTTCTTTGCCCGGCTTGGTCGGACAAGTTTTTCCGCAAGGCTCACACTCGAAATGCAAAGCGAAGTGTTCCGAAACTTTCCGTCGAAGCACGTAGACGAGTTTCGCGTTGTTGCTTTTTTTTCTTCTCGCACAAGATCACCAGCATTTTATTCGCTTCTTTTTTTTTCTATGTGTATGCAAGTATTAGCACATAACGTAGGCGGGCACGGAGGGCTAAAAGCGGCACCAGTGTTACTGCAGCACGCAGCGAAGCAATGAGTCGTGCAAAAAGGACGAATATTTCAAGGTGAACGCGAGTTTTTTTCTTCCATTTTACAAAACAGACAAAACTAGATGGCAGGGTACACACAGATGGATGAGGCTTGCGCTCAAAAATAATAAAGTGCTCAACTGCAGAAGGACACGGCACGTATGCTTACCCCTGAGCTCACGTTGAACGGCTTTATGGAAATGCGGGACACATTTTTCTGTGTGTGCGACAGAATCATCCCGCATATTCAACGAGAAATCGGCAAACCAAATCTTTATGCTCTTTTTTATTTTTTGTTTTTTCTTACTTACCGATTGCATCTTATATTGCTTTACGCGTGCATTATTACATTGCCAGTATATGAAAGGTTACTTATTCATCCTTATACGTCCCCTGGTTTTTTTACGGGCGAAGCCCCTCTGGGAATCGGGCTGTTGGCGTCTCATGTCGTCGTCGTAACCATCGTTTCATGTAGACACGGTACTAAAACCCCTGGACACTCGCTTACGCCTCGCGCTAGAATGTAACGCGTACTACGAAAAAATACCGGGACACTCGTTTACGCCTCGCGCTAAAACGCTTCGCAACGCGTACTAAAAAACACCGGGACACTCGTTTACGCCTCGCGCTTGAACGCTTCGTGCTTCAAAGACACGGGAGTGTTACAGCGAAGCTGTATAGCTCTCTCCCCCCCCCCCCCCCCCATGGTTCCATCTCCGTTGGCAAAAACGCCAATGCGCGAAAAATACACTTATACACTTCATGCTTCGCCCCTCCTAAGGTTTCTCGTTAGTGGAGATTCCCCGGGATTTTTTAACCACTTTGTTTTCTGTTGTTCTTTGCCGTTTTTAACCACTTTGTTTTTGTTTCTTTGACGTAGGCTCCGGAGAATAAATAAACGCCTATTTTACGAGACCATGTAATACATTGATTTGTTCATTTACAGCTTTTCTGTAAAGCTGTATTTGCGAAGAAGAACCTGTTGTTCTGCTAGATGAGGCGTTCCTAATGCGTGAGGCGCGAAAACATAGGCCCACATGAGCGGGGAAAAAAACTATACAAAAACTATACAGGGTGTCCCATAGTAATTAGGGAATCACCATCTATGTCATTAATACCGGACAGCACATATCGCTTATTTACGCGTACGTGCTAGATACAATTTCCCCGCCCATAACCAACGTCTTACACGTAACAATGAGCATACCCACAGTGGACAGCAGTACCGCTGCGTTATTTGTAGTGTATAGTATAGCAAATTCCGAAAACATAAACATCGACAAAAAAGGGTTATATATCCACTTTCCCGCAATTTTCTTAGAAGCAGCCTCTATACACCCTGCATCATTTTTGTGCGACGATAGAATAGTTTGAAAGGATTGCTCTGGGTACTGTTCCCTAAAACGGAGACACACAAAAACATACCCTTGCCGTGAAGACGGCGTACGTTTTTCACGTTTTCTTTGTACGTTTTTTGTGCCCGTGTACGTTTTGTTGTTGCCCGTTTTATTGAACAGTACCCAGCGCAATAATTTCAGACGATTTTACACCGACGAGTCCGACACCAAGCATTACTTAACTTCATGATTACAATATTTGCAACACCCATGTACTTAAAGAAAATATCGAACATAGAGCAAAGTAATTGATTGATTGCAGGGTTTAACACACCGACGCGACGCAGGTGATGAGGCGCGCCGTAGTGGAGGGCTCCGGATTAATTTTGACCACCTGTGGATCTTTAACGTGCGCCGAAATCTCGCACACCCGGTCGTTTTCACCTTTCGCCTCCATCAAAAAAGCGGACTCCGCGGCCGGGAATCGAACCCGCGACCTCGTTCTCAGCAGCGCAACGCCTTTTAACTGAGCCACCGCGCCAGGTATAGAGCAAAGTAGGACGGGGGAAAAGAAAGAGTAATAGGTAGACCGACAAGCGTTAGCAATAGGTACAGCAAGCAATTGATAAGCTGATGTATAAATTGATGTAACATAACTTAATGGCGGCTGCGAGACTTTGTCGCGCTGCCCCCCTAATATATTTTTCCCCAGTTGTCCTTATTCATATTTCCTTTTCTTCTCGTTTTCTTTTCCAAGTACCTAAAGTAACATTTTACTAATGGTTGTACAAATATACCACTGCTGCAGGCTTGTAAGTTTATGAAATGCAAATTTTGGGTGTGTAAGATAAGAGACTGCCAAATTAAGTGAACTGACGGCTGTTGCTTCTTTCCCTTCACAGCGAAGCTGTGTATGGCTGAAACCCCAAGTTTTCGTTCCGGTGAAGCCGCTTTACTCAGCAGCGCTTTTTCGCTCTTTCTCGCCATCGCAAACGCCTTTTTCACAAGTTACCTAATCGGACGCTGTCGCCGTTATCAGCAGTGTCACTTTTACTCGCTCAGGGATGGACGCGTATCGTTCGCTCAGAGAAAGCGAATAGGCGAAAAACAACGGAAAAGTGCTGCCGCAGAGCGTGCATCCGCCGCCGTTCCACCTCGACGAGTAGCTCAGAATCCCCCCGGTTGAAGGGCAACTTGCCCGCATGGAATGACACCGTAAGCCTATAATTATTGTTCAGCTTGAAGGGCTGAGCGCGGAGCGCACGAGGGACACGCAGACTGGAGTAAAATCGTGGGCTCCTTTGGCCAATTCTTCTGTAGCCCCGTTTCCTGGTATAACAAGCTTTCTTCTAGAAGGTGGCGCAGCTTGGCAACATGGAGCAGCTTGAGGTGCCTGTTTCGCCCCCGTGGCACGATTGCTTCCCTCAGGCGGAAGGGCGCCGGCCGAAAGTCACAAAAGAATTACCGCTGGTGGTTGGTCCTCCAGCATCATGACCGCGGCCAGGTTCGTGCCTGCCAGTTCGTGCCGCTGTTGAGCTGGTGGGGAACGGCCGTCGGCATTGCCGATGGGCTCCCTTCGCCGGGACTGCAGGCGGCAGCGCCTCGGCCTTCTGTTGGAAGGACCGAGCCATCTGTGCTTGCGGCTCCACGTTTATTCACCGCAAGATCGGCCTATAGGTGGCGACAGCGTCGCGCGGCTAGTGTGGATGCTCCATGGAGGAAAGAAAAGGTTAGGAGAGGCCGTGACGTCACATTTGTGAAGCCGAGTCCCGCCATGACTTGAGCCCACGGAGCCCAGCACTCTATCCCATCATCCTTTGCTGTCTCCGGTTTGATTTGACTAACATGGCGTCGCCCTGCCCTCCCGCTTCGAAGCGAAAACAGCTTCGTCGCTAATTCCTCGGTGCGATGTGATGTTCTAAGCTGTTGATTTCGCCTTCAATTTGCCCATTCTAACCCTCACCCAAAGTTTCAATCGAAAAACGGCCTTCGTTTTTGAGATAGAAGGACGATTTTTCAGCTCTTAAGCCTGGCAAAGTAGCGTTTGTCGTCGTCATAGCAACAGGCTCGCGGGATGGCGCAACGACGGCAGAGTTTTCAAACTGGCCTAATCTAAAAACGTTTGTCGTAGTGACTGCGCTGGTTTGCAAGCGTAGCCAGGCAGCGAAATGCCAAGCGCCTTAAAAATTTGTCCGTTCTATTTGCCCAAATTTGGCCGCCGCAGTTATAAACAAGTAAGCAACATTGTCCATGGGCTCAAGAAAAATGACGTAACTTCTTCCACACTTTTCGCAATGCGTTGGGATGCCAGGGGCCTCTCCTGAGTATTCTTTCCTCCATGGGATGCTCCCCTGAGCGGTAGCGGGCGAATGCACTCTGCGGGCGCGCCTTGTGCCTTTTTCGCGCCGCATGGGCGCATAAAGCGCGATTACAAGAGTGGTATGCTGTAGTTATGTTCCTCAACGTTGTATTGTATAGAAGAGGAAATACCCTCTCATTACTACGCCGAATGAGCGGCGACCCATCGGGAATCTCAGAACGGCCGAAATAATGACAATGAACCTGTACGCCGTGGCTCTTAGCAAGCTCGATCTTTCCGAGTATATCTTGGAACATTGAATAAACACACAAATATGAATAAAACAGGAAGCCCTGAACTCGTAAATTCTGTTGACGATAGCAGTATCAGTCACTTTCATTAGTAACACGTATCATTGCATTTGTGCTATGCCCTGAAACGGTAACAGTATTTGAGTGCCCTAAATTTTTATAAGTGATAGCAATATTATTTTTTTTTTAATTCAGGAGGCAACAGATCATTACTTGATCTTAACCAGCGCAGAGATATAAATTCAAACGTTGCAAACGGGTCTTTTACGCGCAGCGTTAGTTAAGTCTAATTTTAGCGACTTTGAAGGCGCGTTTGATGAATAAAGGTGTCGGGTCAGTTATTTAGGGCTTTCATCGCAAGTGAAATTGTGATAAAACTGCTAAAGCGCGCAGTACACTTTTTTCAAAGTGACTAGCAGGGTTACAGTGTCCAAACCAAGCTTCTTGAACCTCACAGTGAGCACAAGTTTTCTGTTACGGTGGCGTTGTTGACCATTTGCGTTTCGTTCAAATTCTTAGAGGTGCATGAAACAGCGAGATGTGCTTGAAATCTTGCGTTATGCCGTTTACGAAGACAGTTAATCGTTACACTGAATCGTTACATGATCCTTTATAGGCTCTTGAGCTGTATTGTGCATACCCGTTTCTTTGCGGAAGTGCGGAAGTGGGGGAGACTGGGATGAGTCAAGGCATACATTTTTGGGTTTGTCTGATTAGCACATTTACTTTATCCAGGTCGGCTTTAGTTAGGTAGGCAGAGATAGGTGGGTGAGTAAAGCAGTCGGATTAAGACAAAGGCCTAAGAATGCGAACTTTCTCGCTTTCGCTTAAAATTAACAGGATGACTCTGCGGACGAAACGGGCAGTTTGTAAGTACTGTTTTTTTTTCGGTTGTTTTAGATTCTCAGTCATGAATTTCAAAATACCGGACCTTTGGGATCAGCTTGCCGTTTATGTGCAGCCTCATGTTCGGTTTCTGGGATGATTTTCATTACGGTTATGGGAGCAAGAAGGAGAAGCTAATGCTCCCGCGTTACTGCCGTATTTCGCGCTACCAATTTCCTTATCTTCCTCCGCGGCTCCCGTACTAACCAACCAAACAGAGGTATAAATTCGACCTTCCCCGCACAAAAACGCGCTTACCACGCAAAAAAAAAAAAACGACGCTAAGAACAGCTTGCCGCACACCAGGGCGGTTGCCCCTTGACGCACACCAGGCCGCACACAAGCGGTTGCCCCTTGAGTCATTCACCCGTATATTTTGTTTACTCACGCATAGCAACCGAACATCGGGTTCGCATATAGGTATATACACGCAATGTAGCCTCGAGTGCTGTGCAAAACAAAAGAAAACTAAGCGCCATTTTACGCCTGCCTGAACTCAGCGTCTGTGCTTGCCAGGGCGAAGGGCTAAACTGTACAAAAATGTTGCGGCCCGGAGCGCCGCCTCCCCCCCCCCCGCCCCTTCCTTCTATCCCCAGCCCTCCCGGGCTACGCAAGTAGATTCAGCGCCCGAAGCATCCAAACTTCCCTTTGCTCAGACCTCCTGCCCTCGTTCTCCGCACTGCACCATCGATCATTCAGCTTCGCTGCGGTGTCACTTCATCGCAGCATGGCTTTTCAGACTCTCTCTGGTAAAACAAAATGCTGGCACACGACCATAAAAGCTGTGTTGAGATTTACGGCGCAGCTGTAGGTGACACACCTTCAGTAACAGCGTGCCAATTTGTTAGTGACGTGCGAGTGTTCGCAGAAAGTCCATAATACACTTCTGTCACAGTTTTAGAAGCATTTGAGACGTGGAATTGATTCGTCGAGAAAGAATTAAGCACCTGTGAGACGCGGTCTCTCAGCAAGAAATTCCTACCAGGTTCCGGATTAAAGTTTTGGAAGCCACCTACTTATACCCCCCCCCCCCCCCCCCCCCCCCGGGTACGGAACCACTTTCGACACGCTCGTACGAAGTGTGGTAAATTTCGCACCACTTTTTTCTATTTTTGTGTCTGAGGGGCGAAAGGGAACTTCCAACGAGGGAGACTGAGCAAAACGTTACCAGCGCCATGCAGGCGGTGCGGACAAATATAACTAGAGGTATACGAATATTGGACACTCCGAATACTTCGCGAATATTGTTTGCTATTCGATTCGCACAGCACAACGGTTTTACATTCAAAGTACCGGAAGTTTATGAATATTCGAAATTTACAAATACTAGTAAGAAAAGCTGGCCCTGCCGCACGACATACAAACTCCAAACATCGCACGAATACCCGTTTGTGTTGGCTTTTTAGCACGACATCAAAGCTTTACAAAAAAAATTACACCATCTTCCCACGTGGGAACCCTAAAGAGATGCAAAGCCGTGCAAACTCGAGATGCTTTGCATCTCCTCAGGGTTCCCACGTGGGAAGATGGTGTAATTTTTTTAGATGCAGAGCATCTGATTCACTCGCCTTGTCCCTCCGGCGTCGTCGTCGTCGTCGGCGTTGTCCTCCCCTCCCCCATTCTCCTCGCCGCGCCAGCTGCGCTCTCCCGCCGCTCACCCCCTCTCCTCTCCGATAGCGAACACTCTCTCGCGAGGGGCATTGGATTGGATTCTATTGGATTGGCTTGGCTTTGCTTAGCTTCGATTGGATTGGACTAAAGTGGATTGTGTTGGATTGTGTTGCGTCATAGCCGCGGCACATTGCGTCATAGCCACGGCAGACGCGCTGGGGCCGGCGCATGTGCAGTACTCTCTCTTCCGCGGTTTCCTCTCCTTCGGGCGCGCTGCGCATATAACCGGTGTGCCGTTCTCCGGCGAAGCAACATCCACGCTTGGCTCAAACACCTAGAGTCCACGCCGCTTTACAAGTACGCCCACGTCGTCATCGACTGGGACCGGCTTACGCAGTCCCCTCAACGTTATGCGCGCTATAAAACGCGGTCCCTTCGCCGCTCCGCCTATGCGTCGCATCTACACAGGGGTTCCCGCGAGGGGAGGTGGGAGTTTTTTTCTTTTCGCCTCCATCAGAAAAGGGGCAGCCGCGGCCGGGAATCGAACCCGCGACCTCGTGCTCAGCAGCGCAACGCCTTAGCCACTGTCAACTCATCGGACGGCGTAGACCGAAGCAGCAACTGAAGGGAGCAGCGGCGCGGACCTGGTTTATCTGAAGTGGCGAGGAGGAGGGGAGAGGAGGAGCAGCGCGCACAGCTGTTGGGGAGAGGAGAGAGTGACGTTACCACAGCTGGCGTGGAGAGGAGAAGATGAGAGAGGAGACGCGCATACAGGTGGTCTGGAGAGGGAGGAGAGAGAGTGACGTTATCACAGCTGGCGTGGAGAGGAGGAGAAGTGCGGACGGACGCCGGAAGGACAACGGACATAGCCCCGAGCAAGAGATGCTTTGCATCTAAAAAACTTATTAACACGTGTAATCACCCCGCTATATGAGTGTATGCCTACTAATGTTAGTTGGAGTGGAACACTACTAGCACAGAATTTATAAGACGATAATAAGTTTTCCATCAGCATAATGGAATGATGAGTGAGCCATCAAGAGTTATAACTTGTTTGCAATGCGGGCATAAGGATTATTCCAGCTAGCATGCATAGCATCTCTTAAGTGGCTGGAAGGGCCAGTCACACTTTTTGTTTTAACAGCATGCTGAGGAACCCGAATTTCCTCATGGCAATGCGTTCCAAGTTTTTGTTCCAGTGCTTTGCCATCTTGCCATCCAACATTTGCAACTAACTTTTACTACTATACGTACTACTATACGTATCCAGCACGTACGATAAGCCCGGCCAAGCGAACAGCTGAATTTTCTCCAAGCATTGGCAAGTCAGAAAATGAGTGTCCACACAAGTGTCCGACAGGTGCGATCTTTGGTGCGACCATCTTTTATAAACTTTCTACAGCCACTCATGCCAGAAATAAATTTCCAAACCACCACAAAGGCGCGTTGCCACATTTAGCGAGGCATTGTGTCAACCGTTCAGCCAGTGTCCGCAAGTCACCTAAAGAGGCGCCGAAAATTTGCCACACCTGTTCTAACAGCTCTTTTAACAGCGG
Source organism: Haemaphysalis longicornis (assembly GCF_048455015.1). Classification (NCBI taxonomy): domain Eukaryota; kingdom Metazoa; phylum Arthropoda; class Arachnida; order Ixodida; family Ixodidae; genus Haemaphysalis; species Haemaphysalis longicornis. The sequence continues at coordinate 56,366,196 of NW_027526361.1, read as the reverse complement.
AGCTGTTGTAGGTCGAGCCTTTTCGTAAGTCTGCTGAATGTCGAACGTCACGCAGGGGTAGGAGCAGGTTCCAAGACGCGCCGGCGACCTCGCAGAAACCAGTTCCCAGACCCACTGATTGAGTTCGCAGTGGTCTCGCAGAACCTAAGGCCCCTGTATTTTTCAAAATTTTGATTTTCGCACACCTTTAAATATAAGACGACTGAAACATTTGGTATTATCCAGTACGTGCGATAAGCCCAGCCGAGCGGGCAGCTGGATTTTCTTCAAGCATTGGCAAGTCAACAAATGAGTATCCACACATGAGTATCCACACACAATAGCCTTAGCAGAACCGGGTTCCGCTTCCTCCTGCTCGGGGAGGGAGAGAGGAGGAAACCTCCTGCCGGTGTCGTTTAGCTGCCGATTCCTTCGCGCGAACCGTGGGATTTGCGCGGCGACAGCGCTGCCGTTCTAGGGCGAGCGCCCGTTGACGTTGGAGCCGACGCAATGGAGCCACATCTCAGAAGATTTCACACTAGGTAGAACTGGGTTAATTTTTTTAACAGCGAAGCTGTTGTGGCGCTGGCATTGACGGCCGTCTATGCTGGTATCGTGTCACGCTCTCTCTCTGCAGCCGCGCAAAAACCGGCTCCCAGTATACATAGCTTGCATGTGACGTCCCCACAGCCCTTTCTGGAGTACAGCTCTCCGCTTTCCCAGTGCTACTCGAGATCGGAGGGGGAGATAAGTTCACGGCCTTCCACCATGCAAGTGGTGCTCCAAGATGGCCGCTACAGTGACGTCGGTGCAAGCTATGTATAGAAAAACTCATTTAAAATTGGCGGAGCTTGCACTAAGTCGCGCAAGGCTTGAACAACGGCAAAGGTGGAGGATTTCTCGATGTGTAAACACTGAAGGACACACCACCGCGCATTGCATTAGGTTTGGAATTGTTTATTTAAATATTCCGTCATCACTTTTCAGTGTGGTAGTAGTAGTCATCGTCGTATCCATCTATATCGTCGTCTTACTCATGCATGACTGACGGGCCCGGATCATTTTGTCCGCAGGCTTTCACATTTCTCCCAAAGTGGAACCCGTGAACACGCACTATACTCGGTTACAACTCAAGAACGGCACCACCTCATGTAGTGTATCACTCCGCCAAAGCGCCGGACCCGTGACGTCAATGCGCGCGCGTTTTGAAAGGGGTTTGCTATGAATGCGTGATATCGTCTGCCTTGTCTCACACAGTTTGTTTGTCATCACTGGAGTCGTTATTAAGCATATTAAGTAAAAAAAATCACGAGAACGGCTCACGCCATGTTCAAAATATTCCCAGTAACGCCCTACTTGCGCAGCGCGGAGAAACATCCGGCTACGGTGACAAGGCACAGCGGCAACTTCCGGTGCCGTTCTTAAGTTGTCACCAGGTATTTGTTGTCACCAGGTATTTGTTAAGTTGTCACCAGGTAAGTTGTCACCAGGCGGCAACCCGCTTCGCGAACTGGGCGCCTGCAACGCGAGCTGTCTGTGCTTCCCCCTTGAGGCGCGGACGCACGTGAACATTTTTCTTGGTATTCTTTTTGCGAGTGCCACGCGCAAGCCTGGACGACGCCGGGCGCTCCCCGTGAGGCGCGTGCTCACGTGCGCGGTAAATGTCGGGAGCAACTATGACCCGGGGTTTTCTGATGACGCCGCCCATATTACGGTCAGCAACAGCTTCGCTGTTAAAATAAAAAAGCTCCTAGAGCTTTCATACTGTCATGAGCTCGTTCCTTTGGATCCTCGCTACTTTAACCATAAACTGAACCAACCCTTCTTCGCGGGTACGCGCACTCTGGGATAAGCGGATCCACAGGCCGGAGGAGGAAGATAAAGACACTCGCTGATCTATTGGAATTTTCAATGAAACGCAGGAGGGCAGAGCATACATCCCGGCGGTAGAACCCCATTTCGGATGCCCCGAATGATAGTTGAACCGGAACTGTTAAGGATATCCCCGAACTGCAAAGCGGCACCTTCAGGGTCTGACGTCTGAGACGTGAAAAACGTCGACATGTCAAGAGGTAGTGTTCCACAGACTCGTCTTCGTTACAATAGCTGCACCGAGCTGTTGGCGCCAGACGAGACCTGTGTAAGTACCGATTTAACTGGGGCACTCGACAACGTAGGGCTGTAATAATCACCTCTAAGTTGCGCGAAGGGCACCATTCAGGTTTTCATGAGAATTTCAGGTGATTAAAATCTCTTAATGACAATAAAACCGATTCTTGCTGTTCTTGGAGTTTCAGCATCCTACGGTACCTAATAGCGGTTATTAAAGGTGTCGGCTCAACGACGTCTACAACAGGCCCAGAAAGTGCGATCCTTGCTAGAGAGTCGGCGGTCTCGTTGAGTGTGATCCCCGCATGACCAGGAACATAAAGAAGGTTAATTTCAGTGAGGTGAGGTGGCAGGCCTGACCGAAACGTCCGCACAAGGGCAGTGTCTTTAGGGGAAGCACTCGCACAAGAGCGCTCTTTGCGTCCTTGTGCGAGTGCTTTCCTCAGGGGTTTTCCTTCTTCCTTTACCCCTCAAAGCGGTGCCCCAACCTGAGAACACATGCATTTGCATGGCGCTACCACGCCGTTTCACAACTACGGCCTCTCGTTTTAGAGGATTGGGCCCCAGGTTAGCTCACTCAACTGCGCGTTACAAGTGTTCATCCAGTATTCAAGCACGGTGGCGCGCGAGCGAGGCGACAAACACTGCCGACAGTACGTTGAAGATTTTCGGACGCACTCGACCAGCGTCTCCTCGCGGTCGTCTCTCGTGCTTGAGGACGTACCGGGTGACGTTCTGCAGCGATACGAAAGTTATCTTGCCTGCCTAGAACGCCTGACGAACCAAGGATGACACAAGGGAAGAGGTATATCTTCGGATAGTGCACATTCCGAAGGGGGATTGGCCGAGAAGCTGCAAAATCAGGCTGTTCTGGAGCAGTTTATCGAGCGGCGATAATGGTAATGCAAGGGAGGACTTCGGCACGTACCCACGAGGGGGGATTGGCCAGGGCTAAAACTGATTGTTTTTGCGACCTTTTAGTCTTCTCGGAAACGTGACGTGGGCGCATGCATGGCCCATAATGTGGCGAATATAAGTGGTCGTAATAAAAAAAAGCCTTTAGTTTTACTGGTGTTTCATCTCTGCTTTAATTCTGCTGTTCTTCTTCGGCTACTACCGTCGGCTGACCATTTCCTCGTTTTCCTTCCCCTACCACGGAGGTTTAAACGAACGGCTCTTGGAGGGAGCGCATTTCACAGATATATGCTGGAGGGTACCTAGCTGTGGACAAAACTTGCATAGCGCGGTGTACTGTGTGGGAAACAATAAATTCATTCGAACCGGGTGAACGTACGTGCCTGCTTGTAATTGTCGGAGTGTTATTTCCTGAGTTTTGCTGAGGGATGGGTGAGGGCACGGGAATTTTTGTCTGGTGGTCCGGTAAAATTGAGTAATTTCCTGATAGGTGAGAAGTGGCGTTATAATTGTGGAATGCGCTCACAACCCAGCCCTACCACCCCTCTCCACCTGTTCCTTTCCCGAGCTGTGGGAGACACTGTTGACCAGCTGTCAACCGGAGGACCAGACTCTCCTGGTGACACGGGCCAAGACGGCGAGGGCAACGCATGGATTCCCGGACTAGAGTTCCACTCTCACATTTGAGCTCATTAAAATGTTTTCTCTCTCTCTCTCTCTGGAGGGAGCGGTCAACCACGGCCTGGTCGCTTTTGGACCTGATCTTGTTCGGGATACATATATGTGCTTCCTATGAGAATGGAATTAGCCTTCATGGAAGCTCGCGAACGCTCACTTCCTGGCAAACGAACGGTTCATTTTCCGGATGGATTTTGCTGGCCTAAAGGGAACTCGTCGTATTGGTACACAACTGCGAACTAAATGAAGAAAAACAATTTTGAAGGAGTCTGCTAATAACACCTCCCAAACGTTCAGATTCAAGAAGTACCCGGACATAACGAAGCCCGTGATCCGGTATACCCGTGGTACATTAAATTCAGCTGAATTCATTTTAAGTACAAGAGTGAATTCAATTTCTTTCAAAGTCTTTGTGCACCACGCGTTGATCCAGATTTCCAGGGGGGGGGGTCGACATCTTTTTGGTGGGGCGAGGGTGTTGGGGGTCTGTTGGAGGGGTGTGTATAAATCCCTAGGCGGGGGCGCTCGTGATTATAGAATCTTTTTTGGGGGGTTGTCAAAATCCTTCAAAATCCTTGTCAAAATCCTTGCTTGATCACGGACTTACATGTGTTCGTCGGTGCCTGTGCCTCCAGTTACGCCACCACCCACCCAACCTCGTCTAAAGGTAGAAGAAAAAAGTGGACCCCACTTTGTTTAAAAGCACAGACAACTGATTTTTGCACAGTGCATGTCCTAGCTCATACGAAAGGCAGCGTTTTATATATTGGATAACCACGAGGAATTTATAAATAAGTTTGCAGAAATAATTTTAATTTGACATTATTCTTCCTGAAAAGCCTGAAAGGTGGCGTAATGTACTGTCTAAATGTAGGGTGCCTCGATGCCAGCGCCGCCGTATACAGGGTAGAGACACCCTTTGAACGGTACCGTGCCGCCGCTATTGGGTCAAAGTGCTCAACGCGTTGTTCTTTTCTTTTCCCACAAGACACAGCAACGCGAAACAGATACAATGATACAATGACTTGCTGGTTTTTATACAATGACTTGCTGCGGCGGCGAGCGAGTGACCCAAAATGGCGGCGCCAGTATATACGCGTCGCCACCCTGTACGGCGGACGCGCGTGAATCGAGGCACGATATCTAATGTGACACTACTATGGTCCCTTGAAATATATGGGACCATAGCACTACTGTATACGTATACAAGCTTCCCTGTTGGCGTGTGGGTTTCAATGCGGGATTCAAAAACCACATATAAGAATAGGAAATACTGCGTTTTATTCTTGTTTTATATCGGGACAAATGTTTAAATACCTCTTTTCGCCTCACGTGCAGCTAAAAGTAAAAGTTGCTGCGAAGCTCTCTGTCCTTGTTCCCAGCATATTCATTTTAGCTATATATATATATATATATATATATATATATATATATATATATATATATATATATATATATATATATATATATATAGGGTTTGGAAATGAGGGGCTCGTTAGGAAATACAGAAAGAAATGCCGGCAGTCTACAACGCCAAAGAAGGCATAGGGGAATGGTTAGACTTTTTTTTACCGCTAGTGACGTTACATTGTTATTATTATTATTTTTTTAATTACGGGAGAAAGAAAGAAAAACACGCGCCCAGAGTGGGGACCGAACCCACGCCTTTCGATTAGATATCGAATGCCTTACCAATTCGGCCTTCTCCCCGTGTAGTCTAAGTGGCGCTGGCTACCACCCTCAAGTGTCAGATACAGTTGTAGTAAATATAAATACCCCAGAAAGTGAAGGAGAACACAGTCGCCCAGATAGCCGAATAGCCAGATAGCCAGATAGCCAGATAGCCAGATAGCCGAATATATATATATATATATATATATATACGCACAAAGTAGAAGTACGTTCTTCGGAGACTTTATTTCCAACGTTTCGACCTGAGACAGGTCTTCCTCAGGAATGAAAGCTTTGGGTAAAATCGTACAGACTCAGAGTGGGGGCGGCGCCCCGAAACACAAGCCACATGGGAAACAAACACACAAACGACCACAAACAGCATACAGAGCTTATTCTGCCAAAGGCAGGCGAAAAAGAGCCTTCACAGAAAAAAAAGGCGAAAGGAAGAGGGAGGAACAAGGTGGCAAGGAGGAGGCAAGAAAGAGGCAAGGAGGAAAACACTGCATGAACGAGGGTTGTGGGGATAACAGAAAATGCGACAAGTTCACGGGTGGCGAAAGGCCCAAAAACATCCGGTGTCTCCGGGAGGGAAAAACTACAAAGCACACGCCGCCAAGAGCAGTGAGTTTACATGCGTTGGAAATAAAGTCTCCGAAGAGCGTACTTCTACTTTGTGCGTATTCCTGCAGCAACTAAGGACTCCACTTCACGACTATATATATATATATATATATATATATATATATATATATATATATATATATATATATATATATATATATATATATATATATATATATATATATATATATATAGAGAGAGAGAGAGAGAGAGAGAGAGAGAGAGACAGCCTTTAATAGAAAAGGATGACCACTGGTCACGATGGGGGAAAGGAATGGGGAGGGAGGGTAAGAGAAAAAAAAAAATAAATGCTGGTTGTTCTCAGTAGACTCAATAACTGGGCCAGTTCTTAGAACCTGCAATTCATGGGCCAGTTCATGGTGATCGCAATAGGGTTAGAGCACATACACCAGTTCGTTCGGGGGAGGACCCGCTCAAACAACCCGTGCCAGACCGCTTTTAAATGAATAAACCGCTATTTCATATAATAGTTGTGCATCAGTTTGTTGTGGATCGGGATGGGGTTGGGGAGATTTAAATGTACGGTGCGTGGCGAAAGCTGGGCACCACCAAACTAGGTGTGCGAGGTCTGATGGAGTGGTGGCACGGCAGTAAGGACATCGAGGGGGCAGCTGAGGGGTGTACCACTTGCGAAGTGTTTCAGGTGTGTATGCTGAATTTGCAATATATTTGTTAATAAAAATTTCGCCTGAGCGGGGAATAGGAGGTAGGCGGCTGAGGTAGCCAGCTGGAGTTAGGGCTTTTAGACGTGTGCGTCGGTCCTTCTTGTGCTGATGAATACGCATCGCTGGGGAGGTAGAGGGGGACCGCGACGGCCTTACCCCAGGCACCAGTGGAGGATAAGAGGGGGAACTTTCCTGAGCGGCCACATGAGCCGCCTGGTTGCCTGAAGAAAATGGTTCGTGGCCAGGCACCCAGTCGACGCGGATGTTGGTGTTGTTCCGTTTGAGGAGTTGAATTTGAAACAGAATTTCGTGGACGACAGGGTGGGTCGAATCATACGATCGCAAAGCTGTGAGGGCCTCGTACGAATCTGTGAGTATGCGTATGGAGGGCGGTAGAGGTGGGTCACAGTCAAAAGCGATAGCTGACACTGCGTTGTTAATAGCGTACAGCTCCGCATCGAGGCTGGAAAGTTCTTTGCCAAGTATGGTAGTGTACCCTGAGAGAACCGGTGCCTCAGGGCATGTCCAAGCAAGGCCCGCGCCGTACTGGTTTACGCTTGCGTCCGTGAAAATGTCCACTTCGTTCTGAAGGCGATCCCTTTCGAGGCGTCGGATTCGTCGCTGTCGCAATAGAGTATTAGCACGCTCTATAGGTCTGCTGTGCGTAGAAGTATCAATTGCTGGTCGCTGCCAGGGTGCTATGGGGACTGGGTAATCTGACAATACTGGTGGTCTTCTGGCGTCCCACGCTACTAAGGCGTGTCCCTGGTGTGTAAGGGGTCTTTTGAAGTCCGCCTAGGCTTTGGCCTCCTGAATGATGGCTTCAATAGGAGGAAGAGGTACAGCTTGCTCCAGTTTACCAATGGGTGTGTGCTTTGGTAAGCCAGTGACTGTCCTGAGGGTCGCCCGATGTAGCACCTGAATGGTTTTGGTGTTCGTCTTGTTGAGGTCGTAAGCCGTTGCACCGTACGTGAGGGTGCTCACAGTGACAGCCCTGGCCATATTCAAGATGGCTTTCTGCGATGCTCCACCATATTTATTCGACAGTCGACGAATGGAGTGCAGTATGGCATTCCATTTCTGTTTTAATCTTTTGAGCCAAATGCCAGGACTGTTTTTTGTTCCAATTGGAAGGCCTAGGAGTGTAATGGGCTCAGTTGAAGCAGATACATCGCAGTTGACTAGGTTGACTACAATTTCTTGGGGCGGGTCAGGTGGCTTACAGCCATATACTGCCAAAAATTCGGTTTTTTCAGGTGCGAGTTCTAGACCTAGCTGAGCCAGAGTGAGCTCAAGGCTATTAGCCGCGGCCTGTAGCTCAACAACCTGGCCCTCTAAAGAATCAAAGTCGGCCGATTCAGTCCAGACCGTGATATCATCGGCGTATATGGTGAAGCGGGCGCCTGTGTCAATTTCAAGTTGTCGAGCTACTCTGGTCATGGCCAGGTTGAAAAGTAGAGGGCCTAAAATCGACCCTTGGGGAACACCGCGGTCGAGGTAGTAAGTTGTAGGTTCCCATCCAGGCTGCGAACCGTGAAGGCGTACAGGCCGGCTTTGGAGAAATGCTCGAATCCAATTTTGCGTGCGGGCACTGGGGTAGGCACGAGCAAGTTCCTCTAGAATGACCGGGTGGCTAACGTTGTCGAACGCCTTTCGCAGATCAACCGCCATGATCAGGTCAGGAGTGCCGCGATGGTAGTGGGGGCGGTTAATTACCCTACGCAGAAGCCAGAGGCTATCATGCGTACCAACATTGGGCCGGAAACCTGTTTGGGCTGGGTGAAAATACGGTTGGACATATTCCAAATAATGTGTGAGCCGATTGTTGATGAGGCGCTCAATCAATTTGCAAATAACGGGCGTGAGGGATATCGGCCTAAGGTTCTTGATTTCACTGGAATGCTTGTTGGGTTTGGGGATAGGGAAAATAAGCGTTAGTTTAAGGTGTTCTGGCACGTGGCCGTGCTCCCAGACGTCATTGATCTGACATAAAAGCTGTTCCAAGGCCTCAGATGGGAGGTTTCGGAGGTGCTGCCACGTGACACCGTCATGACCGGGCGCAGAATGAAGCCGTCCCTGGCGGATTGCGATGCGTAACTCGGCCATTGTAAAAGGTAGCTCCAAGTCAGGGTCAGGCTGAGGAATATGAATAATTGGAAGTGGAGAGGGGGGAGAGGTGGAAGCATGGGGAAAGAAGGTACTTATAAGTCGCCGCTCCACTGTTGACGGGTCTGCGCTGAGGGTTAGGGTAGCGAAAAGAGGCGTTCGTTTGGCAGTCTTCTGAGTGAGGCTGCGGTGCAGACGCCAAAGCGCCGGTAAGCCTCTCGCGTGACTGAGGGTGTCACATAGATTTGTCCAGTAATATTGGTTGAGCTCTTTTTGATAAGCGGTAATAAGTTGGTACTGTTTCCGAATCTTTTGGAGATCTTTCTGGCATTTTCCATTAGATCTATAGGTGCGAGTGAGCTTATGTACTTTTTTCCAAAGGTTAGCCATGTGGTTGTCCATGTGCGGTGTTCCCATAGCACATTCGATGTCCTCCTGTGCCCGGGTAGATGTTGTGGTGATTAAGGAGCAGAAGTAGATATTGTAACGAGGGTAATGAACAAATGCAATAGACGCAACACATGCCATCCAGACATTGGGGTATGTGCCTCACCAGCGTAGCCCATATAGGATTATGCCAAATCCCCACACGGGGATATGCTCCAAAGAGGTGTCAGGGAAGACGATGAACCCGAGGACGTGCATGCGCCAGAAACGCGCTTGGTGATCGCAACGCTCAGACCTGCGTTATCCATCGGCTTCTCTCCTGCAATTAAACAACCTCAACCGGCTACCGGCGTGTCGGCTGTCTTCTTGACAAGTGGTGGAGGTCAGGAGTTTCGATCCCGCCCTGGAGCTTCGTGCCCGGACGCTACCACCCCCAATGTCCAGGGAATGCCAAGCTTAGCAACGTCGCCTTCTCTCTAACGAAAGTAGCGGAAACATGGTACAACAATAATGAATCCGATCTCCGGCCTTGGTCTCATTTCTGTAGTGAATTTATTAGAATTTTCGGCCGCCCTGCTGTACGAAAACTTTGTGCCGAACAGTGCTTACGTGCACGCGGACAGAAGGCTGGCGAGACGTTCACCAGCTATATCGAAGACGTCATTGACCTATGCAAACGCGTCGACCCCTCCATGACGGAAGCTGACAAGGTCCGGAACATCTTAAAGGGCGTTGACGACGACGCTTTGCAGATGCTCTTGGCTAGGGACCCCAAAACTGTTGCGGATGTCGTCCGCTTGTGTCAGAGTTTTGACGACCTACGCAAGCAGGAGCTCTGACTCGACAAGCCTGTGCTCGCGGGGAGTCCGTGGCGAGCATGGCGGCTACGTATGACGAGGATTCCGCTCTGTTTTCCCGCATCAAAGATTTTATCCGAGAAGAGGTGGCCCGCCAAGTTTCCCTGCTCCCCTGCACCGCAGAGCCGCCTTCTCCACTGGCGCCTACACTCCGGAATATGATACGGGACCAGGTAGCTAACGCATTGCCACCAGCCGAACACATCGCACCAGTAGCTGCCCCTACGCCCCTCTCCCCTCTCACCTACGCCCCTCTCACCTACGCTGGAGCGACAGCCAGGCCGCCACCACCGCCTGCTCCATTCTTCCAGTCCCCAGCGCCGCAACCAGCCGTGTCGTTCCAGCCTGCGGTGCGCATTGCGCTGACTCACGTACCGATACGACCACTTCCAAGCCCTATCACCAGTCCTTACGATGTTAATGCGTGGCGCACACCGGACAATCGACCCATCTGTTTTGCGTGTCGGACACCTGGACATGTCACCCGCTACTGTCGTCGTCGTGTGGTGCCGGCCGCCAACATTTTTCAAGCACCTTTTTACGCTAGCCCCCACATCGCCGCTCAGTTTCTCCCATGTCGCCGCCCGACCAGTGACGGGGAGGAAAACTAACAGCCGCAGTTCCTGAGGCAAGAGCTGCGTCACCGTCGAACTGTACAAGCCCTCAATTTTACCAAAAAATGTTATTGACGCAATTGTAGAAGGTGCCCCTACCGTTGCGCTAATCGATACAGGAGCCGCTGTTTCTGTTATCCATGCCCGTCTCTGCCGCTCTCTACGAAAAGTGATGACGCCCCTTTCTGGACTTTCATTACGAGCCGCCAATTCGCAACCCATTAAGCCGCTTGCTGCCTGCACTGCCCGGGTCATCATCAAGAACATCTCGTACATCATTGAGTTCATCGTCCTGCCATCCTGCTCCCATGACGTCATCCTGGGTTGGGATTTTCTTTCCCGCCACGATGCTACACACTAAACTTTTTTACACCCTTTTAGCCAAAAAGGGCGTAGCATAGGTGGAAAAAGGGTGTTGGGAGGCTTTTACACCCTTTTTCTTGAGTCTCAACACCCGTTTTCTAGCTCTACGCCCTTTTTGTTTGAAAATAAGGGTGTTGATCAACTTCAACACCCTTGGTTTTTCTTAGGGTGTTGAAAGGGTGTGGAAAAGGTGTTCAGCTGTTCATTGAATAAGGCCATGTTCGGATGCATAATAGCACTGTAAAGAAGACATCCCCTCATATACTCCTCTACTCGCAAGAAATTTCCAAACGCAACAAAAAAAAATAATTGCTCTTATGCAATGATCGCCCGTTTCCTTATTGGGTGCACCTCATGCCCCAAGTTTAGCTTTGGCACGTGAAACACCAATTTGAACCTTCAAAATTAAGAAGACTGTAGTCGTGTGGCGAAAAAGATGTTTACGAACTGCAACACGCTTGGCTTTCTGTAGGTTGTTGAAACGGTGTGAAATAGGTGTTCAGTTGCAAAAAAAGAACAGCGGAGCTGGGGGTCGACCTAGTTTCTTCCGGTGTTGCTAGGTTTTGTTATGTTTGCTTAGGTTTACAATGTTCTTGCTAAGCCAGGATGACCGCTCAGGGATGAGGCCAAATTTAACCAGATTTTACAAGGCTGTTCCAGTGTGCCCGCCTCCCCCCTCCCCATTTCCAGGAGATCCAAGAGGGAAACAAGGTAGGTCGGCCCCAGCGTTGCTGTTTCTCCAGTCTTGCACCACTATTGCAAGCTGCCCGAATTTTTTTACCTTTTAGAATCCAAAAAAGGCTAGTACCTTTGAAATGGTACAGTAAGAGGTGCGGATACGCATACGCCCCTTGTGCTCACACTCTAACAAGCTCGAAAGCCGACTTCACTGTCATAATACCCTATCTGCGGTGGTGCACCCTTTACAGGCGCCCCAGTTTTTTCTTTGTATGTTTTTGTTAATGTTGCCGAAACTACCTCCTGAAGCTTAAAGAGCTTCACTGGTAATAAATTATGCCAATTCATATTGCTGTAAACATCGTGAGGTACAACCCCCCCCCCGCCCGCTTGTAGAGAATGTTCAGTCCACCCGTGTAAACATGTACAAAATGCCTCCAAAATTGGAGGTCTCTCCACATTTTTTCTTCGTTGGCGGTCTTTTCTCACACCCTTTTTTTCTTTACGCCCTGTTTCTTAGTTTCGAACACCCTAATTTGTAGCTTTACACCCTTCTGGGAAAAATGGTGTTGAAATAATGAACACCCTTTTTGAAGGCTGTTGAGGTGGCAGGGAAGATTTGTATGATATTTAATAAAATTCTTTAAGTTTCGGATCAGAAAAACTACCGCGTAATTAAAAAGTTTTTGCAAATCCACGTGTTGATTTGTATATTCTCGTAGTAAAATCCATACTTACAAAATTAGCGCTAAAATATCAGTTTTTTGCGACAAGCCCACCGACTCCATCTGGGGGCTTTCCTCTGCTGGGTATAAAAGCAAGAACAGCACATGTATTGCTAACTAAGTATGCACTCCCTGTGCCGCTTGCATCCCGTGTTCCAACTGTAACTTGTACGTATTGGCTGTTTGTGTTGAATGCTGCGCGCTCCGCCGTTTGACATTGCCTCTGCGGATGCCATCACCCCAAAAAAAGGGTGTGAGACTCCACACCCTTTTTTTAGGGTGTTGAGCATCCTCAACACCCTTTTTTAAAGGTGTTGAGCTCATCACCCTTTTTTAATCCATACACCCTTTTTTTGCCAAAACACCTTTTAAGGGTGTTAGCCATGGGACAAGATTTTTACACCCTTTTCGGCCCAAAAGGGTGTAAAAAAGTTTAGTGTGATTGACTGTGCTCGGGCTGAAGTTGAATTTTCCACTGATGTCTTGGAGGATTCCGATGATGCCCCTACTACCAAGCTACTAATTGCTGAAGACACTGACGTTCCGCCAGGCTCCTCTGTCGTCGTTCCATTGTGTTGCACCACTGTCCCAGACGCAACTGTTCTCTTTACGCCCTCAGCCATTTTCCTACGTCGGAAATGTCTTCCTATGCCCTGTGCCATTTAAGCAACTCGTGATGGCGCAAGCACTATGTTAGTCACGAATCCGTCGGCGACTCCATGTTCCCTTTTTAGCGGAGAAACACTTGGGTTTATCGAGATTGTTGATGCCCGGCTAGTCGTCGACGTACCTGACCATTTGCACCATCTTCAGATTGACGGACTGAGCGTTAGTTCCGGTGTACCAGAACAATTGCCATCTGCTGCTTTCCACCAGTGCGTGGACGCAGACCTGGACGCAACCCAACGAGCACGACTTGCTGCATTGCTTCAGAAGTTCTGTTCGTCGTTTGATCACGCACAAAGCTCGCTGGGTCGCACGTCCGTTGTCACGCACTCCATTGATACTAGTTCGCACGCCCCGCTTCGACAGCGCCCATATCGTGTGTCACCGACTGAGCGCCAAACCATTGAAGACAACGTGACGGATATGCTTAAGCGAGGTGTCATTCGCCCTTCCAAGAGTCCATGGGCTTCGCCTGTGGTACTTGTTCGGAAGAAAGACGGCTCCATTAGGTTCTGCGTGGATTATCGACGCTTGAACACCATTACACGCAAAGACGTCTACCCGCTCCCTCGCATCGATGATGCGCTTGATTGTTTGCAGGGAGCCGAATTTTTCCCATCCCTCGACTTACGATCCGGGTACTGGCAGGTCCCGATGGCGGAGGCTGATCGCGCAAAGACGGCATTCGTCACCCCTGATGGCCTCTACGAATTTAACGTTATGCCATTCGGGCTATGCAATGCGCCCCAGCCACGTTCGAAAGAATGATGGACAGTCTTTTGCGCGGCCTCAAATGGAAGACGTGCCTTTGTTACTTGGACGATGTGGTCGTTTTCGCTCCAGATTTTGAGACGCACCTGGTTCGCCTAGAGCAAGTTTTGACGTGCATCACCGCGGCTGGACTGCAGCTCAATCTGAAGAAGTGTCACTTTGCCGCGCGCAAACGGACCATCCTGGGTCATGTTGTTTGCAAGGAGGGCGCTCGTCCGGACGAGACCAAGCTTCGTGCCGTCGCGGAGTTCCCGAAACCGACCACCCTGAAGGCACTTAGGAGCTTTATCGGGCTGTGTTCGTATTTTCGGCGGTTTATTCGCAACTTTGCGTCCATCATTTCACCACTAACAAAGCTTCTCTGCAGCGACAACGGCATTTCGGCTTGGTCAGCGTCCTGTGCCGAGGCGTTTGCGACACTCCGTCGTCTGCTCACATCTCCGCCTATACTTCGACATTTTGACCCGTCTGCTTGGCCTTGGTGCAGTGCTCGCGCAGCGAAAATCTGGCTTTGCGGAGCACGTCGTTGCATACGCGAGCCGAACGCTGACAAAGGCCGAGTCCAACTACCCAGTCACTGAAAAAGAGTGTTTGGCCATAATATGGGCATTGGGAAAGTTTCGTCCATACTTGTACGGCCGCCGATTTGATGTCGTCACCGACCACCACGCACTGTGCTGGCTGGCCTCCCTCAGAGATCCTTGTGGTCGCCTTGGTCGATGGGCTCTTCGGCTCCAAGAGTACGATATCAACGTCGTCTACCGTTCAGGCCGGAAGCGCTCAGACGCGGATGCTCTCTCGCGCTCTCCTCTACCGGCTGACGTGTCTCACCTCGCCACTACCGACTGCAGCTTGTCGTCTCTCAGTGCTACTGACATGTGCGCTGAGCAGCGGAAGGACCCATGGATAGCTTCCATGATCAGCTTCCTCTCCGGTGCGTCAACTGCCCGTGTATCAAGGGTCCTGCTACGGCAAGCTTCTCACTTTCAACTGCGCGACGAGTTGCTTTACCGCCGAAATTATTTCTCGGACGGTCGCAAGTGGCTTCTGGTTATTCCACGCCATTTGCGCGCAGATATATGCGCTTCATTTCATGACGACCCGAGCTGCGCCCATGCTGGCGTCATCAACACATACGAGTGACTCCGCCTCCGTTATTATTGGCGTGGAATGTACGACTTCGTACAGAAGTACGTTCGCTCGTGCCCGGAATGCCAACGCCGCAAGTCGCCACCTGCTCGCTCGACCGCGCCACTGCAACCACTACCCTGCCCGGAAAAACCCTTTGACCGCGTTGGGATCGATCTATACGGACCACTGCCTCCTACAGCTTCCGGTAACAGATGGATAATTGTTGCCGTTGACCACCTGACAAGGTATGCTGAAACTGCTGCACTGCCCGCATCCACGGCTCGTGACGTCGCCACTTTTCTACTACATCATTTTATACTTCGGCACGGGGCGCCTCGGGAGCTCCTGAGCGATCGAGGACGGGTCTTCTTATCGGAAGTCGTGAAAGCGCTAGCGCTACTCGTCGAATCTCACGTGGTTCATCGGACAAGCTCATCATACCACCCACAGACGAATGGGCTCACGGAACGATTCAACCGCACCCTGGGCGATATGCTTTCAATGTATTTGTCATCTGACCACTCCAATTGGGACCTCGTGCTCCCATTTATAACGTACGCCTACAACACGGCCACACAGGCGACGACGGGATTTTCCCCGTTTTTCTTGCTTTACGGACGTGAGCCATCATGTGCCCTGGATACCATACTCCCTTACAACCGCGATGCCACAGAATACACACCGGTATCACAAATGGCGCAGCACGCCGAAGAATGTCGACAGCTAGCCCGTTCTTTTACAACTGCTGACCAACAGCGCCAGAAGCATCGTCGTGACGACTCTACCGGTCCTAAGACGTTTGATCCTGGTTCGCATGTGTGGCATTGGGTGCCCTGCCCAACACCCGGTCTCTCCCAAAAATTGCTGGCCAAATATCACGGTCCATACAAGGTCATTGCCCGCACTTCGCCAGTGAACTACCTTGTTGAGCCCGTTACTCCGTCCTCGGATCTTCGCCGCCGTGGCCGTGAAACAGTCCACGTTGATAGGCTCAAGCCTTACTACGACCCGCTCGTGTCGACATCACCCTAATACCCCTGTCACACGGGCACTTTCAATCGCGATTGAAGTGAATCGCGATCGCGTTTTCGAGCGCGCTCGGCGTTCTGCCGCTGCTACACGGCACGTTTCAATCGCGATTGAGAAGTTGCACGGGTTGCGCTCGTGTTCGCCAGATGGCGCTAACCATGTACTTGTGGCCTGCGTCTGGTAACTTCGCGCGGTCGTAGGTATACGTAACTATGTAAATATTACCTCATGCTTATTTGGGTCAAGTTATTTGACACAATTTGTGGCGTTAGTTCAAGTTGTCACATTCGCTGCCATTACTGAGCGGGGACGAGAGTATCGCCGCTTTCGTTCGATCGCGCTTGGAAGCCTCGATCGCGCTTGAGAAACCAGGATTGAGTTCGAGCGGGATCGAGCTCGATCGTGATTGAAACTGCCGTGCAATAGACGCAACATGCCATCCAGACATTGGGGTATGTGCCAGTCACCAGCATAGCCCATATATGATTATGCCAAATCCCCACACGGGGATATGCTCCAAAGAGGTGTCAGGGAAGACGATAAACCCCAGGACGTGCATGCGCCAGAAACGCGCTTGGTGATCGCAACGCTCAGACCTGCGTTATTCATCGGCTTCTCTCCTGCAATTAAACAACCTCAACCGGCTACCGGCGTGTCGGCTGTCTTCTTGACAATATATATATATATATATATATATATATATATATATATATATATATATATATATATATATATATATATATATATATATATATATATATATATATATATATATATATATATATATACGTAAGGCTGGTTGATCTCAAATTCCGCCGCTTTAAAAAGTTCGAGGGCCCTATCGGGGAAACCGTTTCGGCATAAAGTGTTTTGAGTGATGCTATTTCCTTTGTGATAGAAACCGTATAATCCAAGACAATCGGTGTCTGTTCCTTTAATGTTGGAAGCAGTAAACAATTATTTTCCCTAGCGATGGTCGTCATATCACCGATGAAACCAATGTGCGAATAAGGTTTGTTATTTTCATCTACATCATCCAACTGTGGCGAAGATTTCGTGGAAGAACTTCCCCTTTAATTTTTTTACACATGCGAATGACGAGGGGCAAATGGACGTTTTATTTTGATTTTGTTGTGGTTCAATCCAATCGTCTTCGTATACGCGAACATAGCGCGGTTTGTGTTTCATGCGAACCCTCCTCAGCCGGATTGATATCGTTCGCGTGCGGTGCGGACAAACAGACATCAAATAGACCCGTTACCCCTCTTCAAAGGCTAGTTTCCCTCAAAATGACCTGGGGCGGTATTCTCGTGTTTGTCCCCGTTGAAAACGTTTATTTTGCGCCCGTTTTATTGTGACGTACTTCCAGTTGTCGGCGGGCTTCGGGTTGAATTTTGCGCAACTGTTCTTGTAAACGCATTTTAAACGACTAAACCTATTTTAAATTATCTATTATGTTTTTATTTTTCCGCCAGAAGCGCGAATAGGTGGATAGGAAGCCATACCGCGAGCCGGCCTAATTGGAAGCGATCGATGGCAACGTTGCGCAAAAACAAACGAGGACAAATAAGAAACGAAAGGACAAGCGCACTTTCTTGTCGTTTCTTCTTCGACCTTGTTTGTTTTGCGCAACTTCGCCATGTATAGAAAGCCGCTACCGCCGCATTGCGCCCTCTAGTTCCAGCTCGTCGAGTAGATTGCCGGCGGTTGCCGGCGTGCACGGCTTGGGGGGAGGGGGGCGTGCACGCATAAGTTTCCTGTCCTTACTGATGGCATCTCCGTTGTGCTGGCGGGAGGTTTAAACGCGGACGTCAAACGACCCAATACGACTTGTCCGGTGTCCTCTCAGGGATCGAGCGGATTGGGTTGGTGTGTTACACGTACTAGGTCTCTTTTTTTTTGCCTGCTCAAAGCAGCTTTGAGCAGCTCCAAGCTGTTCCGTATTTTATTTGCAGGAGCAGCGCCGCGTTGGCTGCGGTCACCACTTCCGGAGTTGCTGAATCGTATTTCATTTGCACCAGGGAGCAGCTCCGAGCTGACGCAAACTGCTCTCGCCGCTGAGGAGGAGCAGACAGCAGACGACAGAAAGGCGAGCAGACGACGTGCGAGCAGACGACACATGCAAAGGTCACTCCGGGTCTCGTTGGCGTTTTCGTTTGTTCTGGCATCAGTTGATCATCTACTCAATGCGATAATGGCGGGATTGTCTGCTGTTCCTTCGCAGTTAGCGATTACAGTTGACCTTAAGACGCCGGTGCGTCCGCGGTCTTTTGACGAAGGCGGCGCACAGGTGTTAAACAAAGTGCACTAGTTTTTCGCGTGTGCCGGTACGTATATACAAATTGCAACGTTTGAACAATGCCATTAGCAAATGCGACGTGATTTTGCAATGGTTTGCATCCCGTATTGCAAATTTGTCCTCAAGGTACGACACGGTTTCGTCGCAGTCACCATAGGAGTCGAGTATATACAAAATATATCGGCTGTGTGAGGTGAGCAGTTCATTTCGACACTCCAGTGCAAACCTCACAAAATGCGCTCAGCTGTAAACGGAAGATGCATAAAAACAGCGTCACGTACACGCCGAAACGGCGCGTTTGGTTGCGTCGACAACGCTTCGTGACGCAACTGAGAAATTTTGTAGTTATTTTGACAGCCGTTTTCAAAAACTATTCGTTGTCATAACTTGTGACCAAATAATAACTATCAGGGTTCTAACTTCGCGTTGTTGAGCGCCTGCCTGCACGAGGTGCCGACACGAGCAGATGACAAATCGTCTGCTCCTCCGCAGTACGCCCGCCGCGGCAACGTCGCCGCGGCGGATCGCTCTCGTCCGCGCGAAAGCGGCCCTATCCACTCAGAGCAGCTTTGAGCTGCTTCTTCACGTGACCTCTACGTAACTTCCGGTTCACGAGCTGCTTCGTAGCTGCTCCAAGCAGCTTTGAGCTGCTTCGAGACAGGCAAAAAAAAAAAAAAGAGAGAGAGACCTAGTGAGATGCCTACGAAGCGGGAGTCAGCTCCTAGCTTGTCCGCGAGACTGAACCTTGGGTCCTTCCAAGTTTCATTCAGCTAATTGGCTAGGAAGTATGCTCAGTCGCTATTTACGAACAAACGTGTTTCCTTTCATGCACTCCGTGGACTGCGTCCAGCTTCGCAGGTCATTTTTCTTCACAGAGTGGAAGGGCACTAATTCTCTTACAGCCACGACTCGTACGCACCCGCCGTGATGGCTCAGTGGCTAAAGGCCCGTTCACACTTGCGACGAAAGCGACGGAAATTCCGTCGCTTTGTCGCGCGACGACCGTTTTTGGCGAATGGTCGGGACCAATTTTTGTCGTCGCGCGACAAAGCGACAGAATTCTCGTCGCTTTCGTCGCAGTGTGAACGGGCCTTAAGGCGTTGCGCTGCTGAGAACGGGGACGCGGGTTCGAGTCCCGGCAGCGGCGGCCGCTTTTCTGATGGATGCGAAGAGCCAAACCGCCCGTGTATATACGAGATTTCGGCGCATGTTAAAGATTCCCAGGTGGTCAAAATCAATCCGGAGCCCTCCACTACGGCGCGCCTCATCGCCTTCATTTCGTCGGCGCGTTGAACCTTTCAATCAATCAATCAATCAATCAATCAATCAATCAATCAATCAATCAATCAATCAATCAATCAATCAACGACTCGTACGCAGTTGCATTTGTGTTCCCGCGCAGTCGACTGTTTCTTCGAGACGGCGCGTTTTTTATGCGGTTTCAAAAGCTGCGGAAGACGGCCGGTAACGGCCGCATGATCGATAGGACCGTGCAATCGCGCCAGCCGAAGCCCCCTAGCCGACATGAAGAACCGCCAAGCAAGAAGGTTATCTTGCTCCGTGACGCAGCATAAAATGCCTTGTCATGCATGCTCCGGTGGCCGCGCGGCTGCGACTTGATGCGATAACTTTTTCGTTTTGTTTTACAACTGGCAGAATGTTCTGGAAGACGATATCGATGTGAAAGAGTGGAAGGGTAGGCGGTAGCCGACCAATAGCAGTGCTCTGTAATGCCACGATAAACGCGTTTTAGAACAAGGGGTACGCCATCTTGCCCGCCTGTGCGCATCGGGCACAGCGTAGGTGGCGGCGCGCTGCCGGCGGCGATGGACGGGTGAGTTTTTTTCCACGAGGTATACTGTCTATTGGGGAAGTTTGTTTCGCGCTAAGAGGTGTTTTAATGCCATAAGTGTTGTCGTTTTCTTTTACTGCAGTCGTTTTTCGTTGTGCCTGTGTCATCCCCGCTCCCAACCGGCTCGCTCGGACAAGCGAATACCCACGAGGGCCTCACGGACTTCCTTCACGGTATGCTGCTTCACAGTCTTCACCGACGACTCTTCCAAGTGGTGAGTTCCGTGGCCGAAGGCCCGGTGCGACGTGCGGCGTGCCCACGAAACCGGCTTTCGTATCATTTTTTTCGAGACGCCGAACGTTTGCGTATTTGAATTTTCCTAACCGAGCGCGCATTAGCCTCGGAGCCGGACGTTTCCTGGGCCGTCGCGACGCAGGGATTCCGACTGTCGCCAAAGCTTTGCGGTGCGCGTTAGGCTGTAGCTTTCGGGACAGCGGCGCAGTGGCGGTGTTGGAGCCCTTCGCCGCTGCCTCTAGCGTCGGACTCAGCTCGGAAGCCCCGTTAGGTTGTGGTGATAGTCGGTCTTCCTTTCCGAACGCCGCGGTAGCCGAGGTATGCACTTTGATAACGCCTTCCGCTCGCACGTCCTCGGTTCGCGCGGCGTTCGGAATACAGTCGCCACCTTCCACGAGCATCACTGAAGCACGGAACGCAGCTCTGCGGTCCGCGGCTCCAAATTGGGGTCGTGGCAAAGGCGAGTGATGGCATTGGTGTCCTTGGTTCCTTTTCAGGTTCGCGTCCGGCACCGCCTCCGCCCTCCCCTTTCCCTGACCCTTGTGTCCTGTCTAATTGCACTTGCTCCTTCACGCAAACATGCACTACTCTTCTGGCTAGGCAGGTACACGTCTCCATCTGTCCTATCTAGCTCGACGACGCGTGTTTTGTACAGAGGTGTTTTGTGGTAATAAAAGTGGTTCTGTCGCTGTTCGTCTGTTACTTTGCCTTTCAGCGTCCCTTCCCGTTCCTGTCAGGCGTAATCCTGGACCCCGCATTCGGTAAGCCGTGATTACCTTCGAAATTGCAACATTTCTAACGTGCTTTGCCTTTTGTTCCAGACCGCCTCCTGCCTATACGCGTCCCGGCCACCGCCGAGCAGGACGGGGCCGTCATCGAGACGACCAGAATGCCGTTCGAGTCGAGCTACATGGCTGCGCCTGTCTTGAAATCATTAAACCCTGTTTGCAATCGGTAAGGAATGGTGATATCCCTAAACGTAACATTTTTAACGTGATTTGTCTCTTGGTGCAGACCGCCTCCTATCTATGCGTCCCGCTCACCATCTTGGAGGACGGTGCCGTCACCGAGCCTTCACGGATGCCGTTCGAGTCGAGCTGTCCGTGGCTGCGCCTGTCTTGGAATTAAACCCTGTTAGAAACCGGAGTACTGCCTTTGTCGTTTGTACACAGTCGATGCGGCTCGCTGGCTCTGTCGGCTCGAGCGACATCAAGTACTGTGTCGGACTCTTGTATCTCGTTTCGAACAGTATTTTAGCAAATCCTAGTTTCTCATAATGGCGCTCATTAAAGTTGGGAGAGAAAAAAAGCGAAGAAGTTCGCACTCCTAGTGAGCATAATTCCAAAAATGATTCGCTAGGAGTGCGGTTAGGGACAGCCATTGACCCCGTGTGGACGTCGCACCGTTCATGAAGCGAAGTTCTTACTCGGATACTTTGTACTCTGGCTGGTGTGAAAGTGTTAATTCTAGGCAACGTGTCCTCCCAGAATTTGGCTCTGGACGGCGAAAAAAGGTAAACGGACTGTTGTGTGTCACTTGTACAGGGGAGTTCGGCGTAGCCACCGGCAAAGTAGCATGCGGACAGAAGTCTGAACGTTCTTGTCGTCACTCGTAGAGTTTACTGTAATACTCGGCGCACTGTTTAGTTTTCTCAGTGGCTCTAACTGCACAAATTTGTGTCCATATAAACCATGGCGTGCCATACCAGAGTGTTATCAGATGTAGCTGCTCAAAGATTAGCGATTCAGTATCGGCAAGTGTCGTACGTAAATGTGCAGTGAAGGGCTCTATTATGGTGGCAATGCGAAAAACTGTCGCAAAGCGCCTCAGTGACTCTAAGCCCGAAGCAGATCGTCTCAGAGGAGCCTAGCAGCCCTGCCAGAGTGGTGCATTACCTGTGCGAAGGATGTGAGCCTGTGGGGAACCCGGGCTGAGTTTTCACCCCCAGGGGGACCTTTGCTTCAAACTCACCGGAAATAAACAGTGTGCGCGCGTTCCGGTGATCGTAATGATGGCGGCGTCAGTGTCTGTTGACGCTGCCAAGAGTCAAAAGACATTTGTTTGTCTCCCGCCTACTCGCCTGGCCAGCGGGCTCCTTCATCTCGAAAGCAAGTGTGCCCTGGCAGAGAATATATTTCCTTCGTGGTCAATAAAATGCATAAAATGATTCACGATTGTTGTCCTCCCTTGCTCCACTCACCAAAGCGTTCAGCACTAATAAGAGGCACCGAAAGCACAGCGGCAAACATAATGTTCACATACGGCCATATTTTCGCTTCAAACCAGAGGAGTCCTATTCGACGATAGAAATACATGTACTGAATTAAGTAAAGAAACAGTAATGCGATAACAGACCAGGTAAAAGAAATGAAAGAAAAAGGAACAAAAGTGAAAACAAAAATTGCTGAAAAGGTACTGAATCTCTGACAAGACGACGAAATCTGCCGGGCACTGTATACCGCCATCTAACCTCCACACGTCATTGGCGCAGAGAAACGCCATCTCACGGACAGACTACGCCATTAAATGGCTCTAATAATGTTCCCTAATGCGTGTGGAACTAAACACATGAGTAATTTGCCTGGTCAAGCTAAGGCTGAAAGCTTCAGAACTAGCGCTACTAGCCACGGGCGTACTAATGGGGACGAAATACGTACGTCTCAACTCAGCCCGCATGCAGTCTTTGCCTCAACGGGCGCTTTCTAACCATTCCGACGGCGCCGAAAAGGACAAGGAAGGCGCCAAGAGGCACGATTTGCGTCGCCGTTATCAGGAAAATCTTTTGCTGATAAGGGGGGTATTTTCAAGCATTCTTTAGCAAAACTTTTCACTCGAAGGTGTAACCATGGTGTAACATTAGGCTGCGCGAAAAGGTGTAAACTTTGACTCCCTTGAGAGTGTACGTGCTGACTCTCTTTTGCAGGACTATACCTACACCCTTTGAGGGAAAAAAGTTTCGCTGAAAAGACCCCCCTTATCAGCAAAAGATTTTCTTGATAACAGCGACGCAAATCGTGCCTCCTAGCGCCTTTCTTGCGCCTTTTGGTGCCTTCAGAATGGTTACACAACGCCCGTTCAGGCCAAAGATTTTCGGGACGCTCAAAATATACGCCCCCTCACATCCACAAGCCTGCGAAGCTGTAATTAGCCACGCATTACCGAGTTTCGCGCAATCAATTAGCGGAGACAGTAATTTAGAAATCCGCGGACCTTTCAGCAAACTTGCCGAGTTTTGACCATAGTGCAGAATACTTCGGCTCGAAGGGTGAGAACTTTCATGTTCTTTTGCTGTTATATAAAGGGGGTCTTTTCAAACGTTCTTTAATTAAACTTTTCACTGGAACTGTGGAAGTATAAGCCCGGCAGAAGGGTGTCAGTCCTTGCACCCGAGAGAGAGAGAGAGAGAAATATGTTTATTGGAGAGGTTGGCCTAGGAAAGTCAGAATTTGCTCCCTTGCGTGCAGCGTAATGTTAGACCTTTTGAGGGAAACGTTCACACCACGTGTGGAAGTTTTCTCTTCGACGTGAGTTTTCATGTGATCTTTTTTTTTATTCGTATATTCAGAGATCTTAGTGAGTCAGGGTGTTCTAAAACGTAGTTTTTCATCCAGATTCCCTTCTATATCCTATTTTGATTTTTTTTTTTCAATTCTGTACATGCACGCCACTGTGCTCAAGCTGGCGTAGCCTGCGAGCTCAGAAGCTTAATTGAGAAAGGCGGAAAATGTAGTTTAGGAAACTCTTTTATTTTCCCAATTAAAGCAAGGAGCATGAGCGACATGGGGAGATGCTACAACGTCACGTTTTGTCGACGTGAAGGATTGCAAGCTTGTACAGAACACGGGCAGGCTTGGACGCACTTCGGTTTGGAACTTCAAAGAGGTGTCCTGGCTGGTCGAGCAAGGCCCGCGCGCTGAACCTAAGCAAATGCAACACCTGAAAAAAAAAAATAATAATAACAGTGAGAGAAGAAAAAGCCAAAATTACATAGGCAGCAGTCAGGAACGGAAGCAGCTGCGAACTGGAGACCCGGTCTATTACAGTTCCACAGCAGGGAAGGGAGGAGGCATACTTAGGCACCACAGCTAACATGAAATTAGTTTTGTAGACTTTCAATGATCCTTCTACGATTAGGATTTGAAGTCTGTTCCCCTTTTTTCTGAATTTACGCTCTGTTAGCTCTTTTGCGCTGCTGTCTCCTTTTCCGGCGATCTCGTGTCGCCTTTCCCAAAGCCCTCGTCCAAGCCTCCTGCTGCACTGCTGTTTCCCTTTTGCGGCGCGCGTGCCCCGGCTTGCGCCCACTTATCCGTTGGATCACCGCCCGCGGCCACGGCCCCTCCGAAAAAGAGAGATGGCAACTTGTCACCTCACGCCTCACGTACTCCCTTCATTCTGAATCTACACTTTCCACTGATTATTAAAACACTGTCTACATGGAAGAAACGAAAACATTTTTTTTTCATCAACTTTTAAAGAAGTCTACTCATATTTAATATATGAACGTGCTAACAGAAAGGTGCCCCATTGCACGTCATTTGCCAGCATTGGCAGACAGTGGAGACCTGTTCTTGCTGAGGATTGAGTCTTGCTCACCGCGGAGCAAATGGATCTGAACCTTACCCTTACTTGCTGCACAGCGAAAAAACAAGCGATGGTGATTATAATGATGCACTGATGATGTGTAGCATCATAGGGGCACCGTGAATGGGGGTGTGTCACCTTTGCCTACTTTTTCATAACACAACTTCCACCATCTGGCTTGGTCTCAGTAGCTTCTAGTTCCCTGCAGTCTTGGCACGAATAGATTTTAATGTGTGTCTCCTGTCACCCGCTCGAAGATCTTGTTTGAGAGAGCTCGCATTCAGGGAAGGTGAGAGAGTCGCCCCGTGACTGCCACTACGGTGAGTCAGTGCTACACTGGTGCAGCCTTCACACGTGGCACAGTGCAATCCTGCTGTCAGCTGAAGGCGCACCAGTACAGCAATTTTGCCGATAGTATGTTTGTATCTTTACATGTTCTACCGACGGACTATTTTATGACCATCTGGCAACACTGCTCTTGCAATCCTTTTCTGAGGAAAATATCAAATTATATTTACAGGGCTAAATAACAAGAAATATTCACATCTACAAATGCCTTCATCTCCAGAAACGTATTTTTAAACAACAAACTTGGACAACACTGAGTAAATATGCACTTTATTCACAGCAGCATCGTACCTAAATTTTAGCATTACAGATCTGCATTAGCAGACAAATCACGTGACACTGACTCTGCTTCTAAAATTAAATCTGCATCCATATTTGATGCACTTGAACAATTATTGCATAATAAATACAATTGCATCACAATTCTTAGATTATAAATCATTCATTTGTCTCACAAAACCAAGGATATCACTCTCTTATATTGCACGTGCATTCTCTATACAGTTTGCAATATCTATAAAGAATACATAGCTAATTTATTTTTCTGTTTTTTTTGGCACACCACACTGCTTTGCAAACACCAATAAAACTACAATTCACAATAAAGTTTCAATATGAGAATAGTTTTCGCCATGGCTGTTGCAGCGGAGAAAAAAATACAGCGGGATTATACAGCTAACTAACAGAAAAAATAAAAAGGAAAGAATTCTCAAAATTCTTAAATCAGGGTTCTTGGAAGAGCGAGATAACTGTCTAGGCAAGCTTTGACAGAACAAGGGATGAAAGAACAAGGGCTACGTGGCTTACAGAGGCATACTAAACTACACAAGTAGGGCTTTGGGTTTTTGGGTGTTACGTTCTTAAACCTCTGCATTTTTTATTCACAATTATTTTAAAAGAACATTAGATTTTATTCACCAAATATTTATTTTAGCATTTATGCTCATATATATATATATATATATATATATATATATATATATATATATATATATATATAAAAATATTTATTTTAGCATTTATGCATGAGAGTGGTATCCTTGGTTTTGTGAGACAAATGAATGATTTATAATCCAAGAATTGTGATGCAATTGTATTTATTATGCAATAATAAATACAAACTGCTCCTGCAGTGTTCTTGCACCGTGGAGTCGGCACAGTCTCTGTTTGGAAATACGAACACTGCAAAAATGATAAGCTCAGCGCAAATATATATCCACGGTGCAAGAACACTGCAGGAGCGACAACTTGCCCTAGTCCAGCAAACAGATAACGTCATGCACTCCAGGAGCTAAAATGTGGTGGCGCCATCTGGTGGATGGAGTCCACACTGGTAAGTGATGTCTTGGTTGCAGAGGGAATCAGGTCAACGCTCTCTTACCATTCTTGGTTTATGCCGCTGCTCTTTTTCAACGCACCAGGCAGGTTCCGGTGCACCTTCGCACATTTCCTTGGTACTGGTCAGCTAGATTCAAACCTAGTAAACAACAAGCCTTTTTCTCGTAGCGGAGGCTGGCGGTAAAAACACGAACTAGAAACAGACGTCTGCAGGCAAAGTGCTAGCACTGAGCTACCATTTTATGCCCGGAAGCAATGATGCACAGGAAAGAAAGACTACACCTGCAAAATTTCACAGTTCGTTCCCACACCATGAAAGTATTGCACAGGTACCTGGGACTCACCCTGGACCACCGGCTGAACTTCCGGCAGGCAGCCAAGGAGCTCCGAGCCAGGGCGCAGCTGGCCACCACGGCGGTGCACAAGATGGTGGCCCGGGACAGGGGTTGCTCACAGCGGACGGCTCTCCGGCTGTACAACGCCTCCGCTGTGGGTCTCCTCATGTATGCGCTGCCGCTGGTGAGCCTGCGGAAACCGACCTGGCGGCAGCTGGAAAGGGATCACCGCAAGGGGGTCCGCACTTGCCTCGGCCTGCCCCAGAGCTCGTCGTGCGAGAAGACGCTGGCCGAGGCGGGGGCGTGGACCCTCGAGATGACGGCTGACCGGCGGGCGCTTGGCCAAATTGACCGGCTGCGGCGCGCTGAGGGGGGCGGCCCGCTGCTGCAGCGACTGAGGGGCCACCACCGCTCGCGCATGGGGCGCATGCTCGCGCTCTACGAAGAGGTGGTGGCCCCCGTGGATGCGCAACCTGGTGGCCCGGCTCCTGCTCTGACAGCTGAAGTGAGGCTGGACATCCCAGGTCTGCGCAGCAAGCGGCGGACGCCCCCATGCGGACAACTGCAGCTGACACGGGGCGTCGTCTGGGGCGACCTCGAAAGCCACACCCTTGTCTACACGGACGGCTCGGTGCGGCAGCAGCAGGGGTCGGCCGCAGCGGCCGCCGTGCTGGGAGAGGCCACCCGGCAGGCGCGGCTGCCCTATGCCTCATCTTCGGCCACAGCCGAGCTGGTGGGTGTCGGACTGGGCCTGGACCTGCTGCTGGAGGTGGAGCCCTTGCCCGAGCGCTGTGCCCTGCTGTGCGACTCCCGGGTGGCCCTGGCGCGTCTACGGGACGGCGACTTGCACTCCCTGTTGGTGCGGGGCATCCGGGAGAAAGCGGCGCAGCTGGCGGACCGGGGCACTCGGCTGTGCCTTCAGTGGGTCCCCGCCCACATCGGCCTGGACGGAAACGAGCGGGCAGACGAGCTGGCCGCCGGGGCACACGCGTTGCCTCCCTCGGACATGTTGGCCCAGGCGGCAGCGGACGACGCCCGCCTGCTCATCCAGCGACACCTCCGCACCGGGCATCCAGACCCGCAGCTGCGTGTCGGAGGGGGTCTGCCGCCTGTGCGGGCATCACGCCTGCCTCGTCTACTGCGCTCGGCCGTCCTGCGCCTCCGCGTGGGGGCCGCGTGGACGTCAGAGCGGAAGCACCGACTGGGGCGGGTGCCCAGTCCCGCCTGCACTCACTGCCGAGCGCCCGTGCAGTCCCTGCCGCATGTACTGTACGAGTGCCCCAAGTTTGCGGCAGGGCGGGTGGAGCTTCTGGCCGTGCTCCGAGGGGTGCGGCCGCTCGAGGAACTGCTTTGGCCCCCAGGAAATGCCAGGGAGCGGGACAAAGTGCTCGAGGCCCTGGGAGCACACCTGGGGCCTCGGGGCTCCACAATGCACTAAGCTACAACTCTACGTAACTGCCCGGGTGGCAGTGGAGTGTAGCTGTTAGGGTAGAATTCCTCTGTGTGTGTGTGTGTGTGTGTGTGTGTGTGTGTGTGTGTGCGTGTGCGTGCGTGTGTGTGTGTGTGTGTGTGTGTGTGTGTGTCCTGCTCCTTCGTGTCCTGTATTTTGATATTTATTTACTTGTCTAGTGTTTCGTTTTTTTTTTGTTTTTTTCTCTTTCACCTAATGTTGTATATAGGTTATTCTCGCCCATGTTTTATATATTTATGTTAGCCCTCTACCCTATCCCCCTATTCCTATGTACTCTTTCCTCCCTATCCCACCTCCCCTACACCAGCAGGCGTTCCGGTGTCCGCCCCTAGGCGAGACAATTTACGCCTGTTGGTGGACCTTCCTTTCTTGTTTTTGTGCAATAAATACATACATACATATCAGCAGCTTAGAGGTGCTGGTTAGACGAGGGAAGGTTTTTCTTTCGCACGCAAATGGTGTGCTCCTGGTGAAGTGGGTGCCTGGGTCATGTGCTCAAAAACACCAACAAAGTGAGTACCCTGCGGAAAGTTTCTTCTTCTTCTACAAAAAAATTCAAATTTTGGGTTTTAATGCACCAAAGCTTTACCTGGGCTATGAGGCATGCCACAGTGGAGGGCTCTGGATTAATTTTGACCACCTGGGGATCTCTAACGTGCGCCGAAATCTTGACACAGAGGCGTTCTCGCTTTTCGCCTCCACCTGAGGACCTGAGGGAGAAGCTGAATAGTTTGCATTAACTGGCCACAAGGTGCTGCCACTTCGTCCATTTCCATCAGAAAGTACGACATTACCTGCGATGTTATTCAATCCCCACTCGCAGGTGCTGCGAGAGTAGATTCACCTCCTACAAATGTACTTGCTCAGTGGTTTAAGTACAAATGATTACAAGCAATTAAAAATAGTTGGTTAATTATTACAACCGAAACTTTTCTTTCTGATAGCTTGCGTTGCCGTTGCAAGGAACATGCAGTGTCAGCATAAAAAAGAGCGACTCGCTGGTAGATGAATGACAAGACTAGAAATATAAAAATATAAATGCAACACCTATAAAATTTATAGTAGATGAAGCAAGATAATGAGAAATAAAACACCCATATAGCACAGCAGGCAATACGAGCAACATGACTAGTAAGAAGGCTCCGGAGTGCACTTTGCCCACCTTCCTTAGAAGAGCACTGAAAAATCACGAGTGTAAGTTAATGAAATTAAGAAATAGCAGTACAAATGCCTAGTAATCTTTATTTTCTTGAGTGAACAAAAAGACCATTATGCAGACAGTACACATTAGCATTAGAGCAGATTTCAGCAAACTCATGAACATTTCTGACATGGACCACAGAGTCATAGGAATGGCAAATCCACAATAGAGCACTAATGCAGTAGCCGACCGTATTTTTGGTCTCCGAAAATTCGGGCTTGCTGCATATTTCGGACTTCCCCGAAGAACCGTCAGTTGTCCCATAGGAGTAATGATTCACAGATTTTTCAGACTGCTCTTTTATTCGGACTATTTTTCATTCCCCTCCAGGTCCAAAAAATTTTTCGGCCACTGCATTTCTCAAGACCTTTTGGTCTTAAACATGGCCTCTTTTTAGAGCAAAGCTGTTGTGCTCTGGGTTCTGACCAAAATTGCGTGCATCTATTGAGTCGCATCAACAAAGAACTGCATGTGCTCGATCCAGAGCTCGAGTAAAATGCTCTGTAGCTCACAATGTAACGTAGTTATTTTGGAAAAAAAATCATACATACTGCAATTGGCCACTAAAAAGGCTATATCGTTATGCCAAGTTTCATTTACTTGTCATAGTTTTATCACAGTAAAGTTGTAAGCGTTACAGAATTCCCGTCTGCTGTCAAGACATGGCCATCTTAGGAAGGAGTATGGTTACAGAAAACAGCGGTAACTCTTGTTCTCTTGAAACTACCTCAAAACAAATTAGAGAAGAATATATTTAGAGTGGTAAATCTAAGGAAGCTATGAGTGTGTGTCTTTATTTGATCAATAGTAAGTCACCGTACATAACCCAATATAGCTAGTTATCTGCCAATACAGCTTTGCTGGTCTTTCATCTTCAAAGTAGTGGAAGGGCTCTAAACTTTTTAGTTATAAGTGAAGTCTCAAAAATTACTTCACAGGCAGCATTGCTAAGCACTTGTTCTCTCGTTGCAGAAACATAAAAAAGGAGGGGCTTTCAGTGGCTCCACCTTTTTGGCCTAGCCTGATGACACCCCTGCACTTCATAGGCAACATTGTTAAGAACCCGTTCTCTTATTGCAGAAACATAAAAAAATGGAGGGACTTTGCAGTGGCTTTACCATTTTAGCCTAGACCTGAAGATACTCCTGCACTCAAACTTCTGCGCTCTGGAGACCCATCCGCTTACAGCATTAGCTGTTTTTACATAGAGTATGGCAATGTTAAAATCGGGTGCAGATCATCCACTTGTCCACACTCAAATTTTGCACCAAAGTAACATTTCACGGTATATTTTGTTTAGCACTAAAATTTATGACTAGTTGTTAGCCATGGGAGAAGTTAAGAAGAAATTTCACTCCGTAAAATTACACACATGACTAAGGACAAGGCAAAAGAAACACACAAGAGAAAGAAACACACCTCGTACCCTGCCAATTATACAATTTTACAGTGCATCATTCTAAACAATGTACCTACTAGCAAAAGACTAGCATTGCTGTTAACAGCGTCTCTTTGTGCACTTTGTGGAATGGAAGGGCCGACAATCAGAGTTTTAAACAAAAACATTTGATGCCATTCCACGGAAAGTGGAACGTCCTTTTTTGCGCCGATAGGCGAGAAAAATCTTTGGGCTATTAAGTATGCTTACATGCTTCAAATGCAAAAGCAGCATGTCTTCCCTGGCAACACTTATCAAACACTTCTTTACTACCGCATTGCATGTGTGTCTCCTTCATTGCTTTTCTTTCTTCGTTTTCACTAATTACTGGGCCACAGACAATTCAGAACTCTATACCGAGAAGCAGTGAATCTGTATCATGGTAACACCATGAAACCAGCATGACACACGTGTGATGTAGCCGTTAAATATCGCCAGGGGAGGCCTTAATTATTTTCACATTCAAAGCACGTGAATAGACTCAAGTGTTTTGAGGAAGTTCTACGGGGGGACACTGCTCTTAATTTCTTTAATTGTTAAGTAAACTCTGCGAAACTTGTCAGTCTTGCTGCGTTTTTTCCCGCTGATTTTAAATATGGCATTATTTTTTGAGTAAGTCAATTAGTTCCCAAAATTACTAGAGATAATTAGTCATTTCCAGAGGAACAATAGACAAAACAATGTTAGTTACAAAACTGTAATCTTTACATTTTCCAAGACCATGAACCCTGGTGAGCGCAATAAGAGAATCGTTTTTTTTTTTTATGCACTGCTTGGAGATATTTTTACAGCTCATTAAACTTTGGTGGCACCAGTGGCAAGGAACCATTTCAAATGCCCATTTCAAACACTGGGTTTTTTGCCTGATGAGGACATAATGCTTTTGTGTTAGAAAGCACAGCAGACCATTTGTATCACAGCAGCAAAACAGCTGTGCCAGAGCACTTGCACGCATTTGTGTATGCATTCCTACTTTTCTTCACACACTTAGACTATGCATGCAACATACTGTCTGGCCTGAAGTATGATGACTATTATTTGGCACATGCGTGCAGTCTGGCTTGCCCTGGCACTTCATCTGTCTTCTTGGAGAGCATTTCGCCCTATGTCAGTAAATGTGGCCAAAATCTATTTGAGCGATGTGCACTGCTGACAGCTTCACATCGTTTTTGAACTCAATATCAACCAAGTAAGCTTAATAGTAAAGTCTTATTCAGCAATTAAAAGGGAAAAGCTCAACTCCCAACTCTGAGCTCGACAAGAACTCATTCCTTTCATCCAGCCCCAGCACTGACAAAGTTAGTCAGTTTAGTCAGTTAGTACATCTGCACAAAACATGCATCAAAGGTTAAGAAACACGAAGCAATGTGAGCGCACAATTACATTAGTACCATACTCGTGCTAACCATGCAGGCACCTCACTTGGCATGTGGCTTCAAGAACACCAGCACTGACACAATCTGGAAGGGCTTCAGGACTAGCTGGATTGTGCCGCTGCTGAGAGGGAGCTCACTGCCTCCGTCTTCCAGAGCATTGCAGGTGACCGCCCTGGCGACTGGTAGGAATGTCGTCACTGCTGCGGTCGCCTCCCCGCCATACGCCTCGTACAGGCGAAGGACCAGTGCATCCTGCCGATGCTCCGCTCGCTTGACCGTCTCCAGTACCACTGCTGGGCAGGACACCTACGCCACAAACAATTTGCAGCATTGCAAGAGTTAACTCGCTAGATTGCCTAAACAGTGTTATTACTGCAGAAAAAAGAAGTGCAGGCTTTTCGCCATCAGTGAGTAAAGAAGTTACTGGACCAGCAACACGATGTTCCTATAATGCGGTAAAATGAAGAGGGTGCTGTTTAGCCATGACTGGGACTGAACGGTACAAACAATTAAACCATGACGATGCTTGAAACGTGACTCCACATACACGTCAGTTGGGTTGTGCCTGTAATGCTCTCTTTCCCGGCCAGTGAGCTTTCCCTTGAGGTGGCCCTCTTTGTCCTCAAAACTTCACAAGTTCACGTGATGGACAGCGCCATGTCTACATTACCCCTTTAACCCCAGGCCCAAGCTGTACTCCCATGGTCTGATGCAACCCCGTTCTTTGTCGTCTGTGGCTAGGAGTCGCATTCACGAATCCCCTTAACTCGAAGGGGACCATAAAATTGTTCGAATTAAGCGGAGTTCAAATTAGCGGGCGGATGCTAGAATGAATGAAAATCTCACCACAGTGCATGGGCAGAACACAAAGAAGCCACCTCTGGAACCGTTATCGCGAATTAGGCGCTACTATACGTTTGTGGCAGGGGATTTCATAAATAATGTTTCGTAAATAATAATGGCATGTGCCGGAGCACTGGCGATGGTGGCGCGGTGCCCTCTGTAGATACAAAATAAGTTGTTGCAGGAGCGTAGAGCGCGCGCCACGCGGTTGTTTTCCTGTTTCGTTGTTTTGCACCCCTAGTGGATTTGGTTTGCTTTGGATTTACAACACATTGTGATCACTCTGGGCCGACTTCTTCTGCCAGGAGCGATGAAAACCAGGGGATCATAGTTCGAATTAACCATTCTGAATACTGACGCGTTCGAATTATCGGGAGTTTTCCCCCACTTAAAATATACTGGGCTGTGCCCAAACCAGGCCGTGAGTTCGAATTAACCGGAAGATCGAATTAACTGAGTTCGAATTAACGAGCTATTACTGTATTCACACGTCACCCTGGTTCAGTCTGTTGCTGTGCTGCTCTCAGTGCTAGAGACAAAATACAGTCAGTAATTGGTTTCGGTTTCTATTTTCAACACCAGGGAGCAGTATTAAGTCCGGAGGAAGCAGCATTTTTCACCTCTGCTGTGTTTAGCCTAGCAATCGCAATTTGAAAATGGCGGCACACATGAGGAATTCCGATGACAATTATAAATAAAGAGCTGTTCCTCACACTAGTTCGTGCAGGGGAATTGCTCAAGAACTCAAATTTGTCTCCGAGAGCAAGTCCGACATTTGAGTCTGAGGCAGCTTCAGGTGATGCTGAGAGTGACGGCGAATGTGATGATGTGCTAGGGAGCACTCTTGAGTGGCAACACAGTTGCAATGAAAACCCACTGCCAGCTCCACTGCAGCTCCCATTTTGTTTGGTGCCCAAAATGCATTCAGAGAGACATGCATTGCATGTACGCATTGCAGCATTAAGGGAACGCCTGCCTGCATTGAGGTAAGGCTTAAATGCATTGAAGAAAAGCTACCTATACCAGTGCTTTGTATTGCAATGTTTTTTGTGTTAATTCCAATAAGAAGCGAATAAAGTAACATGTTATGGCACAAAAAGTTTGGCTACAAAAAAAAGGCCAAATTCGGCATGTTCCTTGCAAAATACTTTGGGTGTTAACATGCTTAGCTCCCTGGCATATGGAAATGACAGCAATAGCGACACTAATCATTTTCAATAAATATGGATAGAGGGTATGTTTGAAGTGCTGCACTAAAACTGTGCTGCTGTAAAAAAATGCACTTGTAGATGAACATATGCATCTTCCTTACTTTTACGATACAAGTGAAGGGAGCTTTTATATGTGTGTGTAAAAAACGATGCACGGAGGGAAAAAAGTTGACTTTTGGTACAAAGGTTATGCAAAGGCCAAAAGATTAAATGTGATGAAGACCTGCCCCTACATTCCAATAAAACTTGGAAGTTCCACAATACAATACAGAAAGCCTCATAAGTTTCAGCCTTCTATGCTTGGTTCTACTAAAGCCCTTACGCCTACTGTGCTTCTGATGTCCATAGGGGTGCCTAATGTTCATCAAGCATAATCTACACCCTTTTGTGCAATCATAATGCTTCCAGCCACATTTTTTACTGGCTGTTACACATCCTCTCTTGTATTCCTCTAAGGGTATGTACATCAAGGTCAATCTGGTAAGTGCCCAATTCAAAACACATAAAACGTTCTAATATCCTACAGTCTAGAGAATACACAATTGGAAATAAAGCACTATAGCACAAAGGCCTGCATTTTTTGTCCTCCCAGCTGTCTGCACATTAAGCTTGACTATCAGAAACAGCTAGTTGAATTCCAAAAGGAATAAAAATTTGAATCTCAAGACACCAAACCTCGGCCACGGCTATGAAGTGAACTTCAGCAAAGCACTTCAAATTATTTATAACCTCGAGAATGTTTTTGTTTTTAACGTAGAATGAACATCACTTCTAGCTTCTGACCTCAGCCACCATTAAAGGAGCCATGAAGAGAAAACACAAGTTTGGTTCATTCAAAAGATCGCCTTGTTAGAATCATACTGACAGCACTTTTAATGTAAACTTTGCTCAAATAAGCTACATAATTAGGAAAAAAGGAAATGGCTATGCGACCCACTAGCTCATTTCCCGCAACAGAACCTATGATGTCATACCAGACTGCTCTGCGATTGGCGGAGGGCGGCAAAAGCAAACGCAAATTAGGCAGAGCTTATAAGCTTGCCGAACGAGATATTTGCGCTTAATTTAGGGCACAATCTTTTTAAAGCCATAAGAATGGTGGTACAAACAGTGGAGGTTACGAAAGCACACATAAACATAGAAGTACCGATGCGTACTGCTGTTGGTACTGCGTGCACTATGCTTGGTTTAGCTGCACAGGACTGCGGGGCTTTGGGTTTGTTTCAGACGACACTGGCTGATTGAAGCAAGCTACGATGTCTTACGCGACCGTATTTGTCGAGCGAGCACCATGTTTCACGAAACGATTGTCTCCATGAACAAAACAAGCAAGGTACAAATACATTCACAAACAAACCTAAGGCAGAAAATGACTTGCCTCGGTGTGGTGGCGCCATCTAGGTTCTCTAACGGTAAACAAGGCCCTGTGATGACAATGCAGACCACAAAACGCACGATTTAGTGGGAAAATCAAAATTTTAACTTTCATTAATTAATTTCTCAGTGAATAAAGCATCGTTTGCATTCGGACAAGCGCTGGGGGCACTATAAAACACGAAATCTTTCGAATAACACAAACTTGTGTTTTGTCTTCATGGCTCCTTTAAATGGTTTTGAACCACATATGTCAAACGCAAGATTGGAAAGCCTCTACCACTAGGCACACCATGATCGGTCCCTTAAATAATCGCTGATGGGAAGCTAGTTTCATTGGCCCCACTGGTGAAAAACTGACCTGAAACCAAGAGCCCAACTCCATCAGGGACTTTTGCGAGCTCAGCACTCCAGAAAGTTTGGACTCCGCATTGCAGAGCACCATCTTGAGCGGGGAGCCCAGTTCGTATGCTTGGCGAATTACTCCCGCTTCCTGAAAGGTCCCTGAAATACCAATGGACAAACACTTTTTGCACTTCTCTTTCAAAAAGCACTCAAACTGTGTGCAGTAGAAAAATGAACAACAGATTTAAAGGTGTGATCATGCAAAAATTAGTATCAGACATAAGACTTGGCATGCATTCTCATCTTCACGGTGAGTTTCATTCGAATGAGAAAGAAATTGACTGCACTTCTTGGGAATGTATTTGAGACTTGGGCATTGCCAGCCATCTGTTGACAAGAAAATGAACTAGCAGATACACTGCAACATAAAGCTCATTAAACGAATTGCTTAAAACTTAAAGTAAATCAAATGGCTAGCCTTTCACTGCTAAAAAAAATCTTACGATGTACAAAAAATAAGACTGCAAGAACCTTAAGCTAGTTGCTACATG
Organism: Haemaphysalis longicornis; assembly: GCF_048455015.1. NCBI lineage: Eukaryota > Metazoa > Arthropoda > Arachnida > Ixodida > Ixodidae > Haemaphysalis > Haemaphysalis longicornis. The sequence goes on along the minus strand of NW_027526361.1, from coordinate 56,329,410 downwards.
TTCATCTCTTCACAGGCAGATGCTGCACCAATGCACAATCCCCAAAATGCAGACAGCGTCAAATTTTGAACCAGAGTTTTGAACCAGAGTTTTGCAACTGAGACGCACTGAAGAACTCCATTTTTGGTAATCACAGTAGCACAGCAAGCGGACACGGTAATACTCTGCTGCCTGTCAGAGAGATAGACGAGCACAATAATTGCATGTAATGCCTTCTTAACCATTTCCTCCCATTAAACGCTCCAAAATTTTTTCACATCACAATTTGGGCTAACAATTTTTCAGAGTACAGAACAAGCATTGTTGTCATACCCCTATATTTCATTATTGTGCCTAATGCAAGCTTACATGGCTTGCTGTTGCTTTCATTCAGCTTCTCACTTATTTCTTTATCTCTAAGAGTTCACACATTGCTGGCATTACACATTTGGTTGAATAAAAATTAGTGATTATTAACTCCTAAATGATGACAGCCTGACCAGTAAAATCGGAGCACCTGGAAATGGCCAAGAGCATAAACGAGTGCAATGAAGGCTAGGGTGACTTGCCCTGGTGGGGCATGAGGGCATAGGTGAAGTGATGGTGGCCCATGTCAGCATCTGGGTCGGGGCTCTTGGTTGCTCTAAGCAGCGAGAGGCGCAAGACGTTGCCGTGAACCGCGTGACCATACTTGGAGGTGTTCAACAAAGACAGGCCGTGACCGTGTTCACTGAGGTCGACCCACTTGTGGCCGTACACCTGACAGGAGGAAAGACACAAGCGGCAACTGAATAAACCAACAAAATACGCTCACTGCAAAGCAAAAGAAAGGCCTTTCCCGTTAACTTCTAACCACTCCTACCGTGCATCGCCCTGAAATTTTCCCATCTGATTCCTTCTCACTAAGTTTTCTGTCTTCCCCTACATCACCTTTTGCCACCTCTAGCCACTAAACCAATCCCCGATTTGATTTGATTGATTGTACAGTTTAACACGCCGACACAACGCAGGCGATGAGGTGCGCCATAGTGGAGGGCTTTGGATTAATGTTCAATGCCTGGGGATCTTTAACATGCGCCGAAATCTCGTACCCACAGGCGTTTTTGCTTTTAGCCTCGGTCAGACAAGAGGCCATCGCAGCTGCGAATTGAACCCGCGTCCGCATGCTCAGCAGCGCAACACTTTAGTTACTGAGCCACCACAACCAGTACTGAGCCAAGCCCATACTACTGAGACTGCAATAAATTTTCTAGGATAGTGACACCCTAAAATTTCTATTTCAGGTGAATGGGCTGTGTCAAGAGCCCGCCTCCCATGCCAGCTTTAAGACATTGGAAAAAGTTTGTCTTGTAGTTTCCAGGCACAGACGAGTGTTTAGACTAGATGGTAAAAACACAAAAGTTTCTTCGGCAGTCCTGAAAACATAAAATTTTCATGTAAAATGTCAAATCATGTTTATTCAAAATCAAGAAGATATTTAGAAAAAATTAAACAAGTACAGTGGGAAAGCAGGTAGGTACACTGATATCTCTGCTTCAGCACTAGAAAAATTAGTTCCAGGCTTGGCTGCTATGCTGCGACAGCTGCACGGTCATTTGCAACAAGGCCCAAATGTTACAAGTTAAAAACGTTCAAGGCATGAAAAGTGAGTGGTATGCAGATTTGTGTAAAAGCCCAACATGATGTATAAAGAAGAAACTGCAGGTTGGAGTGGTCCTGCCCCTTTTACATCGGTTTCGAAAGGCGGCACAGGCAGCCACCATGGGTAATTATGCTAAAACGTCCACAGCACTGTGCGGCCTTTCGCTAAGTGAAAGTACTACAATTCATTCCCATGACACACCTATGATCGAAAGCTACAACCATATTTTTTTTTTTTTTCTTGCGAAAGAATGCCCGTTGGCATAATAACTTATTTACAAATATACATGGGCCCCGGTCTCTCGAAGGAAGTCAAGAAGGGAGCGGTGGTGGGGTCCCCAGAGCCACCGCTGAAGGTCGGGGGGTCTTCCAGGATGGAGGCCTGTGCCTCTCAGGTGTCGCTTTCTGGCTGAGGCCAGTGAAGGACACGCCCATATGAGATGGTCCGCGTCAGCTTGTGCGGCCGGAGCTGTGCAGAAGGGGCAGGTGTCGTCGAACGGGGCATGGTAGCGTGGTGGCCACGCCCGGGTCACAGCAGGTGAAAGCGCCACTCCAACGCGAAGTCTGCGCAGCAAAACCTCTTCCCAGCGAGCAAGTCTACTGGGGAGGTCCGTTCCACACGGGGGGATGAGGGCACGTGTGGCGCGACGCAGATCGTCCTTCCGTTGGAGAAAGTTTTCTATCGGACCGGTTCTTAACATTGGCAGCGGCCGAGGAATATACGTCGGGTGACAAGCCATATCCACTGCAATGTGAGCAGGGAGCGTATTCCGCCTAACCCACACCAGCCTGAGAGGGCAGGGGTACGTGTCTAGTAGTGTGTGGATGTCCCTTGAAATGGTACAATTGTTCGATACTTGGCGTAAATCCCGTATCGCCGCGGTGGAGTCCGTATAAAGATGTAGGATAGAACCCACGGGGGCGCGCTGTAGGGCCGACGTTAGTGCCTGAAGGCCATCCCGGATGGCTGTGAGCTCCGCCAGTAGAGAGGGCAGGGTGCGGATGGTTTGGTAGAGGCAAGTTTGTGAGACGTCAGGATAAACGGGACACTGTATCGCCGTAGATAAAACGCCATCCTGGGTACCAGCGTCCACGAAGGCCTCTATCGCCTCGTACTGGGTCGTAGCCGTCAGTAGTGGTCCTCTCGCACATGCTTTTCTGGTAGTTCGAGTGTGCAGTCTAGTCAGTGGTCGGTTGTCGGTCACCTGGTGATACCGCCACGGCGGCCTGGTTACAGGGCGATCCTTCTGAGGTTACTAAAAAATGCAAAGAATAACAATACATCCTGCAAGAGTGTATACATTCATCTTGTTTTCAACTTAAAAGCTACACGAAACAACTGACACATGCAACCTACCATTTAAAAAATGAGGGGCTGTCACAGAATTTAATTTAAAAATGTACCATGCAAGTGATTTCAAACAAAGCACAAGACCTAGATGCAGCACACTACCTCGAACTTTGCCCAGTCCCAGGAGGTGTTGAAGTGGGTTGGTCGCTCAATATGGCCAAACTGGATTTCATACGTTGCCCGTCGGGAGACTATGTTTGCTGGGAACTCCACCTTTATAAGAGGCAAGTCAAGTAAGAAACGAGCACATCATATGACACTTGGTGATACTGGAGGACTCTTGTGCATACATTTTACCTGAACATGTTTATTCTTGCATAGGGAACACATGTGCAGTATTTAGTCATTTTACATCGATGATCCGAACAACACACGTTCACAAAAAAATATGCAATGCCTAGCTAGCAAATCTTCTCTCAGAAACCAATCACAAACTAATCAGAGAAGAAAAGAAAAAGAAGAGAAACCAGAGAAGAAAAACACTTCAAACAGGCTATTCCTGAATACTGCAAGCAAAAAAGTGAAATGTAAACTTTACAAGATTTTCGCCACAACAGACATATTTGCAGCCATTGTACTATTCTCTTTTCCTACAAAGAGTAAGGGGGTAACCATGACAATGAAGAAAATCACCTTGAGGAACTTGTGGGTTTCTCCCCACTCAACTTGTGTGTCAAATTTCAGGTACGGGTGGACTGCATCAATGATGACGGTCTGCGTGACAACACTGCGGTCCCCGACCGTGAACTTCACCTTGACCATCGCTTGCAGCGGACCTTGCTGCAGAATGGTGGCCGGTTCAAGCAGCTGCCAAGAGACCAAAACAAAAGATAAATGCTCTCCGTAGCCATTTACTAAGCAGCCTCTTCAATTACATCCAAGCCTACATTTACTGTCAGTCTCATTTTACTGTAACTAGCAGTTTCAAGTGTTGGCATTACCCCGAGTAGGAAGCACAATCCATGACTTACCCCACAGCCTTTAATCAAGTGTAATTCTGTATGATTGATTGATTCTTGCGTGTGCGGGGCATGTGCAGTGAAAGTACTAAAAATAAAGTTCACGTGCTTAAAAATAGGATGACAAGGAAAAAACGAGATGAGCAGAGGGTTCCAAAGTGGGGATGACACCACCATGTCATCAGGGCAAGCCTGCGAGGTTTTCTAAGTCAGGCTAATTTTTGATGCCCTGTGTTGTTTTCCTACAAACCAAATTTCCTTCCTAGAATTGATACGAATGTGTATGGTACCACCACGTACTTTTTTCTTTCGCTTTTGAAAATTGTGCTAACCATAGCTTGTCAGAATACTAAGTTATACCTCATTGCGGTAATACTGAAACGTTTGTGATTGAAGTCGCCACATGAGGTAGATATCACCCCTATACAAAATAAGTTATATCATTAAGTTATATCAGTACAAGCTTCTTTATGTTTCATTTGTACAATTTACAAAAATTCCGAAGAATTTTAAACGGGTCTTTTCTTTCCCATCAGCTAGTTACTGAAGCATGCTTGAGAAATCGTTAATTACAGTATTTGTATTAGAAACCGGAAATATTTGCTTCAATTCAAAACTATACAAACAAAATCACTATCCGCTTTGAATGTGAAGCTCCAGATTATTGAAGCCCTAGAAAACACTATCAGTTATAAAGGCAGCACCATGTAACACTTGCAGAATGTGACAAGGTTGAGACAGGTCACTTTCCAAGCCACCACCACACAATAGTATGAGCTAGCATCAGGAATTATCAGGAAATTCTCAGACCACTTGCTGGTACTGTGAGATGTTTCAAGTTGATACTAGTCAAAAGTCTGTGCACGTAACTAAGAATGTACGAGAACAGGGTTTTAAATTCTGGCGGTTTAGAATAACATTAGCAAATGCAGGGTACAAACACATGATATGATAGACACAGTGTTAAACATCTTGTAGCCCCCCCCTTCCCCAAGGCTTACTACCCTTGAGCGTGAACTGACTTAGCTTCCCTTACTTGCAAGAAAACAGAACAAAAAAAGAAAAGAAAAAGTATCAAGTAGACATGCAGTGTGAAGCCGTGGGTGGTATAGCCTTCCGGGTGGTATAGCCTTCGGGTGGTATAGCCTTCGGGTGGCATATAAAGTGCGGGTGGTATAGCCTTCCAATATGTAAAAATGCCTTCGCACCTAAAGTCACCGCAAACATCACCAGCCTAGGCCATCGCATCCGGCTTGCTCAGGTGGGTATTAATTACAATGAATACAACGTTAACTCAGTACCGAAATATTACAGCACACAAGAAGGACATACCTGCTTTGCGGCCCGTTTCCGCGTCTCGAGATGATAGTCCATGACGTCCCAGGCGTCCCAGTAGAGGGGGATGTCATCAAACATGACAAATGTATTTGCAAGTGTCTCTGGGGCTACAAACTCCTTGGAGCCCCCAAGAAGTTTCAAAGAGGACACCTCGCACCAACTGTTCACCTTGGCTTCAAGAAACTGGTTTCGTAAGCGTATCACGCCAGGCGATGTTTCCGCTGAAAAAAAAAAAAGCGTTTTATCAGACTTCAGAGTCAACGCTTAAAAAAATATTTCCCTACAGAACAGCCTTCTAGCATAGCTAGAAGTGAGCAGGTATGCATGAACTGAAAAAAAAAACCTGCTAGCACAAGCAATGCAACCTCAAGTGTTACCAAGTGTCAAGTGTTACAGTAAAGAACATTTCGTTCCTTCAATCTGCTTGAAGAGCTGTTGAAGGGTACATCCAAGCATACGAAACACCAAAAGATTGAACCCTCACTGAGGATATTGAATGTGTGCACATACGAGTCGTTACTTATTTAAAGCAAGCTGCCACTTGTGCACAATTTGTTTGGTGCTTCAAGTGCGATGGTCCCAAAAATCTGCAAAATTTGCAAATTTATCTGCAAGAAGCGCCACACACAGGTATGAACGAGCATCTCCAAGATGAACATATGTACATGACAAAACACAATCAGCAACACCGACAGACACAGCTCTCTAGGTTGTATTTCCAAGTTCCGGTGTACGACAATGCCATAAAGTGCAACTTGAGCAAGAGGTAACATTAAATGCAACCTGGTAATGCTTTCAGTACAGGGCTTCCAGCTGCTTTTGCCAACAGTTTGTCCCCAGGAGCTAATAGCTTGTTTTCATCCCCCAGCTGCGGTATACTGCTCGAGTCATAAGCACCCTTGCTTCGGCTCCCTCGTCTGCATGTACAGTGATAGAAGGTGCATCACAGATGCATCCAGCCCCTTCTCTAGAAAAGAATGACTGCGAGCCGCTGATGACATTGGGCATCAATTCACCCTTCATCCAAGCAATGTGCTTGCTAGTTACTGAATCTAACAAGCATAATGCCTGTGAAAAGCTGACAGTAACTTATCTTCTCCAATGTACCTCTTTGTGCCTTGCATGAACATATTTGAAAGGCGTTGCTTTTCTTCACAGAGCTCATTTTTATTTGAGTAGCTTTTTCGAAACACGGGACGAATTCAACGCCGCGCAGGTGCAATTGTCCTCACCGGCCAAGACGGACACCTTGTGCGAGGCGATGCCTCGGAGCACCTTGTAACCCGCAGGAGAGGCCACGAAGGACACTAGGGTGCCCTGCTCTCCCTGCTGCATGGCGTTGTCATCCACGCCCTCGATCCAGCAGCGCTTGGACAGTTCGTCCCGGTTCAGGGGCACCTCGACGATCTCCGACCGACTCCACGGCAGGCTGTTCACAAACACCAGTTCCCCTCTGGCGTAGTCGTCACACGTTCCTGCAGGAAAAATGGTCGTTTTCTTAACTTGACTCTCTAATGGTCCGACAGAAGGGGGAGTAAGAGCAGGTATGTCATGTAATACACACAAAAAAAATACAATAGATGTAGTTAAAGTACAAGGCTCTGCAGTATGACAGAATTACTAGTTACTTATCACTGTCGTCTGGTTACTAATTATGGTAGCTATGGTTTAAATGAGATGACATTCTTCGTGGTTTCAGCTTCTGATAAATATGGCGGGATGCCTGTAGAGATTGGATTATGATATCTGTCTTTTTTGGCTGCATGCTTCCCCACTTCTGATCCACCCATGTGCCATAACAATTATACTGGCCACATCATCCAACTTTTCACATCATTGAGGACTATGATCCTGTTACCCTAATGATGACATCTAAAGGGTATATTAATACACACATTGTGTGTGCACATGTGTGTGTGTGTGTGTGCGTTATGAAGTGCCCCAGAAAAAAGTTAAATTAATTGAAACACCATGTAACAAAAGCGAAAAGAGACGCATAAGACAGCTTATGTATGGAAATGTGAAAGCACTACATTTTATTTCAAGCTATGCAATTTTTTATATCCGAATGTACATCTGTCATGACTGGCGTCTTGTGTGGTGACAACGTCTTCATCACCAGGAGGATATAGTCTGTTGGGTAATCTTCATGTCATTAATGGTTGCAGAGGTGTCAGCTGGTGGTGGTTTTAGCTGCAGCGAGCACGTGCCTCTTTGCCCGCCGTGAGGCATTTTTGTGTTTCCTTGCATCTTCTTCTGAGGCATACTTCTGTGGATGACCTCGGCATGTGCATTACCTCAGATATGGAACCGTAACACGGGACTTAGCTCACAGAGACCATTACCCAGTTACATGTGAATGCGACAGGTAATTGAAGAATAATGAGAGAGGCCTTTTCCCTGCAGTGGGCGTAGATAGGCTGGTGATGATGATGACAGAGGTGGATCCAAAAAGGTGTGCCGCCCCCACTCCCTTCAGGTGCTTCCACAACTTGCACCCATCTCCCACCTCTCCTGTTTATGCTCTACACTTGGTATCGGCCTTGCATGTGACCAAAACATTCAGGAGATAGCAGAAGGGAAAAAGGGAAGGTGCCCTTATTTAAGGGATGGGAAAATCCCGATGAATTGAAACAACACACCTTCCCTCACAGAAACACCCTACGGAGTCAAAGGACACTCCCTACACCCACGCTCCTTGCTAACCCTTAATTCCTTTCCTCAATATCTGTGAGAAAGCAACAGAAGTTCTTATTCACACCTATGGCCCTTGAGCTTATGTGCATCAGCTATGGCAGCGCTGCCTTAAAGACCTTCCATTGTTGTACTGCATCAGCTTGTTATTCAGAGTGACACAACTGCTATTGCGAATGATTGCAACATGTGCACATTTTCTTTCCTCTGCAAAATTTCTAGCAATTGCAATTTTTGAAGTCCAAGGTCACCCACAAGTGCCACATTTGAAACAATCAAGAGACTTATCTAATTATCCCTGCAACTCCCTTTCTTCTGCCATTTAGCGCATCCCACAAGGAGGGAAACGACTTCCCTAGATCAGTTTCAAGGCCACAACTCACCAAAGAGCTTCTCCAGGGCTCCATCGGTCAGCTGCCTCACCCGGTCAAGCACCCGGGTGTTGATTTCCTCGGCATCCTTTCGCACCTCGGCAATGCAGGTTCCCGGAAGGACGTCGTGGAACTGGTTCAGGAGCACGTCCTTCCAGCAGGACTCCAACTCCTGGGCGGGGTACGGTGCCTGCTCGGGGGCGAGCGCGTACGCCACGGAGCACATCATCTCCGCATCTCGCAGTGCGTGCTCACAAAGGCGGTTCAGCCGCTTCGTCTCGGCATGTGTCGTGTATGTCCCATTGTGCAGCTCCAGGAACAGCTCGCCTGCCCAGCGGCCCAGGTTGCGTGTTTCCGTCTCAAGAGTCGAAAAGAAGGCATCTGGAGAGGACAGCTTGACCCTGCAAGGGTGTGCTGTCTCTTATATGCTGTCCGGGACAGTTCTGAGCAGTTCGTGGGCAGCCAATGAGGATGGCTTTCACAATGGGGATTCTATGGGAAAATAAAATAGAACTGCTCTGGAACAGTACTGAGTGTTCTAAAAGAAGAAATTGAAAGACCAATAATGACACTAGGATGCAGACCTACTTCACAGCACATCAAAGCGATGCAGTGGCACTGGTGTCGGTTGCCACTGCTATTAACATAGTGGCAAGTGCACAACTGCAGGCATTTGGGCAATGGAGTCAGCCACAGCTGCTGTGGAGACATAGTGGCAGTTGCAAAACTGAAGGCATCCTGGCGGTGAATGCCTACAGCTCCCCCCACGTAGTTTACAAGCACAAATTAGTGCAAAGAATAAATTGAAAAAAAAAAACTTATTCAGTTTTCACATGGTATACCTACCAGAACTACTAACTGAATCAAGATCTACTTGAAACAAGTTTTTTTTTTTTTTTCTCTCAAACATTAAAAAAGCTGGCGTGTGAAAATAACAAATTGCTTGTGCACCAATACTGAACTTCAAATGACACAGCTGAATACGGAACAAAGAACTTGTTTTTATTTTTGCCTGTTGGAACACACTGACTGTGTTCATAGGATGAAAAGGTAATCATGGTAGCGTTTGCTACAATAAAACAGCATTATCCAGCTCACCTTCAGTACAAAAGGTCCACTTTACAAAAAAAGAAAAGAAGAAGAAGTAGAAGAAGGAACTACTGTATGTGGTCAGGGCAGCACACCGTTCACAAAGGAATAATTTTTCCGACCACAAAATACCTTCTTCGACTTAGGATTGAAACCAAACTATGCGCTCACTCAGACTGCCAACTGCAGGGGACATTCCTATGGCTTACAGAAAGAAAGATGGAAATGCGGTTTACTACTACATATTCTGACCTAACCAACTGGACTGATTTAAATCTAGCAATGCGGATTGCTCAGCGAGTTCGTGCCAATACTTTGAAAACATGGCATTGCTAACAAATGAAGGCATAGGATAGACGACTCCACAGTGCACTAACTCTCGACTGCTTCTTCACTTAATAACAGTGAGAAGAGCACCTTTAATTTATTCCTGCTCTTCTTGAGTGAACAAAAAGTTGAAATTTATTGCACTGAATTGTAGCCGCTCCTGCTACATCCTTGTCTATTGGTATACAAATTCATAAAGAGCCACACAAGGACTTTAGTAATGTGATGCTAATGTATTACTAAGGATCCACCAACGGATCTTTGATTAATATTCCATTTTCACATCACAAAAGTCATGCATGCTTTCTCACACTAGTATAGTAAAACATGGCATTGCTAACAAATGAAGGCATAGGATAGATGACTCCACAGTGCACTAACTCTCGACTGCTTCTTCACTTAATAACAGTGAGAAGAGCACCTTTAATGCATTCCTGCTCTTCTTGAGTGAACAAAAAGTTGAAATTTATTGCGCTGAATTGTAGCCGCTCCTGCTACATCCTTGTCTATTGGTATACAAATTCATAAAAAGCCACACAAGGACTTTAGTAATGTGATGCTAATGCATTACTAAGGATCCACCAACGGATCTTTGATTAATATTCAATTTTCACATCACAAAAGTCATGCATGCTTTCTCACACTAGTATAGCGTGTCTCTTTGTCAGTAAGAGAGGGTAGTGGGAGAGAGGTGTACCAACCTGGGAAGACCATTCACGTCTTGCAGCCTGCACTGGCGCCGTAACATGGCCTCCGTGGGACCACCTCCCCCGTCCCCATGACCAAACAGGAGCATGCTTTGCGACACCCTTCCCTTGTCTTCGAGGTTCGTCACCGCCTTCATCACCTGTACGGACATTGGATGACAAAAAATGGATGCCTAAAGATTTCAGGCGTGGCTGTGCCACAAAACGGAAACAACTCAGCTGCCTAAATCCCTTCTCAACCACAAGCACCAAGAAGGAAACATTCGCACCAGTAAGTGAGAAGTGCTCGAGAGCTTGAGCATTTGTTGGGTCCAATGGCTGTTTAAGACAAAGGTAAACAGCTGATGCCTCACTGCATGATTATTGAAAGCGTTAAGGACAACATTTTGGTCAGAGAAATTTCCAGCAAACTGACATGCACTCCCAAACACGTTTTGCCTTCTGTGAGCTCTAGCTTGTACAATGACACCCACGTAAAAGGAGCGGAGACTTACCTCAGCAACCCTGATGTCAGCGCTGTATGTTTCGGAAGGTGCAAAGTGAGCCAAGACAGTGCTGCCATCTAGGCCCTCCCAGAGGAAGCTGTGGTGGGGAAACTTGTTCACCAGGTTCCAGCTCAGCTTCTGGGTCAGGAACCGAGACACTCCACAGATCCTGAAAGCCAAAAGGGCAATGTCTGCATGCGTTGCCATTCTCTGAGCATTTTTAGTCCTTCAATGTCCTGTCATCTCCAGCAGCTATCCTTCACAAAATTAAGTCAGCGAAAGGATTTAAGTAGCACTGCAACACAATTAACTGCAGGAGTGCAAATATAAAATTGGGACTGCAAACTCGAACACAAATTTTAAAAATCAACTGCAAATTGAATTGAGTATTTTCAAATTCGTACATCTCTGCTGAAGTATCTTTGCCTTGCTTTAGCTTTGTCTCATATATTTTACACAAGTACCAATTCACTTCAGCTAGCATACACCTGAGTTCGCCACCACTTGCTTTGCACAAAGTTTACAAGACTTTTATGCACAGCTTCTGTGTCATGCGGAAAAGCCAAGTGAACGCAGCCTGCTCTGTAGTGAAGTTTGAAAGTTTGTATGTTGTATGGCAGAGCCAAGAGTTATTGCTCTATTATTCATAAATGCGTCAGACGGCACCGACATTGATGTTCTGCATCGGTGCTTTTGTAAGAACGGCACAAGGGCTTCCAAAAAACCTGGAAGACAAGTTTTATGCAGGAAGTATCTATTTATCGGGGACCTCACCTCATGATTTGAGGAAGTTGAGCAGAATAGCCAAAGGTGTCAGGAAGCCAGAACTCCTTGCAGCGGGAGCCAAACTCCTTTTCAAAGAAAAGTTGCCCATAAAGAAACTGCCGCACAAAGCTTTCTCCGCTGAAATAGACGCAAGGAATCGCATGGAAAGAGGTTACACCTTGGACACTCAATAAACACACTATGGGGTAAAGTTAGCACAGGACCGGGGTAATTGGAGATTAATGGGAGAGGCCTTTGCCCTGCAGTGGGCATAGATAGGCTAGTGATGCCGATGATGACGATATATAATAGGCATCAACAACATATAGAGCCACCAGCATTGGTTGCTCTTGTGGTGTCACAAATGACTTCTACATCAACTTCTACATGACATGGAAAATACCACTGCTCTTCGGGGTCCACTTTTACCGTTTGTTCAAAACCGTTAAAAGGAAACTGTCTATTTGCCTTATTATTAGAATAAAGTATAGAATGCACGGGCTATGTTTGAGTTTTTCCAGCCAATATAAGTGCATTTTTAACTAGAAAAGTGCATTCAAAAGTGCCATTTGCCTCTCACGGATTTGCTAACGTCAGCTGCCATGACACACTTGAAAGCCTGTAAGTCTAAATTTAGCATGTTACTGACACAGTTCACCTGTAAGCATGCATAGCAACAAGCAGAAAGCCACTTCACCCACAAAATAGGCAAAAACGAACATTTTGAAAATTGAGATTTGATGAAGGCATCTTGCAAAACAGCGTGACATCATTGCAATCATTGATGCTTCCACACCTGCCGCTCTCGACTTCTGCTAAATAGCCAAATAATGAGTTACATGGCATAAACTATACAATGCAGCCACAAATACTCTGACTATTTAATTCACTCACAGACTTATTGGCAGTGCGGCAGGTTATACGCGTGCAAATACAGTACTCATTTCATAAGTGCGTGCCCCAACTTGAGTGCAAACTCCGATAAACCTAAACGCAAACACTATACAAAGCTTAGCTTCTCACAGGTTACAATTCAAGCTTTTTAAAAAACTTATTCCTGTTCTCCTTGCTTTTCATTCCATCTCAAATGACAGTGCAGTGCGTTCCAAGCTCTGTGGGCCCACCACCACCAACATTGTGCAAAGCAAAAAAAATATATACAAAGAAAACAGGAAGCAGGACAAGTGGTCTCTACCAAAATTTCTTCCCCTCATCGTTGCCTATCCATTGTACACTCTTAAGATTCCAAAAGTACAAGACAACCAGACCCCAAATGCATATTGCTCAGGTATCTTTTGGAACAGTACACAAGATAGTTCAAAAGTAGTGCATTTACAGATGTTTCACAACTGTGCAACCATCTTTTATATCAAGAGACAGACTATTATAGCAGTAGCCATTAAAAGTCTGCAATGTCGAAGTGGAACACAGCGCGGTTCTCAAACTTTCGAGAAACCAGTTCTTTCTGCAGTTGATGTTATCCTGTAGCCTTACTAGAGAACTTCAAAATAATTATCACTGGTTAGTATTTTGCCTGTTAAGTGTAGTACTAATAGTGACCTCAGATATTTTGTGTATACTCTATTATCCTGGTCCTATGTGTATCTCTGTGACTGAATATATCGCTCTTGTTTCTTTAAACCCTCCACCTAGGTGAACAAGGGGCCCTTAGGGAACATAGCAAAGAAAGCAGACAAATGAACCAATAAATTGTAGTGCCAGCTTAACCCGACTGGAAAGTGAGAGACAAACAGCATACGCATGCTCACACAGGGCAGACCATTCCTTAAAACTCAGCTTCCACATGTGATCAGGTAATACAACCCTGGCCATGCTTCAAAAGGCACAAGTACAGAAAATGTCTCAGATTGTTTTTACATTTCCAAGTATTGCCTTTGAAGCAATACCTCGGTAAACCACAGTGTTGGAGCTGTGAATTTTTCTTATGCTGCCTTAATATTGAAAGGCCACCAATGGACCACCCCCAACAACAACAGCCGCGTCACACTGCTCTCCCTCTGGGCGTTTGCTCACGAGGCAGGCAATGATCACAGCATGTGATTGTGAATGTACACCATATACACACGTGTGTATGCACTTCTTTCTTTCTTTCCTTTCTGTCTTCTCTCCTACACCCCTCTTCCCCCCTATTAGGTCAAAGGGCCATCCTACAATAAATAAAGACATTTCATTCATTCATTGAAAGGCAGCTGCCAAATTTCTCAGTAAGTGGCCCTGTGCATAGAAGTGTAATGAATAGGTGTAGATAGCGAAAGAAAGCAATTGCGCACCTGGGCAAATTACCGTCCATTTCAACCCAGGTGCCGCCCACAGGAATGAATTGTCCTTTCTTTGCATAATGCTGTATCCTTTCAAACAATGATGGGTAGTCGTGCTTGACCCAGAAGAGCTGCTGGGCCTGAAACACAAGGACTTCAAGATTGCCACGTTTTCCAGTGTACAACTCACACCACTGTATAGGTTGCACTATCACATAAAAAAGCAGTCTTTAGAAAAATTCTGTAGCTAAGTCACACCTTATGCATAAGCTGCAGCCCTTTTGTCGACTATTCTGTACACAAGATGTGCCGCCCGTAACTTTAGAAAAATAGCTGTGAATTATAAGCTGGAAAAGCCAGTAAGACTGGCTTGAGGCAAGCAGAAAGCCAACCTTCGTTCAGGCAAGCATTTTGTGCTAATATGTTTTGTTTGTTTGTTTCTTCCCAACGTGCAAAGGAACATAAAAGTGAAGAACCATGACACAAGCTGAAAAACATGCCCCATGAAAGAGAAAGCCCTCTAACCTCAAGAAAGACAGGCCTCCCCTTGTTTAAGCAAGCCTTTTCCACAGTACTAAACAGCTTTTTTAGAAACAGCAGAGCTTGTTACTGTATTACTTCACTACACTACAGCCCAAAAGAAAAACAAATTTGCAGACTTATTTGGTCAGTGGTTGGCTGCTGAAGAACAGCATCTATGCTCTGAGGTGGTTTGTTCTGGAGGCCGCTATATTTTATTGTTTTACCTCAAAGCATGGTAAATCGGAAAAGCTTCAAGCTTACCAATCTCGACCACCTGGGTACATTGACCCCCATTTACTTACTGCACTGCACTACCCATTTGCATTCAACAGGTCTCCTCAAGTCGTTAATTTTCACATGTCAAATGGCACCAACCTGAGAGCAAGCGAAGTTGTACTCAGGATACTTCTCCATGAGCAGAAGGGCAGACGCAAAGCTCCGAGCGCACTTGCGTTTAGTTTCAGCGTAAGGCCACAGCCACGCCGTGTCAATGTGGCAGTTGCCAATGGCTGCTATGGTGTGTTGGCTCTCTGCATTGCGCTGTCCGAAAAAGCGGTCGGCTATCTCCTTCGCCACCTTCAATGAGCCCCTGCAAGAAAGCACGCATGCAAGAAGTGGCCGATCCCTGCCTTGGCGAGAAGCCACCCAGACACTTCACACCATATTGTGAACACGCTACACATACACACACACACAAAGAAAAGACGACTATAGTGCAAACCAAAGATCGTGAAGAGAAAATAGACTGAAGTAGGGTGCAACTTGAACTAGTGGGTACATTACAAGAATGAATAACACTGCACATTAAGCTGGGACAATGAAAGAGCTACATCGGTCTGCTTTCTTTTTTCGTCTTCTGTATTTGGGTGCCGTTTGTTTTCTTTTTAATTAGGAACATGGATGAGTTCTTGAGCTTCTTCCGGAGGTGCTTGAATTCAAAGTTTACTACGTTTCCATCTTTCATCAATTGGGTTTATACCAGAATGATGAAATTCTTATGATACAGCACAGCACTTTATAGAAACATGGAAATTAATTGTGAAACTCCCCAAGAATGTAGAATCGCCCTAATGAATGGGAAGAACAATACATGTACATGCTTTGTTCTCATAAGATAAAGTAGGCACCAGTAGCCTGACACGGGGGGGAAAAAAAACATTGAATGCTTTGCGGTGGTGCTAAAATAGCAGCAGCGCACACCATGTTTCAGCAACGTAGACTAGTTACTTTGTTTCTAACATCCAATGCGTGTCCACTTGAGAGTTGGCTCTAAGTAGACCAGAGTTTTTTGTTTTTTTTTAATTGTACAACATATGAATATTGTATTTGTTACATCGCATAGAAGAGTTCCACAAAGGTTATATGAAAGTGATAGCACAGATGCTCTCATACATTGAATGATTGATTGTTGGGTTTTAATGCGCCGACGCAACGCAGGCGATGAGGCGCGCCGTAGTGGAGGGCTCCGGATTAATTTTGACCACCTGGGGATCTTTAACGTGCGCCGAAATCTCGTACACACGGGCGTTTTTGCTTTTCGCCTCCATCAGAAATGCGGCCGCCGCGGCCGAGAATCGAACCAGCAACCTCGTGCCCAGCAGCGCAACGCCTTAGCCACTGAGCCACCGCGGCGGGTAGATGCTCTCATACATCCTTTGTTTATCAAAAAAAAAAGGAGTTTAAAGAGTATTTTTTTTTATTATTTGATGCTCTCATACATCCTTTGTTTATCAAAAAACTCTTTAAACACAGAGCTCTTATTTTTTCTACAGCCGATAGACAGATGAGAGAATACTAACCTATCATTGATGTCGATGCAATTGACCATTTCATTGGCAGCGTACATGGCTTCATAGGAACGAATACCATCTTGAGGCAAATTTCTCGCCATCTCAGTCAACAGTTCAAGGTCTGTGACCAAGGCATCAACCTATGTGGAAAAAGGAAAAGGTCCTCGAAAATAAAATACTCTCCACATTTGCGAGAAAGCTCTGGTTTGCTTGACACTGGCCGAATGTTGTAGACCTGATGCAAGCACTGCATTGATATAATGATTTGTCTTTGGATGGTTATTCTAACACAGTGCTCTCACCAAGTTTTGCTAGAATACTCCAAGGCAGCCCAGTAAGTGAGAAACCTGATCCCGCTACAAATTTTAGCAGTTGCTAGCTGCAGGTCCTCTGCACAATCTATCTGTGACAGAAAACCAAGTGCGAGAAATTCGTCAAATTACCTCTCTGTCATACACAGCAATGTCTGCCCTCTTGAGGGTGAACATCTTTTTGGGGTCCGGTGCACTGATCATGGTGGGACATCCAGCTCCGAATAAACTATTGCATGCCATCTCTATGAAGAACTCGTGATGAAGGCAAGACACACTTGCTGATGGCGTGATAGTGAAGGAAAGTCGTTCTTGGTGGCTGACACCACCTGAAAAATACAACTTGTAAGCATAGCTGCCCTCCTAACTGGTACTGACACAATCAAGTTTGTAAAATTAGAAGCACGTTCTCCAATAAGCATTACCTAGATGTTTTATCATAAACCACTCTACTCCATTTGTTAGCGGCAGTAATGTCATTAAAGTCATGTTTAAGCATTGGTAACACACGGAATGCTTCGATCGTCATAAAATAACATGCAAGCTGTGAGAGGCGAACTACCTTCAGGTTACACAGGACCAAATTTCAATGGAGGCGTATTGGATATTACCAGACAGTCCTTGCAAGGGCTTTCCGTCTGTCGTATACAAAAGCGCTTCGCTTTCGGAATCCCATCTTAGATGGATTTCCTTGCCACACCACTTGTTCGGAATGTCGATCACCACCTGTCAGAAGAGTACGTCAAAACAATTTAATCCTTGGTTTCATGCGTTCAGGGATGAGGCGAGATTATCGACAGTAAGAACATTTACGTGACAATGTGAAGTGGAAAAAAAAAAAAAAAAAAGCTTCTCCCCAGCTCAAAAGACACACATATACCTTGAACCAGCAGGTTGTCCAAGTCGGCCCAAACTGATCACCAACGCACGCCTTGACGTAGTCCGGCCGGCTGGAGGCTTCGGCAAAAGGGACGCGATCGGGTGTCGACCAGACCGACAGGCTTGTCAGATCTTTCGTCTCCGAGTAGATCTTCCCGTACAGATTGACATCCGTGAAATAAACAGGGCTGACGAATTTCTCTGCTCTCTCGAGTGTGCATCGCTTGTTCTTGAACATGGAAGCCATGGCACCGAACAATTCTTGGCCGTACAGCGATATGCCGGCTGTCAAGTGGAAACCATTGTAACGGTATCCGCGGCGGATGTAAATGATACCCGGCGGCTCAGCCGATGATCAGCTAGCCGCCCAGATACGTGGCTCACACACGCGCGGTTTCACCGGTTTTGCGGTCGCCACGGCATGTAACGCGTGTACAGGTCGGTACTAGCAGTACTAGTGGTGCTACAGTGCAAAACGCCGGCGCACAAGCAGCAACACTGCCGGGTTGATAAAGGAAGATCGGTTTGAAACACGGCACCACCACAGAGGCTGCTGCTGCTGCGGTGGACGCGTTTCGGTCCGTTTCCGGTGTCACGACACGGCAACGGGCCACGCGGATGTTGCGTTGCACGAGGCAACCATGACGACGGTGGCTTCTTTTTGTATTGTAAACCGTGGCGGGTATTACAACGAGCTTCATATCGCAGATGCGAGTACTCAAAAAGAATTTAGGTGCCATCAACAAAAATGACGCGTATTTTTCGCCATACTTAACCTTGTTTCCGTTGTGATGCTCTTATTACCTGAATTCGTAGCGCCACAGTCACGCTACAAGCCTTTCACCGTGGCCAAAAATGTCTGTGCACGACGCCCAAAGATTGTTCAGATGAGCAGTCAGACGAAACTTCTAAAATAGGACTCTCCAGGCCGAAATGGGACATCCCCCTCCTCACTCGAGCATATGGTTCTCGAGGGAGAAACTCTTTATTAAAGAGGAAAATGCAGACAGGTTTGCCCGTTTGCCGACATCAGTTCACCGGCATGCTAGGAGGAGAAAGAAAAAGGTAGTAGGTGTAGTGAAGGAGAGCAGTAGTATTAGAGAAAAAATAATATAAAATACAGTCCTTACATAGGAAAACAATAACTACTTTCCAACCAACATATGTACGAATTTCGGCCCCATCTCTCTATCAAGACATCTTGCTGCAGCTTAAAGAAGACATACTATATAATAAAACTCTGTGTGAGACATTTGCTTCGGCATCACCTGCCCTGGATGGCAGGCTAGC
This sequence comes from Haemaphysalis longicornis, assembly GCF_048455015.1. Lineage (NCBI taxonomy): Eukaryota > Metazoa > Arthropoda > Arachnida > Ixodida > Ixodidae > Haemaphysalis > Haemaphysalis longicornis. The sequence goes on along the minus strand of NW_027526361.1, from coordinate 56,310,633 downwards.
ACGCACTAGCGTACGGGCCAAGTTTTCCGCAAATGAAGATTATTATTATTATTATTATTATTATTATTATTATTATTCTTATTAAACACAAATATTTCATTGTTGCACTTGATATAAAAGGGGTATTCGACAATGTCACACACCAAGCCATCCTACAAGGGGTCGCTACTACTAACTGCGGGCACGGATTTTACAACTACATCGTGATATATTTGTTACCCACCGAACCGCCACTGTGCGAATCGGTCATCTTCGACCTGACACTTTTCCAGCAATTCCCAAAGGAACGCCTCAAAGCTCGGTTATTTCACCCTTTAACCTTGCCATGAAGGTCCTCACACCACTGCTCCAAGATATTCCACATCTCTCACACGCTTTCTACACGGACGATTTCACACTATGGACATCCACTGGCTCAATCTGAGATCAGGAAGGAAGATGGACTTCAATTGTCGATAGACACCGCTTAACAATATATCCAATACAGAGGACTGGAGTGCGCCCCCGAAAAGTTCACTTTACTTACGCTAAGCAAACGAACTACCCGCAAGACCGCGCACAATACCAGAACCAGAACTATATATAAATAATCACCGTTTTCCAAACGTTCCCCACCTTCAGATATTGGGCCTCATAATACGTAAAGACAGATCTAGCTTACAAGCCCTACCGCACTTATAGTGCACACTCAACCAACTCATGCACATCATCTGTCACATCTCCAATCGTCGCTTGGGACTTCACGAACACGACACTCTACGCATGGTCCAAGCCATCCTCATCAGCAGGATAGCATATAGTACGCCATACTTGGCCCTCAGACCACAACACAGAAAGGCGATGCCACCATAGACCAGGCCTGCAAGACCACTATGGGGCTCCCAATCAGCACTGCAACCAAGAAACTTTTGCAGCTAGGGGTCCACAACACTTTGGAAGAAATACAAGAGGCCCACCATGCATCTCAGATATGCTGACTACAGCTCGCGCCCACGGAAAGAGCAACACTTCTCCGTCTGCACTACAACGTCCCACCACGACAAGATCAGAAGATTCGAGTGCCAGCAGACATTCGACAACATATTTGCGTAGCACCCCTACCTTAAAATATGCACCCGGTTTTCAACAAACAATGGCACACGGTACGAGCTTGCTTAATTCATATGAACAGTCACCACTTACCATGCACTCGATACACAGATGCATCGCCCCACCCTCATCAGAAAGCCCATGCAGCCTGTGTCGTTAACGCATAAGGCAGAGAACTGGCAGCAGCGACCATTCTCACCATTTCCATCGAGACTGCCGAGGAGTTTGCCATCGTTCTCACTGCCACAACAGGCGAGGAATTCCTCTGTTATCACCAATTCTCAGACCGCCTGCAGAAACTTACTCATTGGTCGCATCTCTCAACCTTCTTCGACAAGCAAAAAGATTACCAGAACTTAATATCATCTATCTGTTCACCTGGCCACCAGTCCTTCGAAAGGCACACGCCGCTGCCTGTGCTCACACACACCGGGCCGTTACGCCAGAAGGAGAAAACAAAGACGTATCTACCTTAAAGCCAGCACCACACCACACATACATCAAAATCTTAGCCCACTGCGAAAACGACCGCCGTCACTTCCCACCACCACATTCACAACTAACATGCAACAAAGAAACCCCTCTCCAGCGCCTACAAACCAATTCGTGTCCCCGTACACCTTACTAAATGCTATGTGCTTCACCCAATACCCTGCCACCTCTAACCTCTGCCCTGTTGCTGGCACCCTGTATCACGTGGTGTGGGAGTGCCAATGGACGCCAACTCTAACCCCAAATCCCAACCCTACCTATGAGCAGCTGACCAGCTCCGAGCTCTCGGGCTCGCACCAACTGGTGGAACGGGCCCAAACGGCCAGCACCAAGGCATTTTGGAATAAAGAGGAGGGAGGTAAAAACGTTTATTTTTTAGTGGTTGGGCACCAACTGGGTCAGCAAGGGTGGTACCCTTGGTCCAGGACTTCAAGGCCACTGCTGCTTTTCATGCCTGCTGAATCAGACTGAGCCAGTCTTTTGCCTCTCACTGGGCAAAGGCCCTAAGGACTTTCTCCTGCTCACCAGTATAATAAATGTTTCTCTCTCTCTCTATCTCCCCGGGATTTCGATGCTGGCTCTTTCGTTCATCTCAGCAGTCACTCTTGCAACTAAACTAAGCAGGGTTATGCAACTCCATGTATAGCTCCCATCTTGGCAATTCATTGCACTTTTGTTGAAATTCCACCCCCATAGCTGCACTAACATCAAACTGAATTGCATAATGGCCAGAGAAAGAAATGAGACAAGGTCTTGCGTAGTTATAAATATTTATTTACTAACAGTCTTGCTTCCGTATATATTACAGGCAACAATCCATCATGCAACTGCAGGACAATATTTTTTTTCAGTTACAAGAAATGCAGTACCCATCGTGAACAGTAACTTCAACAAAATGAAGTGAAAAAAAAAGAAAATGCAAGAGTCCTGCGATAAAGCTATAAAAGAAAAAAAAAAGGCTTTCACCGTACCTTTGCAGACTGCACAACATTCCACTATAACAAACAAATTGCCATTCAAAACACATGCCAAAAACTTTTTTTTAGAATGCTTTTAGTTACAAAACAACTTGAATAATTGTGTCAAATACTAATAAATTAAAAACAAGCTGCAACTGCATAAGACTTACTAAAACATCATTCACCGAGATGGGATCTTTAAACCAAGCCAAGGCCTTCCTTTTACGCTGTGTTATGTACATGAAATATACAATCATCGAAGGGCACCATGACAGATCAAGAGAACACTGCAGAGAAATCAGCCTCGCATTACTTCTGTTTGATTTCAAACGTACCACGGGAACCCTCATGGCTGAACATAGACATGCCGATAGAACTCTCCCCCCTTCAATGTTCCTGCAACGATACTTATAGCAGGAACCCAATCTGTAAACAGTCCCGCAAGAATATCAACTATAAAAATGTGGTCTGGGATGCCTCTGAAACGTTGGGTACAAAACAAGAGAAAACAAAGGCAGAAACGAAACAAGTTCAAGGAGACCAGCATCGCTGCAACAGCCACCACCACGCAAAGTGTACTTCATGCACAACCCCACCGTCACGCTGACACCGGTACAATTAAACACACACACAGCAGAGTGGAAATTATCGCAAAGCTGGCACCACGACGCAGCCGCCGCCTAAAAAACCTGGCAGGCCTCAATAGAAAGAGCACACAGCACCACTACTCAATCTTAGACAACAAACTGGGCTGGCAGGGTGTACACACACACACACACTTCTCTCAAGCCCGCATACCAATCACGTTCCTCTTTTTCTCCTTTTCTTTCATAGGTATACATATATATATATTTATACTTCAAGAAATCACAGTTAGGTGTACTTGCTTCAGTCCCGTACTGCCTCGAGGGAGAGAACGAGGGAATGGAACTCAGGAAAAGGAAAGCAAAGACATTGCACCGCAGCAGCCCAAATGAGTCGCGAGGCCTTCACACTGCAAGCCTTTAGTGGGTAGCCGCTGAGCCGAGGCAAAAACAGGCACGACGATGACAAAATCAAAGACTCCCTTTTGCAGCCGAGGCACGCGCATTAAGAAAAGCATCAACGGGAAATGACACAGGGCTGAGAGTCGCAGGATCGGCAGGGTGACTTGTCTCGGCAGTTGGAACTGGCGTGGAAGAGGAGGGAGGGGTGCGGCGGCGAGACGATGCGAAATAATGCTGCACACTATGTTGAGATGCCCATGGGAGGGGGAGGAGAAGGTGTGTGTTGGAAAAAAAAGGGGAGTGGTTGCTGTCACCATCCTGTACACTGCACACAAGCACGCACACACACACACACGCACGGTAGAGTTGAGCCCGCTGCTAAGACCACGACTTGTTGTAGCCCTTCCAGTCCGCTGGCGGCGCCACATACACTCGCCGACCCTTGTAGACGACGGAGACCACTCCGCGGTAACCAGTCCTCGGCACACCAGACTGCAGAGAGAGAGAGATGGGGGAGGGGGAGAAAAAGGAAGCCCAGGAGAAGCTTGAAACTACTCCACTTGAACTACTTTAGAGAGACCGTAATGATTTTTTAATATCAGCACAGTTGCCACCAGAAGGCCCTATGACTGAAAAATCCCAAGTCACCCACAAATGCTTTCTTAAAGATTAGCTGCACAACAGTGCGGAATTTCCCGTGATTTTTTAAACCCAGATTTCTTGCTTTTTTTCCACAAGGACGGTGGGTGGGAGTGAGCAATGCATTATGCAAAAGTTTCGAGCAGGACGAATAAAAGGACTGCATGCTTTCTTTTATTTATTTCATTTCTAAACACAGCTTCCACATCACATTTTTGTGTGTGGCCCAGCAGCACTACAGCCAAACCTTGTTACAACAAACACTGTTATGAGAAACACATGGTTATAAGAGACATTTGAAAACAGTTTGGTTGGTTTTCCCATTTTCACCATGTTAACATTGCACACAAGAGACAGTTACAAGAGACACTCTGTTACAACGGGCTACTTTTTTAGTGCCCTAGAGTAAATTCTTCACTATTTAGGGCCTTATATGGAACAACTAGTGAAAACTGCCTAGAATATGAAGCCTGGGCCTGCATCCAAGAGACCGCAGAAGTTCCAGAACCTTTTTAGGAGTTTGTGTCTGTAGACGTGAACCTTGTGTGCTCCGAGGAGCTTGCAGATCATGTGATACCCGAGCAAGTAAATGGTGCCCTACAGGATGAACCAGAGGAGGAGGATGACGAGGCTATTGCTGGGCTAAAAGTGTTAGCAGTTGAGGCTGACGAACATATAAGAGCCTTTTAATGGTACTGTGAGCAACACGAAGGCTTGAAAAGTTACATGCTTTACCTGCAGGAGTTAACAAGGGAGCTAATACAATCTGCAGTCACTTAGAAAGCTATGAATGGTTTTACTTAGGACATTTTGAGAAATTTTCTGTTTATATGTTTAAACACACACTGATGCTCCCTTATAATAAAGCAATGGAGACCTGCTCCACGGTGTTTTTAGAATTTTCGGTTACAAGAGACCTTGATGAAATGTAACAGCGCAATACAATAAACGACGAGGGACACAGAAGAAATTCACAAGACGGGAGCGGACTCACAACTGCACCTTTTTTAGATGCCACCTAACTCTGTGAGCGGTTATCAGGCCTTTACGCGGTTTTATAAGAGGTTTCAAATTTTGTTTGCCTTCACCACATCAGATTGAACGTGTCTGCTCTAAATTTGCGCTCCTTTCCAATAAAACACTAGTTGCGAGTCAGCGCCCCTCTTGTGAATTTCTTGTGTGTCCCTCATTGTTTACTGCGCTGTTACATTTCACCAGGAATATGTACCAACTCGCCCAACTTTCCATTTTGTTGCAAGAGACCTTGGTTACAAGAGGCGCGTTTTATGGGTCCCTAGAGTGTCTTTTGTAACAAGGTTTCACTGTATGTGGCAGCACTACTACTGCCCACTGCAAATATTCCTAGCGTCTGCACCCACAGCAAGCAACCTAGAATGTGCAGTCAGAATTCAGCACTGCAGTTACGGCAAATCAGGGAAAAGCACACAGACGAGCCAACAGGGAATAAAGCTCTAAAAAAAAAAAACGAGCAATACCTTGAAGTCATCCATGATAGCCAGCTTCTTTGCGATGGTCTTGAAGTGATCCTTAGAGCCGTATGTAATGCGGATCGCACCTTTGGTCTCCAAGTTGCCCTTCAGAAGTTGATTCAGCGTTATTGTTGGTGAGCCATACACCTCCTTCACAAAAGCTACGTCGTAGTTATCCTGGGGGAGCAAAGGAGATGCAAAAATTAGATAACTGGCACCAATCAATCTTACCCACCTTGCCAAATTTGTTTCATTCCCTCACGGAAATGAGTGGGCCACAACTCCTATTTTGTTGCAACTTCTTTCTATATTACCTTGCGATGAAGGTTCTTGGAATATGTTCAGTGGGGTGCCTAACACACACAAATTCTTTTATTGGGATAGTTATTTCTCTTGATTTCTTTTGACACAACCTCACAGTATCAAACAAGAGAAAGCCACTCGCAACTCACTAATATGCAAGCACTACACGAAAGGAAATGTGCAACAAGCGCACACGCACACACACAAAAAAAAAAAAGTCAGGACAGACTAGTATCACACATGGACTGCAATATTGACAAACGGTCAAATTTTCAAAATCCCTTCAAGTTCATCCTAGTGGGTGCTTACTTTATTACCACGTAACATGTCATATGATCGAAATACGGGTAAATGCCGCTCTATTAGATGGTCTCACGCGACAGGTTGGCCACGAACGCATTTAAAATACTCTATTTAGCGCATTCTCGCATAATTTGTGAACACCTAACTGAAACCTCAAGTTTCTAAAGAAGAATACGCCTATTCACCATTTTGCACTGCAACGTCCACTGCTCCACGAGCTAGTTGGCAGACTGTGTACAGACTGACACTGATACACTGGCGAGTTCTCGTTGGCATGGTGTTGCCATAAGCACCGACAGCTTGCAAGCACAGTGCCAAATCAGCCAAGTGTCGGCCTGGTGCGAACACACCTTTTACGACAAAGAGATGAGCCAGGCTAGCTCCAAAGGTGGCCCAGGGCATGTTGGCTGTGCCGGCGCCCATCTAGCGCTCAACACTGCCTTTTGAGCACCCATTTCCTAGCTACCAGCTTCGCCACGACGCCTCGCAATGCCTGTGTTTTCGTTTTACCGGACGATTATAGGAGCGTCTCAGCAGCTCGTAGTGAAGCAATAATGGTTGCACGAACTTCCCAACCCCCTTCCGCGCACGTTTTTAATGTTTGAAGAAACGGACGACCCGAAACACATCGAACGCAAGCCGTCTTCTCACAGCCAGCCGTGGGAGAATCCGCCGACTGTGCCAACTCGATTCCCGAGTGTAATGCCATTTCCGGCCGTCCTTAATGGCAGCCCTTTTTTTTTCCAGTTTCGGTTTGAAAAGAGCATTTTTGATCTTAATTAACGATGCAGCGACGCATATTTGCACCTTCAAATTTTGCAGGTAGCAACTTTTAAGGTAATACTACTGGAAAATAATGCATTTATGGAGCCAAAAATTTCGTTGCAGTTGGCCCTTTAAGCATGCTGCAGCACTGTCACTTAACAATGAATATGGCGAAGAAATAGAATGGAAGCCAGCCAGCGTCGCAGCAGAAATGCTCACACAACACCACAATGTGTCACACTTGTTACCAACTACACTACAAAGCACAACTAGCAGCACCTGTGGATTCGGCTGATACCAGCTACGGCTGTGTGGCGTTGCCTGACACCGAATGCCAGAAGCTGTTTCTGTTGTTACCAAACGTACTAGAGGGAAATTCTCAAATCATGGTTGACATTGGTTTAAACAGTCAATCCGAATTTGCTTCAATCCGGACCAGAAGTACCTCTACTACGGGGGAGTCGAAGTTACCTCCCTGAACGACATCACTTCAAATATCTAAACTGTAAGTTCAGCAAATTTTGTAAGCAAAAAACTATTTCAGGTGGGACTTCACCAGTGAAAAAAAAAAAAAAAAAAAGGGAAACAGAAATGCAGAAACGAAGTATCCGCCACGCTGTTACTACTATTGGGAAAGTACTCCATTACTAGCGCCCGCACTGACCTTTTTCAGGTAGTTGAGATCCTTGCTAGTAAAAGGCACAAACTTTTTGTTGAGTTGAATGAACTTGAGGTGCTTCTCAAAAAAGAGCCCACTGAAAGAAACGGAGGGGAAGTGTGAGCACCACAAAGTGGCAAAAAGTTCACAACGAACTTTGCAGACGACAAATTTTGTCTGGAAAAAATTTGGACAACGTGACAAGCTTGATTTCTGGTTACACTGCTGCTCATTCCATACTGAAGGTACACTTGAATGGTGAAGCTCAGACCATTCGAAAGCTAGTATGTCGTCTCAGAGTGACCCCAGCTGAGACATGTATGGAAAGAGTTCCTGTGCACTTTGCACTGCATTTATCATTTGGCCCCTTCATTAACCCTGCTATGATGTTCTTTTAGGTCCTATGTTTTGTGTTTGTTTCCTCTTGCCAGAATAGTTTTTTTTTCTCTCAACCAAATGGAACGTCCCATTTTTGTGGCAGAATTCAAGGTACTACTGAGATCAGTGGTGCATGACCGCAATAAAACAAAGAACATCATATTTTATTAACAAAATTTGACAGGATTGAACGTACTAGTATCTAAGTACAGCAAGGAATGTCCTGCCACACAACCTGGGACTAATCGCTGGGCCAAGCCTGCAACTGACTGTTTTGTTGCGAAATAATTTTGAAGACCTCAGTTATATGCTTCCCTTTTTGCGACCGTGAAACAACGCGCCAGCTGCTCCCATTGATCAGCTAGACCCCACCCCGTCCCCTTGAGAATCTGCAATATAGTTGGGCTTTGGGTGGCTGCATTTTAAGGTAAATTTTTAAGTAAACTGTGAAACTGGTCAGCCTTGCTGCTTGTTGTCCACTGATTTCAAATATGCCATTATTTTTTGAGTAAGTCAACTAGTTCCCAAGATAATTAAAGATAATTAGTTATTTTTGAAAAAACAATAGACAAAACTGTAATCTTTATATTTTCCAATACGTACTATGCAGGGTTGAGTGCAATACGAGATTTGATGCACTTCTTGGAACCAATTTTACAGCTAATTAAACTTTGGTGTTTCAAATGGGCATTCGAAACGGTTCCTTGCCACTGGTGCCACCAAGGTTTAATGAGCTATGAAATCAGTCCCGAGAGGTGCATCCAAAAACCGATTCTCTTGTTGCACTCACCAGGCTTCATAGTATTGGAAAATATAAAGATTACAGTTCTGTGACTAGCACTGTTTTGTCTAGTTTCACAGAGATTACTTAACAATACAAGGAAGCTGTTTTAAGAGCAGTGTTTCCCCTTAAGTGGTATGCCAGTACAGCAGGTTCCATTGAGGCAAACTGGTGGTCACAAAACCCTGCATTACACCCAGTCATGCATTGCAAGTGGTTATAGTATGAATGGTCTCCACTGTGTTGTTAGGCTGGAGACATGAAGACGCTGCTTACTTGCTGACGCCGATTTTGCCAAAAGTCTTGGTACGAGAGACTTCAGGTCTTATGCAGGCCCTATCCTTCCTCTGCTCGGGTTGTCGAATCCAATCATCCCAAAACCTGCCAAAAAAATTGCACAAGCATGTTCGCAGTTAGGTCAGGACAACAGCCAATGGCCATAGCTACTATGTATTACAGTGGTGCCAAATATTTATGGAGGCTTCTTTCACAAAGATTTCTAATGTACAGCAGTCATTCACGCTGTGGCTAGACTGTGCACCTCGTCTGAATGAACCTCCTCCAGCACATTAAGGGGGAACATGGGTCTTTGGGACAACAAAATTGCCCAAAAAAGCATTTTTTTAAGTACCACTTTTCTCTTGATTTTCACAGTTTTTCCTCCAAAAATTCCATATGTGGAACAGTGGCACGTACTTATAAAAGCCATAGAGGGCCGATTTTAACAAAGAAATAATTATTTTACCATAATTCCCCACTTTTCCCCTCGAGTGGTACTGCAGTGATACAAAATTCTCGAGAGGTACATCCCAGCATGTAGTGCAGCTAGGAACACAATTTCTTTTGCACTTATAAGGTGAATGAGTAAACCATGCGATTTGGGAAGCAGATTTTGCATTTTGTGTTTCAGTAGTTGTTTAATTAGCAATATTTTTAATTGGTTAGCAGTAGTAGTTCAAACCTAGAAGCTAGAATTGATGTAAACTTGTATGCGATTACAAAACAAAAAAACTGCTTCCCATGTGTCATTCTCCACAACTTCTGGTATTTATTCATGTCTTGCTGGTAATCTTTTTTGAATAGTTTTTTTCCTACTGTTCTCAAAAGCAATCAAGGAATTTTTTTAATTAACACAGAAACTAGTTACTCCACATCAAAACTAATTAGATATTTGGAATCAGCTAAAAAAACTGAACAAGCCTATGAAGTTTTATCAGAATTGGTTGGAAAGCAAGAAAAAAAAGGCCACTGAACGACTTTTCTGTTGCCTGAAGATTGGGCAGCGCAGATTTTTTTTAGAAGAATGACGCAGAGAAGTAGACAACACATGTGCCGTGTTGGGTCCTCTGCTCGAATCTCCTACTTTTTTTTTTTCTTTCGGAGTTCGTGTGTGAGACTTATAACTGCTCTTTACAAAAAATGTTGGTGCTCGTTTTCTTGCAAAGGGCACACACATGATGGTTGTTAACTGGGAACTCAAACGAAGTTTGACTAATGAATTGACTGCTTGGTTCACAAGTACTAGTGTATTTACTCATGTAATGAACCCACTTTTGTTCAGAAAAATCTGCATGACGGTGGGGGGAGGGTTCATTAATTAAGTGGGAAAAAGTTGCAACAGACTTTTAAAAGTTGAAGCGCTGTCAAAACCTTACCATTTCAGTGAAAACGCGTAGGTAATTATGTAACCAAATTTCTTTTTTATTCACAACAAGATAGTGGCCCCGTCCCTCTACTTGCCATCGAAGCTGTCCTCCTCAGAGAAGTTGCTTGCGGCATCACGTTTGTCATCGGCCCACAGCGCACTTCCAAAACTTCTTTTTCCACACCGGGAAACTTCCCTTCTTTGGGCCCACGAAACACACGGCGATCCCTGTTCATTGCCCAAACCTCGTTTTCACCAGTACCGTACACGCGCTGGTTCAACACTGAAGTGCCACCCAGCCGTGTGGTTTCCAAATACTTCAACACATGCTCCACCACCTTAAGTTTAAAACCGGCCGTGTAGCTCATGCATGGGCCCATCGTACACCTTGCACCAGCAGCACAAGAAAAGGTCGGAACACAGCTGAACAATAAAACCATGGAGCGTAATGGCGAAGTCGCGATACAGCACAGAGCAGGGCAGGAGTGCAGAGTTTGCTTGGTTCTTCGTTCACAGCCGCAGAGCTTTCATGGAGCTGTATGCAAGAAGGTTTGTTTTGTGTTCAGGTGATGCTCCGCAATCACGCAAGTTTTAAATTGCAAGCCACGGCATTCGCGCTCACATCTCTAGCTACTGTAGAGATTTTCTTGTTAGAATGCTTGTTCAGCATTTCTGCGCGTACTGTGGCGTGATATCAAGTACTGCGATTGTTGACGGCATCAACAGCCATGCCGAGATAAAAACATTGAACAGTACTTTTCCTATTACCACTGCGTTTTTTTTTATGCAAGGTAATAAGAAAGTAAATTCTCAAGAAGAAAAGTGTGTGTGTGTGTGTGTGTGCGGGGGGGGGGGGGGGGGGGAGAGGGTCATTTTTTGCAAGTGGGTTCATTACGCAAGTAAACATGGTATTTCATTAGCACTTATGGGCAGAGTGGGACCAATCAACATACGTTTCCCCTTACGTTTACCAGCTATAACAAGAAAGGGCAAAGCCCAAGTGAAAGACAAATTCAATCCTCTACAAAACGAAGCACATTGTTTGAACCTCAAACCACAGATTGTTTTGCCTTGTACCTGCCTAAAAGAATAACCACAGGAGCCTTTTTTTTTTGCACAGATGGTCATTAGGTTACTGGCATCCTGGAAAACGTTCAGCTGTTATCACAACAGTTATAGCAATCCCTCAAAGCAATTTAAATATGCTAGCCTCGCTGCTCCTATGAAGTGCAAGCGAGTATAAATCCTTATAGAAAGCAACATACGATTTCGGCCAGTTGTGGTGTATTTCGAGCCACAGGTCTTTCGTCAGCATCCAGCCGAGACCAGGGAAAAAGTCTGACCGGTGAAGCAATTCTGTCAAGTAAAACAAACAAAACAAACACGAAAAAGAAATTATGCAACATTGGAAGATCATTAACAGCGGTTATTACGTCATCAGCAATCGAAACCCCTACACAAAGAGCAGCATATCACCCCCATGGTGTAAGGAAATAAGAAGTGTAGTGACAGTCTCTGCCCAGAAAATGCAGGCCAGATCAACCTCAATAATGTCAAGTCAATAAGCAAGTAGCCCTGTAAGTTACGAACTGCAATGCAATAGAAGCAGTACTGTGGCTGAGCCATATTTCAACTAAAATAAACATTTATTACACAACCCCAAACATGACTGAATAGGGCATGGGCCCGCAGCGACACAAGTAATTTTTTACATGGGGTGTCCATATAAAATAGTTTGGGCAATGAGTTTTCAGGCCACAGTACTTCTACTGTACTTGTGATAATCTGGTGGAAAAATCATGTACAATACTACTTCACTGACATTTAAAAAAAAAAAAAAAAAACGCAAGGGAGAAACGTGCTATCCGGGAAGAAACGTACTATGGGGAATTTTTAGTGTCCACCACTAACAGCGTAGTAACCGGGAAATTGTATGAACCGGAAACATATCAACAAGGTTCTACTCCATCTGTAAAGTTCTGTCCATTAAGAAAAACAAGGAGGGGGAGGGGGGCAGGGAGGGAGCTGGGCAGAATACGAGACGTTTTTTCTTTGCAAGTTTCTGGTCGTCTGGAGTTAACGTAACTTCCCAAGACTATTTCTAAGACTTTGCTACTTTACGTAAAGTGTCTTTAGAGTCTATTTTAAAACATTTTTTTGTTTGTCACCCTTTAACTCTTTCGGGACCACCAGAAAAAGTGATGAAAAAGGGAGGTCTCAGTACAAATTTTTTATTACATAAAGCAAAGGCACCATCCTGCCTTAGCATATACCAAAATGCAGCTAATTATATGCTCTTTGACATAGAATACCAAGTTTTACTTCAACACTGACGATAGAACCATGAAAAAATCTTAAAGTAAGAACTTCGTAAAAAAACTACAGAAAAAGACAGAAAAAAGCGTAAATATAAAAATATTAAAAAAGAACAAAAGTATTTCAGGATATACAAAATCTAACACAATGCTTTGTTTCTTCATCGCGAAAGTTTGATGCGGCTAGCTGTAACTGGCTTTTTGATTTGTGTATGATCTCTTTGGCACTAGGGCCATGGCTACGTTGTTGCCCAGGTACACGCCGGGCTCGTCTCGGCGAAAACTTGATCCGTTTCTGCGCTGGTGGCAGGAGATCACCACCATAGGTAGTTAACACCCTAGCGAACGAATATAAACCAGCCAGAACATATTTCGAGCGCACATACCCACTCCAGAGCCAATTGAAACCGAAACCAACACCCACCTCTGAGCGCGATTTGATGTTCCAGGCTGATCGACACCTGAATCCTCACTCGAGCTGAAATCCAATCTCTAAAGCCGCATTCCGACTCTTCACTGCCACTCTCATCGTTAAAATCCACAGTAGAAGGCGAAGATATGAGAGACGAGACGAGGCGGATTTCTTATCGCGCTCGCGCGAGTATGACGCCATGTTTGTTTACATTCAAAACCACTGCCCGTCAGAATAAATTATCTGATGCGTTGCCGCCCGGTGATAAAAAAAAGAAACTTCACAAAAGAGAAAACTCCAGTTTTCAAACTATCTTCTAGATGTCGCTAGGTGTTCCATCGAGCGAAAATTTGTATTCTGCAGGCTCGCGAAACCATCGATCATATGTGATCGATGGCCTATGGAGCGGTCCCGAAAGAGTTAACAAAAAGAAAAGAGTTCTGAAACAATGAAAAAAAAAAAGAAGAAAAGCTGCCACTCAGAAAATTCAGTGTTTCCTTTTTTTACTAGCAATGAAAGGTGAATGCTGAAATGTAAAAACATGAATGAATGCTCCTATTTAAACGGACCAGGAAAGCAACACATAATGAAAGGCCGAGTCCTTCGTAACCCGCCAGGTGGTTTTCATTCGAGGAGAATCGACGTCAATGCCGAGAAATTTCAGACACTGCAGGGCTAGATGCAACTCTACCCGTTCCCTTTCTTTTACAACAAAGATCAAGCACTTAGCATGCCAAATCCCGGCAAAAAGGCCTTGCCGGACCTGAACAGAGAATATCGCCAATCAACACTAGTAAAACATACTACAAAATGCTCCGCCCAGGTCACCATTGACCATGGCTCCTACTCCGGCAACGCACCATGGCGCTTTTTCAGGGCATGACTGGGACACATTTCGACCCAAGCCCAGATGGAATTAATAAGCACAGTAAGTAAACGAAAAATTACGCTCCTGATTTCAAATTCCGAATTCGTTTTTCTCTTTTTTCTCCTTCACCCCATGTTCCTCCCCTCCTCGTCATTCCTTCTTCAAGCTGCCCAAACAATAACTAGCTCAATATTACACACCTTGAAAAAATGCAACAAAAAAAGCTTTTATGGCACCAAAACTTGGGTCAAACTAGTGTTGTTCCATCATAAATTCCACATGGAAAAAAAAAAGTGAAGAAAGAAAATGAAACCAACCTGGGTCATCCCCTACAAGCCCTGTTTTGCCGTTATCATTCCAGGCCGAGATGCAAAAGAGTGTTGGGTCACTTTTCAGGACTGGATACAGGGCAAGGAAGTATTCGAAGAAGTCTATGGAGAGCTCCAGGTCATCTGTGGAAGGGAGGAAGAACAAGCTGTTATCACAAGCGAGCACAGATCAAAAGAAAAAAAGAAAAAAAGAAACTCCAAAGAATCAGAAAGGCAAGCTGGAATCAGAGAGTTACTTTTCTGATGCTTTCTATACCCAATGCTGTTAAAGAGGCCATGAAGAGAAAATGCAGGTTTGATTCATTCAGAAAATTCCTTAGAACAACGCCCATGCCACTTTTAAGGCACACTTAATTCAAATAAGATATATAATGAGGAAAACAGGGGGTAGGCATGCGACCCACCAGCTAGTTTCCCGTACTGAACTTATGACGTAGTATAGACCACTTGTTGCGTTTGGTAGAAACCAACAAAATCAAAATCAAATTCAACACTGATTATAAACTTGCAGAACGAGCTATTTGCACTTGAATTTCGTGCATATTCTTTACACAGTAATAACAATAGTGCGCTAAACATAATTTCTGAACGATCATGTGAACATGTACACTGCTGCACCACTGCTCAACTACCGTCACCCAATGCTCTGAAACCCCACCCTTTTCCACGTATGGACTGCATTCACTGGCGAGGCACGCATGCAGGCAACCATGTGAGTGCGCCATCACTGGTTACGTCGGGCCAGTACTTGCCCGTGCTAAGTGCATGATATGGGTTGGTCATTCCAAGCTCCAGCCCGCCGAACAGAAAGTAAGGCCTCGACTCCAATGTGAGTGCGATTAATAACAACTCTGTTGACACCACCATTCAGAATAGGGTTGAAACGGAGCAGGCGACGCACGCCGGTGTTCTATTTTTCTTCGGCGTGCGGTCGCAGTGGCACAAGCCGCGCCACGTCCGTGGCACTTCGGCCATGTCCGTGGCCATTTCAGTGTTGCCAAACGAAGAAATTGACAGCTAAACTTTTCAATGAATACCAGATGATGACTCTGATACAACCGACACCGGTGAACTAGCGCAAGTGGCAATGCCCCTTATGTGACCTTAAATGTCGAGTCATACGGTGAGCCGCAACAATACACGGTTTGTAGCAGTTCAGAAGTGAACTGAGCAATCGCCAAGCTCGCTGTGCCCTCTAGGCAGGCCGAAGGTAACAAGGCACGTTTTGACATTTTATACCAGTTTTACAGTTCCCGTCATATTGCAGCAGTCAAAGGTTGTGTGTAGCTGGCACACTAGCCTTCCATTTTAGGTACCTTCTTCTAGTACAGTTGAACACCGTTAATACGTCCTCTGGACTTGCGACGACCCGCTTCCTATGATAGATTACCGCGGTCCCAGCAAACACCCCATAGCAGCAATGCATTAAAAATGATGCTCAGACGCACACAGTCCACTTTAAACGACAGACCCTGGTCCTGTGTGCTCTTCTCTGCATCCCATGTCACCTGCAATGGTCTCATACAAGATGCATTTCCAACTTGTCCAACTTGCAATACTTTTGCTAAGTTTCTTCTTTTCACGACGCTCCCTCTGTTTTCTGTGTGTCTTTCAAAGCAGCGTTGTCGTTTCGCTCATTTCTTTGCTTTCTTTTTTCCATTGCCGTCTTGTCCTATCGCTCGTTTTGCTTGGCCTCGACAGTTTAACACTCGCCTTTTCCCCTATCAATTTGCTTGATTACGTCGACCTTCTCCCTTGAGTGCGCAAGGCTGGTGGGCTATAAATAGCGCCGGACGGCACGGGGGTCACGTAGTGCGCGGTGCTTGGCTGGCAGCTGCGCTGGCTAGCTCGGATGCCGTGGAGGCGGACGGGGGCACAAAATAGGTGTTTGTTTTTATTCTTGGGATTTTTAGCTAAAGGTTTACAAATCACGCAAGAATGCACTAACTTAGCAGTTTAAATAAGTTCTTAGCCCACCTGTTGCACGAGACCGTCTACTAGGCCGGCATTTACCCACGCCCCAGTCATACAAACCCACGCCCCGTCATACAACACTTTCGCGCAGTGCCTTGAAAGTTGTTTTATCGGGGTTCCATTGTATATAATTGCAGACATCACGAAATGTGATGCAGTGAGAGGATTTAAATTTTGGCTTATTTGCTCACTTTTTTTGTTAGGAAAGCGTCATTTGCTGCCAAAAAAGCACTGAGGGTATTAAAAAACACACCAAATCTTTCAAATAAAAGAAATTTGTATCTTCTCTTTATGGCCCCTCGAACTATCTCACCCAATGCTGTTAACTAAGGCATGGCTACTCCAGACTCCATTTAAAAAAAAAAAAATGAAATTTTTGCCTCCCACGAATATGCTTCGCAACTGGTGGGCCAACTAAGAAGGCCACGGAGTTTCCAACGTACGCGAATAAAGTGATTGATTGATTCTGGGGTTTAGCGCGCCGACACCACACAGGAGATGAAGTGTGCCATAGTGGAGGGCTCCGGATTAATATTGACTACCTGAAGATCTTCAAGGCGAGCCAAAATCTCGAACACAGGCATTTTCGCTTTTCGCCTACATTAGAAAAGCAGCCACTGCAGCCAAACATCGAACCTGAGTCCTTGGGCTCAGCAGCGCAACGCCTTAGACACTGAGCCACCGTGGCAGGTTGTATTGTTCTATTAGAAATTTGGGAGTCAAATTCGGTGTTCACAAATAACATGACGACACAAGTTGCGAGAACAAATATGAAAGTTTAAACATAACTAATTAGCTGCATGGACCATCTAAGCAAGAAGGGGCCAGTTCGGATTATTTGTCATCTTACATGGTCCCAAGAAAGCCGTACGAACAGGGTTCCACTGTACACCGTTCCCCGGCCTTCGATTAGCGCAAACGTCAGAGGAAACCAAGAATGGGGTCGGATTGCAACTTTGATCCTTCTTGCAGAAAAGCATGCATTTACACAGCTTTGGAGAGTGAAGAGGAAGTACAACGTAACACTGTGCCCAATCTTCCTTTTGTTTGTGCCGGGAGCAACCATTGGCCGTGTATTATTTTATTCGTAATTTTTTTGAAGAAAAGAACAGTCAACCAATTACAGCAAGAAAAAGCACTGAGGGCTGAAAGTTCTTTACTGGCCACGCTGAATAGCCGATAAAGAACAGGCGCAAAATTGTACGGACCCACAATATGAGGCACAAGTTTGGCCCAGTAAAAAAGTCCACCGAAAGTTCATGCGTGGATTCCTCATTATCATCATCAACAGCCAATTCACGTCCACTGCAGGATGAAGGACTCTCCCATTGACCTCCACCTGCTCATGCCCAGCGCTGTTCGAATCCATTCTGTGCCCTTAAATTTCCCTATTTCGTCCCCTCCATCGGGTTATTACGATTAAATATACTCCACGCTAGAATGTCCATCCTGCTTCACTTCTTTTTTCTCTTCTAGAAAGACCTAAAATGACCACAGCGATCATAAGTGAGAATCATACCTTCGACGATGATTACGGTGTCATAGTTCAATTCGAAGAAGACCTTGTTGAGCGCCCAGCCGTAGTGGCGTGCAATCTTGTAGTAGCCCTTGAACTTTTTTTCCTTGCCCACTAATGGAATGTCACTTTGGTCGGGTTGCTGAAAACAAAACAGAGGAGAAAGCATCAGCCGCACAGAGCAGCTATTATGAGCCACAAAAAATAAACAGCTTACAAGGAGCTGACGTTTTTCGCATAACACGAAATCATTCTCCCTCTCCCAGTATCACTGTGCTATACACGCACGTCCTGAAAAATTCCTAGACATAACTAGTCCTGAAATGTGCAAATTTATGCTGTTTGTAAGTGCTCTTAAAATATAAGTAAGAAATGAATAAATAAAATCGGCCCTGCATTCTGCACTACTTTTCTCACATCCAAAACATTAAATTGCTTTCCTTGCTGCCACATTTAACACAAGGCGCCAGTTTGGCAACAAGGTCTAACTCCAGTATAACAAATTCCGGAGGCACACATAAAAATTCTTTTTGTAGAGATTTTGTAGTTTGAACTTTGCCGAGCAGCTAACTGGTATGGGGGGAAAATTTTAAAGCTTTCCTTTCTAGTAAAGTCCTTAGGTGGGCTATTTCCTTAAGGGTTTTCCCCATGCTGGGCAGTGGTGGAAATGCCTCCCACCCCTCCACTTCGCCACCCACTGCTCTCTGTAGACCCCTCCCCACCCCCCGCCCCACTGCTTTGACTGACCCATTTGAAATGTGCACCTGAGAAACTAAACACAGCTGCTGTGCGAGAGTAATCGCACCTGGTCGCACCTCTCGCCACCAGGTTGCATGAAAAGAGTCTGGAAAACTGGTGTTGAAGTCTCAAAGATTACCAGGCGCATGAAAATTTCGGAGTCCATGCTCGTGCTTATCGCTTTTTTATTTTAAGAGCTTTTGCAATACCCGGAATTCGACCAGAAATGTTCAATTTGTGCGACGAGAATTTGCAATTCTTAAATTTAGCATTTTATCCCACCCCTTGTTCTCAAATTGTCCACCCCTTAAAAATTTCTGGGGAGAACCCTGTCCTATTCAAGACACTGTTAAGTTATTGGCAGTCAGTGACCAGTTGCACAATGACAGTGTTTCTACCCGTGTCTATACGCATATGAAACATTCTTGCACTGAACCTGCCAAATACTTGTGGCGTGGCTGACAGCACTAAAGAGTATGAAGTTCCGTTGTCTAGCATTTAAGTATCACTTCTTACAACCTTGCAATCATTCAATATTTTCTGCTCTTTAATTTTCACATGCTAGCCCTGTGCTCACAAAAACTGAAAAACTGCTTTTAGGTGAACTATTCTCAGTGAAATCATTGCAACAAGCTGTGAACAGACCTAGTTTCGCCTCTATGAGGCTGGCTGTGGATTGAAAGCAAGTGAGCTAACCAAGTGAGCTGATGCTGGCTGCACTGCATTATAATAAGGTAATGGCACTCTCCATAGCAGTGGCAATAACAACACAAGAAAGAGTCCTTCCAAAAAGAAAAAGAAAGAGCAATGATACATCGATGGTCTGTGCGCACGTCCTGAAATGTTACAAACATTTTATTTTGAGAGCTTTGGTTCTTAAATGGAAAATTTTCTATTTTCTATGTGAAAAATTCGTCAAAGCGGAACTGTCTAAAAGAAAGTTGTCCGCTGCAAAAAGTTTTCATGCATTAACTTTTATGCAAGACTAGTGGGAAATTGCAAATATACTTCATAGTAGCGGAAATTCCGCTGAAGCAAACTACCAAATAACTTTAACTTTTAAAATAGAACCATCATATGAAGGAAATAAACATTTCAATACACCACAGCGAGGGCATCCTACCAAGTAATTAGGGTTCCCACTATGGAAACAATAATGCATTCAAGCCCTGTGTTGATCAGTGCATTTCACTCTTCAAATCTAAGCATATGAACCCGTGCATGCGTGGGTGGATGAACGTTTGAAGTATGGTTGGGTATAGACAAGGCATTCCACGCCTAAAACAGGCAGGCATACCTTAATGAGAGTGAGTTGGTCACCATAGTCCAGGATGGCCTTGGTGGTCAATCCGTGGTTGCAATCCTGGCTTACTATGATAGGGAACTGGTGCTTGGAAGGTCGGTACCTGCGCAACAACAGAGCGCGGACATCATGCGAGCTAACGACAAGGGTATACACAATAGTGAACTGAAGTCCAACGTACTAGTTTTTGGCAGTCCCACGGCAAGTGATGCACCTTACAGCGAGGTAAAAGCTCCTAAAAGCACGTCCTTCATCTATAGTTCTGTTGCAAGTCTTGTCACCAGCCCCAGACATTTAGTGAGTACACTGTTTACACTGGGCAGCTAAGTTAGTGTTGCACTGGACCCCGGTCTTGTTTCAAATGCACTACATTAAACAGCTGAGGTTGGTGTGCAAGCTCGTGCCTCATCACGTGAGCAGTGAGTGCGCAGCGGGGGGGCCCACATGACAACCTCCCGTGCACACCGTGTGAGGACAGCCAGCTGGGAGAGTTGGCAGCTACACTGACAAAGCACAATGCTCACAGCAACATATGCAACACCGGCACAGCTGTGCATTACGCGTTCTCACTGTGCATAGTGTGCTTTTTAAGCACGGAACTTTAAAGCATCATTGACATATTAGCATGCACGTCAGTGCCTATGATGCAAAGTTGCCACTGCTTGAGAGGATTCTGCAGTGTCGTCGTTTCAATCAACTCTCACTCTTTTTCCTTCGTACAAATTACACGAATTCCGTGCCAACGAAATCATTCCCTCAGTGAGCATAATGGCTGCGCGGTAGGAGTGCACTCGACCTTTGGTGAGAACGCCAGCTCATTCTTTGCGTATACTGCTCAGCTGGCAATTATCCATTCAAAGGAACAAGGCACTGCATCCACCCTCTGTCCATGGTGCAGCGCTGCCACCTATTGCATCTTTGTCGAAGCTTTTCCTTCCCCTAACTATTGGTATTCCCGTTACACGGTGTGAAGCTTTCAGCTTTGAAGCCACTCTCCATGAAGTAGTTGAACACCTTTCTTTTTTATCTGTTGCAGCCATTTTTCATCCCTTTCATACCTGTGTGCTTAATCTACCTTTCACCTCTCTTTCACCAGTTGTTGCAACTGCTTTGGGCAGCAAAAAGAACCAAAATTGCTATCTCTGCAGATTCATTTGTTTCAGAAGTGCAAAACATTCAACTGCGGAATAGAGCAGTGGCTTTCCCAATTCCATGCACAAGAGGGCACAGTACTGAAAGGGTTTATTATAATTATTGCCGCATGGTTAACTCGTGTGACTATGTGTGGTACAGTGCAACAAAACGCAGATGCAGACGGAAGAAATGCGTCAACGCACTAATAGCTGATGCCTATCGTGTTAGCACGACGACGTGTTTTCTAGTCTGTTTTAATGTTCCGTTGCACTGTACCTCAAATGCAGAAAACTGAAACTCTCCCAGAAACTTAATGCCTAATAACACACAGGGGTACAAGAACAGGAAGATATATACCATGATGGAGGTATTAAACAAGAAATTGGGGGAAGGGAGGGAGAACAGACGTGAAAAGTGAAAAAAATTGGTGTGGTTGGAAATCTATGGAAAAGGTTTTTGTCCTGCAGTGGACATAATAGGCTGATGATGATGATAATGAAAGAAACTCAGTCAACCTGATACTTTAGTGTTCGACTCGTGCTTCTGCACCTAGTAACAATAAAACTAATAAGCAAAGCAAACGGTTGAACTTGAAGCACTTTTAACACCATGCACCCCGACAGGCAAGGTGTCAGGTGGAACAAGCACACCCCAGCTTGTGGTTACCAAACTAAAGAAGTAAATTCCTGAAGCCACACTAAACCTTTTTCCCGTACAACATACTGCAACTGTGAGAGGCTTGTGGTGGCAGTTCTTTGCACTTATGACTCTCAGATGTGTAACGCAATCAGCGACAATTCTTAGGTTGAGACCTTTAAAGCTGCCGAAAGCTTCAAAAGCAATCCGCACAACAACAACCAGTGAGGTGCAACACTTACTGCAGTAGCTGGTCGATGGGGCGCTTCACTGTTACTCTGTTGCATGCAAAGAGCAGGACGGCGATGACCGGAGCGTCCTTGGGGGGTTGGCCCTGAGTGTCATTTCGAGCTTGAAGAAGCTCTGGAGAACAAGAAACATCGCCACACCATGAAGGGTCACGTGAAAAGGGGGAAAAAAAATCGTTTCTTCTTCTACATTACTCCTAGCCTATGCCCGATTCAAAGTGTTAAGAATACAATTTTCACATGAAACCTTCTTGTTACTCTGTCACATTAGAAGACAAGTGGTGCAGGGACAAACAGAATATGATAAGGAGGTGCTCTGAAATAACAAGCAGCTATTTGTATCCAAGCTGAATGTGTTCATCAAATACAAGCTGTAAATGAAAAGGGAGAAAATATTCACTCCCAATAAAAGTGCACAAAAGACAGAAAAAGTTGCTTAAAAACCTAAAAAAACACAATGCTTGTACAATGTTGTGCAAAGATCAGGTGTGTAGGCTTGTACAATGTTGTGCAAAGATCAGGTGTGTAGGATGAGGTGTGTCTGTTAGTTTGAAAGTTGGCAAAAAGTGTACTTACTGTCCAGGCCTAAAAATTTTTGCTTCATCAAGACACTACTGCTGGTACGTGGAAATTAGTTGCATCAAGCTGCGAGTGCCGCAAAGCTTTAGCCTCTTTAAAAGCTCACATGGCATCGCTTACCTAGGACCAGTTACAACAATAAATTGAAAGTCCACGTGCACGTCGGCTCCTAAAAGCTAACCAGCAGGGTGTAACTAAAAGGCATCTAGGGAAAAGTCACCGTCATTTCAAATTTCCCACAACTTTGAAATTCATTGCTGCATCTGAGTAAAACCAGTTTTTACGTTGGACCACAAGATCAGAGGATTTTTCTTTGTGTGTGGAAACAGACAAAAGCAGCCAGATGCACATAGATGGTGGTGTCATTCTATGCAGACCTCAGAAATGTCACGACAACTGACCGCACTTAAGCCTGCTAATGTGGCCTCGCGATACGAAATCTCAAAATCCATGGTCAGCATACAAAGATGGCAACACAGTCTGCAAGCATCCCATGCCTCAGTTCACGTGAGCGCTGCCAAAAACTACCATTTCAAGCCAGTAAGTATGAGATCTTTGCCTGCTGTTGACAGGAGTGGCCAGCCTTCCACTTTCGCGACGAAAACGAACATGCAAATTGGGCAGCTGAACTCCCACCAAGCCCATGAAAATAAGCTGCTCCACACGATCCATCCCGTTTTTAAGGACTAAATTCTCGTCCTTGAAAGTCGCATTACTGTCAACAGTTGCACTCGGATGACTACAATTCCTGCAATAAGTACAACAGGTCAATGCTGAGTTGGTACCAATGCAGGCCAGATTCGTTTCACATCATTTTTCGGAGGGACGACACTGCCTTTTCTTTGGATGCCAAAGACAAATTCAAAGACCCCTGCAGTTGCTACAACTGGGAAAAAGGGTAATCGGGGTTCCACTGTAGAGTTTGTGAAAGATCGACCAAACGTGACTGTTTCTGGGGGCATGGCATCAAGCCATGTTGTGGGCTCATCCCTAACATAAACATAAATCGAACATAAAACAACGAATGCAGAATAGCAATTAGTATGGCCGACTTTGTCGAAGTTCAAAAACATTGGTGACTCCAAAAGATGATACACCACTTACTTTAAACCCTGTCTCTCCTTGTGTGGCTTGAAAGACTAATTTCAGGGTGTTAGCTTGAAGACTTTAGTTAGTACGATTTACCCGCACACAGAACCGACAAGGCTTCGCATTACGATTATTATTGTTGCTGTAATTATTATTACTACGGCTAATTTTAGAGTTAGGTGTGGCAACAAGTTTATGCAACAAGACAGTGTATCTTGGATCTCGAGAAGCCAATCTGAGATGTTCTCAAAAGCTTTCCCTTCGAGTTTCAGCTGATGTTCTTGGAAGCTATGCCCAAACGGCTGCACAAACTTGTGAAAAGTGCTACAGCCCACAGGACAATTCATTTCAGCATTCGAATTATAAACCCCTGTGGCGCAATATTAAAATTGATCTTTTTTTTTTAATTTTGCCTTTTTACTTTTTGAGTTATCAGAAGTTTAAATAGGCAGCGACTTTCCAGGCCCCCTCTGCAACTGACTAACATTTACAGCCACGACATGATGGCACCACTCCTCACAACTTACCCAACATCAGCCAATGATGGTAGTTGTGGCAGCACTAACACCTTCCCATTATTAGTGGCTCGTATGCTTTTATATAAACCATCTCCACCCATCTTTTTTTTTTAAACAACAATGCGACGAAGGTGACCATAGTTTCAACGACGTGAAAACGGTAACCATGAACAACTCACTTTCTTTTAGCTCTCGCAGGCTGCTGAGTAGCTTTGCATTTGCTCGACCTTGTTCGACAAGCTCTTGTTCTAGTTGGTCCAGCTGAACTTGAATTTTCCCAGGGCGAAAAACCTGAAGAAAGAGGTCATTGCAGGCACTTAGAGTACAGTTCGCACTTCAAAAAGAAAAATGAAGGCTTATTTTAATTGATGCAAAGCGTATGCAACAGCTGTGCAATTGCAGTGTCTCACAGAATTGTGTTGAACTGAATTCTATAATTCCACTCACCCCTCCCCTGTTGCCACTTTAAAAAATGAAAACTATTTCGACGTTTCGGACGGGTACCAAGACGTACCGTATTTACTTTACTTGCATAATGATCGCACTCGCGTAATGATCGCACTCCTGAAGTTTGTCGTCAAAGTTCAATTTTTCTATTTCCTGCGCAATGAACGCACCCTGAACTAGCCGCAGCAATATGCCGTATGTGTACAAAGTCTAGCTGATAATGGTTGTTTGTACCTTTCCCTATCGAAGAGGACATGGCTACGTAATTGCACAGACTTTCTGATATTAGTGATATCAGCAAGCACGTGCTCAATATTGATGAGGAAGAAACTCTCACTAAATGCACATAATGTACTCACAAGACAAAAGAAAAAAAAAATGCGCTCAGGCTGCTGCGTTGGCAGCCATGTCTGTTTTGATATCCTGCACTGTGACAGTGGCAGCCACTTATTGGTCAAACTGTTGTAAATCGCAGAAAACTCGTTCCAGCGCGTTCCCTAATTCAATAAAACACTGCATTTTGCGTCGCTTTGCAAAGCGGCTGGCGGCGGTGTGGAAGTTAATTATTAAGTTTCTATTTGTTACTTTAAGTTCATGAGACCTATCGTAAAAATTGACAACTTGCTTGTGTTCTCTTGCTCAAAAATTTTTTGCGAAAACTTTACCCCGCGTAATGAATGCACCCTAAATTTGCAGCAATTTTTTTTTAGTGTGATCATTACACGAGTAAATACGGTACGTGTGTGCGTGTGTGTATATACACATGCATGCACACAAAGGCAGCAACTGCCACTGAAAAAAAATTAACAGTGCCTAATGACTTTTTTCACTGTTAAAAAATCTTTCCCAATACTCCTTAGTTTGACGTGCACCTAAACCTTGGCAAGCAGCTGTTCTTTTTTTAGCACCATGTTTCTGGTTCCCACCAGAGTTGCCACCATTGCAAGAACGAAATCCACCAAACAAAAAATGGAAGCGAGCAACAGATCCGTTCTACATATTGCGAATACGTGAAAGTAAGGCATTTCATTTCACAGAACAGATTTTGACCTTTTGGTAATTATCCTGTCGGCGAAATACAGTTCGGAAGACAGGTTCATTGATGGACAAAAGTTGGCATTTATACTTAGCACAAAATGTTGTTATTCTGGGGAAACAATGGAGCAGTGCATCACTCTTAAGAAATGGTTAACATATGGCTGGAACTCTCATACAGCAAAACATAAAAACAAGGTGGGAAAGAGAAATACAGGAAAATAAAGGCCACAAGGAGGGAACGGTTCACACTGAAAGTTGTTAGGGCCATTGCCAAGGTAATACCTCTGTCACAAGCAAATCTAATGACACAGTGAATTAACTTAACTGTAAATGCCATTTTGTGCTACACCAGAATACTGAATGACATTTGGCACAAATGGCATTTGGTGATTGGATGAGTTCAGGGCACACATTCGAATTAGCTTCCAAACCGAGTGAGTAGCCTCGACAGCAGTGGTCCATCACTAAACAAGGAAGTTAAATAATAAACTGTAACGCACTGTATCTAAAACCTACCAGTAAATCAAAATTTTTTGCTGAACGTCTTTATACAGCAAGGAATACAAACTACAACTTTGCAAAGCTCTGTCATGGTTGTTGCTAACCATCACGAATTTGTTGCTTACTTGTCTCGGCTTGTGATGCAAATACCACTCAGAACAGAGGCACACTTTTTTTCTTACAGGAAGATCATTTATTTTGGTTTAAAAAATAAGAGGCTTAAAAACTTCATGGATGCATTTACATTTTTATCGTGTAATTCTAGAAGTTTCTTAATTGCCACTGCTATCATAATCAAATGACATTTCTTTCACCGTGTAGACCCGTACGGCCAATTCAAATGTCATTGGCAGCTGATGTCTTTCACTTTGAATGACATTAAATTAGCCGTGTGACTGTGATGTAAGGCACGAGATCTTTGTCAATTTAAACCACACATGCATACACCAAAAAGAATATGTTTGTAAACAGTCAATTATACGATTCATTCCATTTACATTGTTGTCGGTAACTAAACGGTAAACATTAAAGGTGCTCACACCATGACACTAAGAAAAAATCAATAAGGTGCATTTTAGTGGAGGGCTGCGAAATAATTTAAACCATGTAAAGTAGCTGTAACATCTGCCGAAATCTAGACACGCCACCATTTTCGTGTGTCGTCCTGGTCTCAAAATGGCTGCTACAGCCACTGATTTCAGTTTTATCTCTTATTTATCTCCTTGCCACACTTAACTACACTTCTTTATCCCCATTAACACTTCTGTATTTGCAAACAACTTATGGACTGCTAAGGAAAGGGAACATTTTATAATGGAATGAAGAATGCACTTTTTCTTGAGACAAGCATCACAGCCATTAATTCTGAGCCTCTGGTGAAGATCATGCCATTCTTCGTAACACGAGAATAATGGCCAATTCAGGGCTGATAATCGTATAAGCTCCACCTGTCACTGCTCTTTTGCAAAAAATGTGGTTGACGATGGGCGATTTTTTTAGGTATCATATGCATGAAAAGTAAAGAAAGGACCTCCCATTTGTTTAGCTTGTGTGGGAAGATCTGTGGGCATCTGCTATTGCAACAAAAAATGTGCACTCAACTGCAAACCAAGTTTCTATTGACGCAAAAATGTACGCTTCTTGTGCTTCTAAAAGTAGCATCCATTTCATCTTGTTGGTACGTAGTCATGCGTCGAAGTTACAAAATTAATGCAATGAGCCGGCAAGAGTCCTGCTTGCCCGCTAGCCTTCGTACTTGCATTCTTAAAAATCAGCCCATCTCATAAAAACATTAACTACATCAACTCCATTTCTGAATTACATCAGCAGTATTTTGGTTGGCGTTCGACAACAGTGGTGCATGCACTATAATCATCAGCGTGACATTTTACTCACTGTGTTCCAAATGAAACCAAGCAAATCTTACCTTCCCTGTCAATGGCCGCTGAAGAAACAAAATGTATGTTATGCCTCCCCATGTTAGAAATGCAAGTGAAACAAATAAAAGGAAGTTGCTTTTACGCATTGCAACATAGCAATTTCCTCCAGGTCATAGCTGAAAGAGAAAGGGAAAAGATGTCGAATCAGTCGCACTCCAAAGGAAACCACTTCAAACTCGATGCGGTGCCCCAGCGAGATGAGGCAATTTATTTCTAGTAAATGTTGCAAATTCCTTCCTGGTTTCACCAGGCCACTCTTAAAGGCGAGCGACTTAAACGATTTCGCTACAAACGAGTAAACCTACCAGGAAGAGTTAATCTATCGAGCTCTACACCTCAGTGAAGTACGACGTTACTTCCTCACTAGTTACTAAACGAAAACAAGCAGCATGCAGTGACGATGTCTGGCTTCGCCGCGTGTGATAGCGTGCAACAGTTATTTCCACGCGTTTCTCTCAAGGCTGCGTGGAGATGGCCAGCAACACAAACTGCCACGTCTAATGTGCCACAACGGTTGCGAAAGATAAGACAGTTGAAAGAAGTGAGCCTTATGCCGGTCACGATACGGAAGGCCCGTGGGTTCAAGGGCAATAAGCAATCCTACGATTCCGATTGACGGATTCCGCCTAGGCCGCAGCAGTCGACAGAAAGCTGGCAAACAAGCACGTTCGTGTCACCAGGTCCTGTTTGCACAGGCTCAACTACACGAGACCATCAATACGCGGAACCGCGGCGTAAACGAGCGACTGCGCGATGTTCGCAAATAGACGTGCGCTCAGCGCTGCTTACCGATACTCGGGAGTCCGTTTCGTCGGCAGCCTCACTTCGGACTAGCAAGGCCGCCTGTGGAATGCGCGGCGGCTCACAGCAACCTCATCGCGTAAACAAACCCGCTACCGCTGAATTGGTAAAACTATCTGACAGTAAGGCAGATTAAAAAAACAAACCAGTCACATCGGCCCCAAGGCTACGACAAAATCATGACGACGAGTAACGCCCCCTATCACCGACGGACTACACGTAGAATAAAATTTCAGAGTTGCTTGCTGGTTGGAGCGAAACGGCCCGCTTTCAGCGGGAAGTTCACATGCGGTCTACGGCGCTCGAATGTTCACGAAAGCGCGCATGTTTACCACGCAAAGAGCTTGGGTTACGTGGTCGGTACAAAAATATTGATTAATATATTTCTGCTTCGAGGTAGTAAGCGCAAAAATAAATGCGGAAACGAACTTGGGCCCTTGCACGTGTGCTCGCATTCCCTCGTTTTTCCGCACACCGGAGATTTGGCTGACCTATTTTGATCTCTGCTGGAACCAAGCAGTTTAAGAAAGAAAAATGTTACTTTTTTAAGGAGGAGGAGGAGGTAGCCTTTATTGTGGCAGGAAGACTGTACGTCAAGTGGGGGAAGTGGGAGTAGAAGGTGGGGTGTTTGTAGCTTGTTAAATGCTGACAGTTCGACGCAAAACGGGCTCCTTGAGAAGGCTGGAGAGGCCGCGTGGGGTGAGGAAAGCAGGCTCACGACTCCACTGCTCACGCTAGTATAGTGCCTATTCTAGGCACTATAACGCTAGACCGCTTTTTAGAGAAAAGTGTGCAATTAAGGCAGCATGGAGGGTTCCAGTGTACGAAGGAAGAGGATGTATTTGGAGGAGGCTTCAAGATTCTATAGCGCGCGAACTTCGGACAGTGCCAAATTAGTTTCTGGAGAGAACGGACATCGAGGCGGTAGAGACTGGGTGTACCATTTACGGAAGATCTCGAGTAAGCCAAGCATTGGCAAACTATTGGTTTATGAAAATTTCTGCTGATCTTGGGAGCGAGGGCAGAGCGGATAAAAAGCCGGTTAGAGTTAGGGCCTTGAGGCGTTTTTTTTTTTTTTTTTTCCCTTTTTGTAGCATAGAAGCTGCATCGCGGGTGGTAATGTCTCAGTAGGTGGATAAGCTAAGTCGGGTAGCAGCGGAGGACTAGAGGTTATAAACTCCCGTGCAGACGAGTGGGCTGCTTGCTCCCCGATGATGACTCGTCGTGTCCAGTAGGTGATCAGTCGATGCGAACATGAATGCCGCTAGAGACTGATGAAGGATTTTGTTGGCGATGGTATTGGTCGACTTGGGACTTTTTAGACTTTGTAGGGCTTCGAAAGAGTCCGTCAGGATGCGTATCTCATACTATCTGGGAAGGCACGATTCACGAAGGAGTGAAAGTCAAACATGAGGTAGTCTATGCATGGCCAGAGTCATTCAATGCTTTACTGGTCACGAAACTTCGGCGCTCGCTTCATATAGGGACCGCGCGCGCCACTACAGGCGCCACCGCCGCACGAAGGTCATCCAGCCGCCGCGCGTGCGGCGTATTTGCCAGCTCTTGGCGTGCAAACGCTCGCTGCTTTTGGTGTCTGCGCGCTGATTAAGTGTGTTTTTTTTCGTAGTAGTTAGCGATGAATAGTCCAGTAGTTGTGTTTATCACCTGCCTTCAATGGGGTTTTA
The DNA here is from genome assembly GCF_048455015.1 of Haemaphysalis longicornis. NCBI lineage: Eukaryota > Metazoa > Arthropoda > Arachnida > Ixodida > Ixodidae > Haemaphysalis > Haemaphysalis longicornis. The sequence continues at coordinate 56,280,575 of NW_027526361.1, read as the reverse complement.
TTTTTCGAAGTAAGTTACCGTAGACTTCGGCCGCGAACGGCAACGGCTTCTGTGTGCTCTGGCACAAGCGCTGCGCCGTCGTGTTTACGGATTTTTAAATCTATATTGCTTCTTTTTTTAAAGCAAAGTTGTAAATACCACACATACGTACGTAGCTGTGTAGTGACGGACTGCTGCGGGCCTATCGATAATACAATAAAAAACTGAAAGAAACCAAGTACGCGTCGTTCAGACTACGCTTAATGAATCCGTTGATTGCTATGTAATGCACATAACGCTAAAAGAGATAGCCCAATAGTATTGTAGTTTCAATGAGTGGGTACATACTTGAGAACACCTAAAAACGCTGCAGAAACGCGAAGGATCAAAACACGAAGAGATATATGTTACTCCATGTGTCTTTCTGCTTCCACGCTTTGCAATCCTTGCAAAAACAGGAAGCGAAAAAAGAACAATGAAACTGATTATATCACATGCAACGAAAAATTTCTATGTTACGAAGGGAGACAAAAGAGCGTGGTCCAGCGTACAAAAATTTATTTTTTTTCGCGCTGCGATGTGCAGCACACTGAGGAAACAGAATATTGCCACGTAGCCAAGAACGACGCAAAGCTTTTCTGAACGCAGCGAGCTAGCGATCTCCTGCACTACAAAAGACTAGAATTAAACACAAACGTCTAAGAAGCAGTCCGCAGTGTGACGTGAGCAGATGAACGTCGATAAAGTGAGTTGCGCGGCGTTTGCTATGCATGCATTACTCTTGGAACGTTATTAATTTCAGATCCATGGAAATAGGATCGAGAGCATTGTCGAAGAAACAAAAAATCAAGTTAGCGACAAGGTGGCACCCTTTCCATATCAAACAATATTGCCCGATGGGACGTACGACAAAAAGAGCAAACGGGCGCTCCGGTTGAAACGCCAGATAAGAAACCGGAATCGGCCTCGCACGGTTACAAAACAAACAAAACGAACCCTAAGGGATAATTCGCGGAAATATGAAAAGTAAAAGCACAAGGATGTCCCAAAGCTTTTTTACACGCGAGCCTGAGCGCAAGGTAATACAAGTTTACAAACAGGTAATGAAGCACCGCTACAACCTGACTGATATGACAAAAATCCGGCTTTAAGTTAGCTTTGTACAATTCTAGGCCCACGATGCTCTCAAAAGGGTACATTGCTTTTTCCATTCTCACACACAGTGCATTTCCACACACTGTTGCACACTTATAATAGAAGCTGAAATCTCCCGTTGCTTGCCTTGTAATGTCACCCCTCCATTTCGGACACAGCTGCCCGTCGCTCGGTCAACAGAACAAGGAAAAATTTTCTGTGGTATCGTTGTACAAGGAACGACATCCCGGGACGCAACACATGTTCGGCATCGTCGTTGCACTAGTTAAGTCGCATCACAAGAGCGCGATATGCACGTTACATTTTTTTCCCCCCCACAAAACAAACACAACTCGCCGCGGCTCCGCCGTTCGAGCCAGCGCAACGCCGCCCGAGGAGTGACCTCAGTTAGGGTGCCTTGATGCGCGCCCGCTCCGCTGAGGGTGAGGACCAGGGTGTCGAACCGGAATTTTTTCGGGTTCGGTTCGGGTTCGGGTTCAAGCCTTTCGGGTTCGGTTCGGGTTCAGTTCCAGAGCACCATTCCGTTCCGGTTCGAACCGGTTCGAACCGGTTCAAATGGGTTCAAACGGGTTCGAAGAAAAAAAGCAGGCGTGTTTTTTTCTGTTAATTTTTTTGTGCTCGTTTTTCGTTTCCTTATCAATGCGGCATAAAACCAAGTCATAATGGATGTTTCTTTGTGAAAATATTTTGCCTTGGCCAAACTAAAGCGACCCTGGAACACTTTTTTCAACTTTTATCTAAATGCTTGCAGAAAGTAGTCAACCAACACATCCTGTACTTAGATTAGGGGTCGCAAAGTGCCTCAGCCAAAAATTACTGCACTCTCCTCATCAGATAACTTTGAAATTTGCTTAAAATATTTTTCTCTCCTTCCCCGTCTTGGCGTTCTTCGACCGCTGAATGACATCATTACAGCGGTGTAGCGGCTATTTGCCGGCTTTCCTTAAATTGCAGAATAGAATGCATTTCACAGTAAAAAGAAAGCCACAAAAGCGAAGCAGAAACGGAAGCTGCATCCGCAGCGACTAGGAAATCACGCACTGATGCTGTGTGCTGGCAATTGCTATAGTTCTCGCAGTGCTTCCAGATGCGCAGAAGGGTGAAAGCGTTTATCGAAAGTGTTGATTTGTTTTTATTTATTTATTTATTTATTTATTTATTTATTTATTTATTTATTTATTTATTTATTTATTTATTGCAGGGTTTAACGCGCAGACGCAACGCAGACGACGAGGCGCGCCGTAGTGGAGGGCTCCGGATTAATTTTCGACACCTGGGGATCTTTAAAGTCCTCCGAAATGTCGTACACACGGACGTTTTCGCTTTTCGCGCCGATCAGAAAAGCGGCCGCGCGGCTGGGAACCTAACCCGCGTCTGTGTGCTCAGCAGCGCAACGCCTTAGCCACTGAGCCACCGCGGCGAGTTTATCTAAAGTCTTCAATAGCTCCTTTAACTGTACAAGCTACTGCAAAACCTTTTCTATGGTAGTTTTACGAGTATGTGGCGCCCCCGCCCCCTCCCCAATTTTCGTTGGCGGCTAAGTTCGTGTCCCTGCCAGGCTCGGTGTGAAAGAAACATTGTGCACGGCTGGCGAATAAACACCGATGAGCAGAGCTGCTCGCGGTCAGTCACCGTGCCACCAGCACGCTTCGGGTCGTCACTCGGGGGGGGGGGGCACTACGACCCTCCCACGTTCCCGAATGCGGGCCAAATCGTGACAGATAGGTCAACGATTACAACAATAACTGAAGCTAAACAAAAGGTTCGTTGGGGCACTTAGGGCACTATTTGTATGAATGTGAAAGCATTGCTGTTTATGGCCGCAAGTTTACCTTTATTAATTTATGTTCGTTCATTTTCATGATTTAATTTTATTTTATACTTGGCTTATACAACGGCAATTTTATACACCACAGTTCTTGAGGAAACAAGAAATATGGCAGACGATTACGGTAGTCTCTAATGCGAAATTTGAGCGCAGCGCGAACTGTAGTCTTCTCGGCCACGGCGCATAGCTACTGTGTCTTAGGGAGTGATCGCGTCCACAACAAATGCACGACGGCATGCGGTATACTCTGTCGTTATCTCGTAAGGCGTTGCTGCCGTGGAGCATGTCTCGCGCGGTCTGGAAATTTCGCCCTCCCCTCCCACTTTCGCCATACTTTCGTCCTCCGCTTTCCTGCTCGCTCTAGCTTCGGTGGCGTCTTCGTTCTCTCGGTTACAACGAGGCCGACGCTGAGAAACTACGCAAAACCACAGGAGCAGGCGCTTAAGGGCTGCGCTCTAACGCATGACGCTTCAGAGCCACCGCTGTGCGCCCTGTGATCCACTCCCTTCGCCGACCGGTGACTGGCCGCACATCGTCTCCAAATAATCCGTCCTCGCCACAGTCTTCTCGAAGGCGAACATGTACCCTCCTGGCCAGCGGGCAGCTCTCCGGTGCCTCCAGCGCCTCCCCCATCAGTGCATCCTAACCAGAATCTTCCGGCAATGAGCAGCCTCCCTGCAGGCAGCCTTTTGCCTCGACCTACTAAGCACACGACCCGCCCGTCCACAATCGTTTTTGGTACCCTGAAGTGTCGCCGTAATGGGGCATTTCGCGTCTCCCCCCCCCTCCTCCCCCCCCCCGGCAGCTCGTGACGGGCCGCCCCTCGTCCCCAAATCATGCATCCTCACCAGAATGGAATGTTCTGCCTGGCAGGCAGGCAGGCAGGCAGGCAGGCAAGCAGGCAGGCAGGCGGGCAGGTAGTTTACTGGCAAACGGGCTGTCTCTTTGGCGGGCAGGAGATGGTACGCGCCCGCCATCTTTTTTTGGATCGATCAAATGTTACGCACGCACGCACGCACGCACCCCTATTTTCGCACAATGAAACAAAAATATGCATTGTAAATAAATCGGTTGGTCTGCTACGCTTTTCATCTACCCCAAGTTTCAACGGCGCTTTAGCTTTAACATGAAAGGATTGGCAGTGCTAGAAGTAGAAAACAGTCCGGCGTCGGCGTTAATTTCTGACGGCCAAGTGTGGCAGGTGGCATTTAGAGCAATTTCTTTCTGCTTATCTTTTATATGCTAACAGAGCTGTTGGAAAGAAAGAACGGCTATAAAGGCTCATTGGACGACGTGTATAGGACGGCATTGGATAGGGAACCACCGGAGATATGAACTTTCTAATGGCCCTTCAGCGACCGGAGACAGCGATTGGGCTCTAGGAGCGATAATAGCCAAGTGAAGTCACAAGCAGCAGTAATGATCACTTGTAGAGAGAGAGAGAGAAACTGAAGTTTAATTAAATTGAGGCAAAGGTTCAGAGAGGCGTCCTCATTCGAGGGGGCCGAATCGACAGCCGTTTCCATCAAGAGCAACTGATCTTGAAGGCCGGAACTGGTCATGGCTTTCTCCCAAATCTCTATGGAAACGTGGAGGTTGGGTGGATCTACGGTACACTTGTCGCAGCCGCCTACTGTGTGTATGAGGTTCCTAGGCTCTCCACACAAGCGACGAAATTGAGAGAGCTGTGTCCCGTCAAAGAGGTGGAGTCTGGTGGTGTGTGGGAAGGAGTATGCCCGCAGGGCGCGGAGTAATCTTTCCTGGTTAATCGGTAGCGATTTGTGCTGGGAGGAGTACGTTCTACGGAAGAGGCTATAGTTCTGAGTAACCTCCTGGTCTGTGACTGCAGGATGCATGCACTCAGGCCCGGCTTCATCAGCTGGCTAAACGGGTCAAATCTCGAGCCACGAGGTTGGTGATCTTGTTTGCCGGATATGCCAGTATGAGCTGGTGCCCATACAATCGTGACTGTCTCGTTGGCGGTCTCCGATTGATCATTGGAAGTGCTGTAAGATGCAATCGATCGTTGGCAAAGTTGGGCCACGCCTGCTAAGACTCTGTTATAAGAGTTTTGGCGCCGCTTCCTTAGCTTGAAGGGGGCTGTGTTCGGGGGTTGAGATGCTACACCTGTGGGAGGCTGCAGAACGGTAGCACAAAGAAAGAGAAGGTATTGAAGAATGCTATCGGACGTCTCTTGCATCAAACCAGTTGATCGTTCCTCCCTTTTTTTTCTTTCAGCTTAGTTTCTTTCCAACTGTCGCACCTCATATATATACACGTTTTGAAAATCCTTTGATGAATATAAAATACGCATTAGGCTATTAGTTATTAACTTTAGTGCGAGATGGTAATTTTAATATAGAAACAACATAACAGCGCAATACGGGCATAAAGAAAGAATTTTTATAGCGTTCAGCTGGTCGTCACATAACTTTGCGGCTACTTTGTGCTAGACAAAATTTCGTGATTGGTCGAGAAGGAGAATGCTGCAAAATGTCGAAATGCCAAAGACCCCAAAGATATCATGTGTGGTCCCACCGTCTAATCTGCCTTAACTGACTCGCTAGTTCCTGAAATCCAAATTAATCAACACACCAGTCCAACTAATCCACATTAGCTCATTCACTCACCAAACTAATCCACCCCAGTCTACCCCCTAACCCGCATTAATCGACTTAAATCCATCCGCCTTTAAAGTTTAAGGCTGAGCAGATTCAAGATAACATAAAAAATGCTATCAAATATAGTTTAAAAGTGGAAATTAGAATCCCCCTTTTTTATATCTCATGAGAGAGAGAGAGAACGCGTGTTCTCTTAGAGCAGTAACCAAATGACAGAACGGCACTGTATACAAGCAGAAGTGAAGTTAATTTTGAGTACTACGAGTGTTTGTGTCTCAGTGCTGTTTGTATATTAACTGGCCATTCAAACTAAAATAGGTGGAATATATGGATTTATTGTTGATGGTGTCCCTGAAGGCCTTCACAAGCGGACAGGGATGCAGGCGAATTAAGAACACATTAAAAACTTTACACGATTTTAAATACCATGCAGATAGAAACCATGAAGAATATTCCATGATATGTTGCCTCGGAATATGCGTTGTAACTTGGGTTATGCTAATTGTAAAAGAGAATTGGGCGAGATGGGCAGTACCTAACGCAAACTGATTGTATATACGGACAACTTTACATTAAATTGAGGGCAATAGTAAGAAGAGAACATGATGGCCTTGGGAACTGCAGACTATGCGAAATATTTCATGGTTCTGTCTGGCGAGTGGCAAAGGTAGGGACCGAAATGGAAAACTAGAAATCATATTTTTGAGGCCCCGGAACCGGTTCGGAACGGTTCCTTCGATTCGTTCCGGTTCGGGTTCAGTTCCAAAATGGCGGAAAGAATACTGTTCCGGTTCAGTTCCGGTTCCGGGCAAAAATTCGGGTTCGGTTCCGGTTTTCGGTTCGGTTCCGGTTCCGGTTCGACACCCTGGTGAGGACAACCGCGTCGTCTGCTAGCGCGACCGCCATTTTCTTGCATCCGCTGGACGCGGGGCGTGCGCTTGCTGCGTGACGCGCCTTGATAGTGCTGGTCTCGCTAACAGTGTGGGCTTGATTTGGCTTTACTTTTGATATTCATTGCTTTTCTAGGGTAGATGAACAGCAGAGTAACGTTTTGGTGAAGAATTCTTTATTCTGAGATGATTAGCGAAGGTATGGTGAATGCCTTTCTTTTTTTACGATAGGTGACATGGCGGGCAACTTCTCGCCGTCGTTGTCAAACCGGCGCCGTGAACTTGCGTTTACATGTAAACAAAGCAGAGAGTAGGTAAAGTACACGAAGGAAGGGAACTGCTACATATTCATGTAGGAATGTCCGGTACGCTTACGGCCACTGAAACTTGCGGTACTTACATAGGATTGCCTGGCGGCAAACTGTCATGTATGCACTGTGCGATCTAAACATAATTGATTGTTTGATGAGGTTTAACGCGACTACGCTACATAGGCGACAAGGCGCGCCGTAGTGCAGGGCTCCGGATTAATTTTGACCACCTATAGATCTTTAACATGCGCCGAAAGCTCGAACACACGGGTGTTCTGTATTTTCGTCTCTATCAGAAAAGCGGCCGCCATGCCGACAATCGAACCAGCGTCCGTGGGCTGCAATCTAAACATAAAGGCTTACACGGAAGTAGGAATAATATCATTTAATACCTTGAAGAAGCACAAATACACTATGTACAAAATGATGAAGAACATACCCCACTGCTGTTAGATAATAAATTATGTACAAAATGATACAAACACACTTCACTGCGGTTATAAAACAGGTAGCGATGATTACGCTCGTTTGTTTTCGAACTTGCTTTTTGAAGTTTTGAATTGCGTTGTTGGCATGTGTGATGTTCTTGAAGTAGGGTGTATGTTCTTTCCAGGTCTGCCAACTGCTTTTTCAACTCAGCGCAATTCCTTTGTGTCTCACTATTTTTTGTGAGAGTTGCATTTGCCGAGTTTCGGCATTCTAAGCTTCGACACCTGCGCTGTTGAGTTGGAGTTTTTGCGATGACGTCTCTTGTGACACCGTGTGAGTTACTCTGGGAGCATTTCCGCTGTATCTGATGATGCGTGAGGTTCTTCACCAGAGTTGTCCACCTCTTCATTGTTGGATGTGGGCACAGGCTGCGTTCGTTCTCTGGGTGGCTTTCGCTGCTTTAGAGCAACTAAAAGCAGAAAGATATGCAAAGCAATGATCAAATATGCAGTAAGTTCAGGGAAAGCGCGGTAATCAAGGGAACGGGAAATCAAGACAAAGAACAAAGCGGAAACACTGCATCATTTACACTAACCAGGTCGAGCGATTGTGCCTTTTCCATGGAGTGGAAATGGATAAACTGGATGCGTGAGGTTAAGGTTGTTGCATGGGCTGATTGACATTAAAATTGAATAGGTGGAAGTGACTCCCGATAAGAGCAGGAGAAGGAACATCGATACATATACAATTACATGCATGCATGAATAACGTGTTAAAGTCAAAAGAAGTGAAGCATGCCAGACCGACGGCTCAAATGCCGCTGGAACGTTTCCCAGCGGCCACCACCGATTTTTAAGTAATGTACGCACTTATACGAAAACACGCAGTGAATCAAATGGTAAATGTCTACCTCTGATTGGGAAAGGCGTTAGCACAGCATTTGGCTTCAGCTTCTTCCATCCATCTGCCCGGTTTGGTTCAAAACAGAATCCCTCAAAGTGAGCCTGCACGATAAATTTCCAATAAAGTTGCCTTTTTCTCCCGAGAAATAAGAATAAATGTTGTGAAACAAAGCAAATCGAGCAAACTGGCATCCACACGTATCGGCGTACATCCGCACATGATTCACAAAATAGAGGTTTAATTCACATTACTTTTCACCTCCATGCGCTACTTTTATGACATGATAAGCCAGAATAAATGTCCTAAATGTCATAGTTTTTCCGCACAACGAGATGTAAAACAGGCCTTACGTTGAGACAACGAGGAGAAACACGAGCATAACGCGTCGCATGCAGTTTTACGCTTCGGAATATATCATTCACACTGCCAAAAATGGGCTTTTGCTGAAGTAAGCGTGATGCGCCGGGATGACGCTTCGGGACTGGGAAAGGTGGCACACCTTCTTACAACGAGCGCCTTATTTCGTGATACAAAGTGAAATGACTGAAGATACAAAGCGCCATACGTTTCATATCGGCCCCCCGCTTTAAGAGGCCACGTCCGTTTGCATCAATGAAATATAAAAAGGCCGCCAAAGCATGATGAAAACTCCAACTTAAACACATAAAACCGTACATCTGGTATCTAGAAACCGCCACACAGACCAGCTGACAATAGCCCAAAATGGATTTGGCATTGCTGAGGAGCCGGGCATATGCAGGAGTGGTTCGTCGGCTGCCACTTGTCCCGGTTGATCTTCCCCGTCCGCAGAAGCCGCCTTTTTGGGTCTCTAGGAAACGAAAACATCCTCCAGACATTTGTAGCGATGTTAGAACACTGCAGGAACGCAGCACCCAGACATTCTGCAAAGAAACTTTGTGAAGAGCGCCGCTTTTCGCGCGCCTAGCGCGGGAGTCGGCGGGGGCGGGATGCAAGAAAATGGCGGCGGCGCCTCCCGAGAACCGGTCTTGGCGGCGGCGACCCCTTCAAAGAGTGGCGCCACCCTGAGCGGAGCGGGCGCGCATCGAGGCACCCTAACCTCAGTGAGATGGTAGCGCCACCGCGCGGCGGCCAAATGCAGCATATGAAGCTCTCCCATTGAGTTACGGAGCAGTTTCGTGACCAGTAAAGCATTGAAGGACTCTGGCATGGCTTAAATGATAGCATGGAGTTCCGCTTTGAGGATGGTAGCACATGGAATATTAAGGGATCGTTTGCTTTGGATGGAGGGGAGCTAGGTCAGGTGAAGCCCATGCGGTGACAACTAGCGGAGGAGCAATGGTCGCGTCGGTGTAAATGTCGATTTCGTGGGGGAGTTTACTATTCCGGGGAGCGTTGATGCGGGCAGCACGGACGGGGCGGGCGTTAAGCGGGACGGGATGGGTGGCCGTAGAGTCCGTGACAGAAGGGCGGCTCCAGGGAGCCAGGGGGGTGGTGGGATGTCGGGGGGTTCTGGTTGCTTGAGATTGTCCCAGGCGATGATAGAGACACCTTGATGAGTTAATGTGCGTTTATGAAAAGATTGATTCACTTGCTCTTTAATTATGTTTTCCAAGGGGGGAAGGGCAACTGCATTGCTCCAGACGAGTATATTTCGGTAGTCCGCTGATGGTGCGAAGAGTGGCTTGGTGCAGATGTTGAAGTGTTCTCATGGCCGTTTCGTTGAGTTCGTAGGATTATAAGCAACGTTTAGGTGATGGATTTCGCATGTACTTATTTGTGTGTTTTATTCAACACTGGAATTGATGCGGCATGTACCAGCTTTTAACGCACACCTCACTCATTCATAATTACGAGCCACTGAAAGAAAGAGCTAAAATTTCGTCGTGCGACAAATACAGTTTAAATCAATTCCCCTTTCATTTTGTCTTTCTATACAGAAAGAGCACTTCCTGGAGCTGAATTCACCCAACTCACCCATTTCCGACAGCGGCTGTTTTAGATATTTCTAGCACTTACCACTATCTGGTAACGTTCTCGTTGCCTTTGCCGTCGTCTATCACCTTAGAGGGCATGTACGTTTATCATGTATTCAGCAATGAAATCTGTTTCGCAAGCGTAAATGCGCGTACGTGAGCTGGGGCCGCAGCTGCATATATGGTTTATGTTAAATTTAAATTATCTGGAAGAACTGCGAGCTGGGCTTGTAAATTATCTGGCCGGACACATGCAGCTGGTAATTTATGCATGAACTGCGGCTGTTTCCAGCTCGCGTTTACTTTTAGATTATCCTGGACCAGCAACCCTTACACGTTATGTTGTAAAAACCATCATTTTGTACGCATAACGTTATGAGGAGTAGGAGAGAAAGAAAGAAATGGAGAAAATAAATATTTTTATTTATCTAGCAGAGGCTGCTGTGTAGGCCTCGTCCCCTGGAAGGCATCCTTAGTCCGGGATGCCTTGATTTCGGCCGGCCGTCCGTGCTCGGCTCACTAGTTTGAGCTGGATATCCTGGTCTGGGCTGGCCAGGGAAGCCCTCCACTGCTCGAAGGTGGGGTTGGGAAATGGTGGAAAGTCTGGAGTTCGTTGGCACTCCCATATGATGTGCTAGAGGGTGCCAGGCAGGAGACAGTAAGCGCAGAGGGAAGGTTGTGAACCGCTGTTCGGTGGGGAAGATGAGGTGGAGGCGGGTGGGATGTGGGTATTCGTCTGGAGCCGCCGCCAAGTTACTTCCTCTCTGGAGAGGCGCCAGTGTGGCGCAGGGCCGGATTAAGGTGGGGGCTACAGGGGCTGCAGCCCCGGGCCCACAGCTGTCAGGGGCCCCGCTCGACCATATAAAAAGTTATTGGGTGTGCTCGCTGCCCGCATTCAAAGTTGAAGATGGGAGCTTCAACCTCACGTTCCGGCCGGAGCTGACTAACTCGTGACAGGTGTGGAGGAGTGGGGGACCTCTCACGTTATGGCTGACAACCTTCGATTCCATTTCAATTTAAATTAGTTATTCCTACTCCTCTTTCTTGTTTTCCCGAGGTTTATGAGAATGCGGCTTTGACCAAAAGTCTTGGGTACACAGCTTGACCGGGCCTAAGAAGCCACATAAAACAGGCCCCGAGCTCGGCTCCGTAGCTAATTCTCTAGGCGCCACTCTGTGTGGACGCAGAGGCCGCCGGGACCACCCGACCCTAGCGGCTCCCTTCGAGGTGGGGAATCAGCAGGCCTAGCCGGTGTGAAGAGCTCAGGCGTAGACGCCAAACAAAGCAACAACAACGTCTGTTTCTGTTCGGGATGACGAAAGCTGTGCCCACTTAAAAACGCATCCTGCGTGCGGCCCCTTCGATGCCGTCTTGTCCACCGGGTCATTTCGCTTTGAAATGAGCCGCCGGACGGCGCAGCGCGGACCAAAGGGCGGCCCGCAGTTCTGGTAGCGCTTGGGCGTGGCGACAGGAGGAGAGGAACCCCCGGGAAAAACACTGGACGCGGCAGACGTGTTGAGGACTGGAAAACAAGAGGTCCACCCATACTCGCCTCCGTCATAGACCCCGAATCTAGACGAGAAGCTTCAGCGTGTTTCCACTTCCAGTTAAGACCGAACAACGACCCGACCGATCGACAACGAGCTACTGACTGCTGGAATTGTTGCGCGGCCCCGACGTGAGCAGCAGCGCGGTGGGGGGGAGCAGAGACATTCTGTCCCTATTAAACTGTTGTTTGATTCCATCTCTCGTGCTCACCTGTCGCTCTCCAACCCAAAGGGGACTCGTTAATGTGCAACGGCTTGCCAACTAGCAAGACCATCAAAGCTGCGCGCGCAACAGGAGTTTCTCGCCGCTGAAAATTCGACGGCCATGCGCAAACCCACGCATGAAGCCGACCGCTCCCCAGCCCAAAAAGCGACATTTTTTTTTAAGTGCGAATCACTTTATAAGCGACCCCAAACCATCCACCGCCGGCGGCGGCGGCGGCGGCGTCCGCAGTGCTCCTCTATATTTAAACAAGAAACAGCATCCGGCGCCAGGTTTCGATCCGAGGACTTTGCGGCCGCAGCGCGACGCGCTACCGACTAAGCCACGGAAGCCACGCTGATATCAGCGTGAGTAACGCGCCTTATATCTTTAACGCATTCAAACTACGTCGTCAGCGGCGTGCGTTGGCGACTCAGCGGCGTTATAGCGGCTTGATAACTGCGTGGTGTACACGTGATACTACAAACCCGATGGAAGAGATGGAAGAGAAGGCGGCGAGGCGGTGGGCTGCGGGGGCCGAGCGCAAGCGCCGCAAGCGGGCCGACAACCGTGCATTCGCACTTTCACATTCTCCCCCTCGGGGAAATGCGGGGTAATTTTTTTGTGCTAATCGTGCTGCGATAGGAAGGTTGCGCGTGTTCTAAACGCCGCGTGCTTTTTCGTCTGCGCGGGTAATCTACAGGATTTTGGCCCGTAAGCCGTGGCGGCTAACTGTTTGGCAGATGTCTGTGAGTGACAGCTGCCTGCGCGGACTTTGAGCCCTCCCATATATGCAGGTGGAGAACTTTACAATAAAATTAAAACTTCACAGGCTAAATAAAATATGCTTCTTGTAAGAAAATACTCTTCTGTACTATGGCGTGAGCAGGCCGACACGGCGCTTCGATTAATTGGGAATCTGTGACGGACCGGCAATCAAACCATACTAACTTTTACGCCTGTTAAAATCCGTTATATAATACTAGACATAAAACCAAGAAATTAGTTTCCGGAAAGCGTAAAATTATGTATAATTTATCACTGATCAGAGAGCATAACATGGGCTTCGAAAATTTTCGCATATTAAAGCGGAATCATCATCACCATAATCATCATCATCATCATCAGGGCCCCAAAGGACGCAGTAGCCCTGGTAGAGTGTACTAGAAGTTTTAGAGTGGCCCGAGCGGCGGCCTCTCCCATTGCTCCGCCGGGTCGACTTTCGCGCAGAAAATAAAACCGGTATAGCGGCGGCGCTGCTGTCGTCAACAACTGAACAGCCGGCGCTCCCCGGCACTAGCTCCCAGCCTGCGCGCGGCAATATATTTGCGTTGCTCGCTGCGGTGTTTTGCGCTTGCGAAGCTGATTTATTTTGGATTATGAAGTTTAACGCGCCGGCGCTACACAGGCGATGAGGGAAGCGGTACTGGAGGGCTCCGGATTAATTTTAACCACCTGGGGATCTTTAACGTGCGCCGAAATCTCGAAGACACGGGCGTTTTCGCTTTTATCATACATCACAAAAGCGGCCCAGCCGCGGCCGGGAATCGAACCTGCACCTTTGGTCAGCTGATTTAGAAAGTAGACGCAGAAACGTTATCCGCTTGAACGATACTTTCTCATTTTTTATGCATTTTCTGAAAACCCTAATTGTTGATATACAGTCCCCTCTCGTTAACTCAAAGTCGTAAAATTAACTGAAAATTTTGAGATAAGTGCAGAGTTTCAAGTTAAGTCAAATGCAGAAAATTTGTAGCCAGGTCCCTGAATTAACAGCTAGTGGCGCTAACAAAAGCACTATTGCACAGGGGAGATTTCGTAATGAAGGCAAAATAATTCGCAGGAAAAAAAACTTTTATTATTGCAGGAGAAAGAACTGTACGTGTTGCGCTCGGCTGTTTCGCGTTCGCATCTGCACCCCAGAAAAGCGTACCTGAGCTTCTCAATGCATCGCATGAATTGGTGCTCGCCACCGCTACATTTTAACTTGTTACAAAGCAGACACAGCATGTATGTTGTTTCTGCCGTTGTACGCATGCACTTCTGGAGGCTCCTCCTCGTCCGCATGATCAGCTGCGTCGTCCACAGCAATGATGTACGCGCCAGACAGCATTCCGCTAACGGGGACGCGTAGTCCGCGTAAACTTGCACTTGATCATTCGAATGGGGACCTTATCAGCTGCCTCCAGCGGACTTTGCCTTTTGTCCTCTCTGCCAGTATTTCGAGACATCCGTGGTCCTCCGAAAAAACGTTTCGAGATAAAGAGGGCAAATGCTTAGCGCCTATGGGAGGTAAACACACTGTGATAGAAAGTTTCGAGAAAATATTTTGAGAAAGCAGAGTTCGAGTTAACGAGGGATTAATTTGACGGACAGGCACCAGGAATGTTTTTCCCTTCCCTTTCTTGACTCTGCGCATGAAGCAAAAGCGGTGGCTCACATTCTATATAGGCTGCAAAAAGTTTGTTTTTTTACGTCCTCATTTGGAACGAAAATACCAAGAGCCTTCTTCTGGCCTACCCCTGCCGTTGATGCTTGTACTGTCGTTAGTGGGCTTTCTTATTTTATTAACCTGCTATGTCGCATATTGCAGGCACTTGGTAAGGAAGTGTGTACTGAAAACGAAGTGCCAAGTCTGCATGACCAATCCTGCATGCCAGGGGAAGATGCCGCTGTGTTTACTACCTCTTGAATTTTAGGCGGGGGGGGGGGGGGGGGGGGGGGGGGCTTCTGAATTTTTCCGTGGATTTTTGAAAGTTTATTAGCGATCTCTAGGACGTTTTTACCAGTTGCTTCAGCAACAATTAAGGAGCTCCACCATGACAGCGTTATGGATGTGCCGCAGCCCTTATTCACAGCAAACACCTTAACGGCGTTGGTTGCAACCAGCACGTGAGACCTTGACAGCAAATTTGGTTGGGTTCTGTATACATTGTGACACGGATTCATTTCTATATAAAATGTTTAATCAAGTTCCGTGATTACATGCGAAGGTGGGAGCAACACCTTGAACTTAGCCGTCGCTAATCATCGAGGGCGAGTTATGAAAATGCGTGGGCCAAAAATGTCAATTTAAACCTCCATGTTAGCGTTATTCCTAAACCTTTATTTGTGTAGACTTTGTGCATGATTTCCCGCGTTACATTTCATTTTCTGGGCTATCGAAAATTAAAACAAAATGTGTATTTTGTTCCAGTTCCGTTTATTTGAACCTCCATGTTAGCGTTCTTGAACCTTTACCTCTATAGTAGACGTGGTATATTTCATTGTTGTCGCGGTCAATATATTTTCTGATCTATGTTTTGCATTTGCTTTATGTGCGTGTAATTGTACCATCAGCATACTTGTGAATTAAATTTGTGTTAATTTGATTCAATTCCTTTTTTGAACTAATCAGGTGAAAGGTGGTGCGATTAATAGAGGGTTGCGGGAATAGTTCTATGAAAGACGGTCATTGGGACAACTGAGCTAACCGCTGTGCTAACCCCTTTTTAGTTAATTAAAAGGATACCTCGCTGGCGCGCGTCATTTTCTGATCGGCCACTGGCCACGGTGACCCGTAATTATCCCAAGCGGGCCACTGCTTAAATACTGCTATAATAACAACTCACGCAATGAAAAACAAGCGCAGCTTATGATATTAACCCACATAACTGCAGTCCGAGCGTAAATAGCAAGACAATAAATAAAAAAATGATCTGAGAAGCTATCATCCCAGTCCTCATATTTTTTCATGTCATTTGCGTCGACCAACTATGTCCATCAAGCAGCACAATAAGGACACAATCATAAAGCAATCATGAACTGGATCATACCAGGCAATTTCACGCAAAATACTTTTTTATGAGAAATTGAAAAAGCGAAAATGTCGCTGCAATTACTTTATTTACAATCCGCTACGAATGCTGCAAAGGAAAATCCGTAACTTTCCTTGTTGTTGTCGAGCGGGAAAGGCAAAACTAACGCAAAATGAGCTGCAGCGTTGGTTTTTCATTTCGTTACCCACAGTCCACTGTACCTACAGTATATTTAAGCAATTGGACGACCCGCAGAAGAAATTACGAGCGCTGCGCGCGTAAAGCTGCAGCGTTTCCTGGCCCGCGCGCGGCCAGCCGCCGCTTTCGCTTTCAGTTGTCCTTGACTACAGCGCCGCCGCTATTTTCTGCGCGAAACGAGCACCTCTCCGGGCGGCCGGTCGGGCCACTCTAAAACTTCTAGTACACTCTAGCCCTGGTAGCCCGGTCCCCAAAGTTTCCTAATCCGGCATGGTGTGGCGGCGGGAGCTCGCTGCGGCGAGTTCGCTTGTAATGGGAGAGAATCTCTGCGCCGCTCAGTGGGAAACGTTTGTTCTGGGTTGTCCTAATGCCGCGCGCTTTCGCTGCTATGGGTGGTCCCATAGGATCAGTGTTCGCTGGTAACACTGTACCAGGCCGGTCATGCGGGTATATTTTGCACTGTTCGAGAGCAGGTGAACGGCCGGAGTGGTGAGGGGTGGTGTGTGCAGACGAGGTGAGTGTGTGTGACTGGAAAGTTGTAGGAAGCGGGTGGTGGACATGTGGGATAGGATATGGTATCGTTGTAGTATATATGTGTTTGTTTAGCGGCGGATTTCGCGTTGGTAACTGTTGGGTGTGGAGGAGCTGGTATTCTTGGAGGGCGTGTCGATAATAGGATAAAATGTGGAAGGATATGGGCGTGTGCCCAAGCCGTCCGGCCTCGTCGGGAGTGCACGGCCGCAGCAATAGAAGTCGCAGGCCGCAGCGGGCGGTTCATGGGGGATAAGGCAGCTATTTTAGGGGCCTTGCATGGGGAGGGAGGCGTGACCTGGGGCTGGGGCCCTGACGGTGGTGATGGCAGGAGGGGATGCTGGGGCTTGTTAAAACTTGACGGCGGGCAGGTATGGGAATTCTTTCCAGGACGTAATCTTCGAGAGGCTTGTTAATTTCGAGTCATGATGATAGTGAGGTAATCGGAGGTTTCTGTGTGCGCTGCGAGTTTCCGCTGCAGCCGGAGATAGCTAGCGTTACAGTGAGATCTCGTTGATACGTTTTTCACGGGAACCGGAAAATAAAACGTATTATCCATAAATCGTATTATCCAAATAGGTTAAAAAAAGAAGGAAAATATGCATGCTCCGTTAGCAACTCACTTTTATGGAGCAACACTGAAGTAGCATGCTCAATTTGTGCTGACCTTTCTCCTTTTAAATGTCCAATTCTTCTAAAACGTTCAAAAAGAAGCTGCCGGTATTTGTTGCTTTGAGACAATGCCTTGTACGACAATCCGTGTCGTGTTGATTGCCCAAGGAGAGCGCGACGTTGTCAATTGTTTCGCGTGGGACTGACCCGTCGAAGTTCACTCCTGTCGTTCTAACTTCCTTGAACCATGTAAGCACGATGGGTTTTTTTTTTTTTTTTGCCCATGCTTCGCACTGCGCGTTTGCTTTACACCAGCCCCCAAAACTTGCAGCTACTTTAGAAGTTGCTCTTTAGAAGTTACACTGGCAAAGAGGCCTCGGGTTCTCTTCGAATTGGCGTACGATGTCCACTTGCACCTTGCATTTCTTTGACGTTGCCACAAGCCTTAGAAACACGGCCGCGCATGAAACAAGGCAAAAAGAGACCAAATCACTGCGTGGGAAGCACGGTCCATGGGAAAAGTCGTAAAGGGAAGCCGCGCCTGCCACGAGTATTGCGCGCCTTCTTCCTTGATTGTGACACGATTTGCTACATGGCGGGGCGCATCGCCTGACTTATCGTCAGCCTTGCACGGAACGGCCACGCATTGCAGTAACGTTTCTGCCGCAGAACCGGTGCTTCCGCTCCCTCGGCGTATATGCAACGTGCAGGTCGTGGCCTGTTGGAATGCGGTTTAAACGTGAGATTACTAGAAATGTCGGTCGAGATCCGCTTTCGCGATCATATTATCCAATTTTCGGCAAATATGTGATCGTATTAAACGCACGAAAATGAGTTATTTCTGAGCGACGTTGACCAGGAACGAAAACAAAAACGTATTAGGCCGAAAAACGTAATATGCCGAATCGTATCAACGAGATTCCACTGTATAAGCTGCAGTGTTGATTGTGCCGTTGGTGTTGGGGACCGTTCAGGTTTTGTGGGCGCATGATGTCGGTGTAGTGGGTGTCGCCAAAGTGACCTGTCGCTGGCCGATGCGTATGATGAAGACCGAATGCATGTGATTTCGGCTCATTTTGAGTGGCTTTTACTTCTTTCTTTGTGTTTTTCTTCTCTTTCTCTTGGCACGAAGAAGCCTGCGGGTTGCACCCGTTTGGTTTCTTCCTATGTGGTAATTCTGTACTAGCACCGATATTAGGTCACTTGGGCCACCTTGATAAGTGCAAGCCAAGTAGTTTATAAGCAAAGCTGTATACCCGTACAGCCTTGTTTGTCGTGCACTTTCTTTCGCCACATCTCCCGGATTTTGTATAGAGTACGTTCGCCGCCAAGACGTTTCCGTCACTACACGTTTCCTGTATCACGGCTGGGCAAGGGATTAGCAAGCTTCGCGCGTTGAATGGCTATACTTAGACAAACGACCACGAGGAAGGGGGAAAAACGAAGCCACACGCGCCGAGGCGCGGTGGCATTGAAAATCGTTTCGCGCTATCGCGCAATTGAGAAGACGTTCGTGCAGTATGCCGGGTACTAGCTGCGAACACGAATGAAAAGCATACGGGACAGTCGCCTGTGGCGTTTTTAACGGCTTTGGATGGACGTGTCAGCACAGCTCCTACACGAGGTTGCAAACGAATGATCTATCTATTGGAGCTGTGCGCGCGTATGTCGACGAAAACTGATGCGTGATTGCTTCCCTGACGAAGTGCGCGTCCGCGCCGGAAACTACCGGACAAAGAAATATTGCAGGTTATCCGCTCCCGACGCTAGAGGCAAGAGTGTACTCAACAACCCGTTCTACTATAGAGCCGCCATTGCCATCGTCACGGGGGTCACTGATTAGCGCGGCAAACGGACTTTGTGAAAACTTGCAGTGCTTGCAGGTATACTGCAGCGACGACAAAAAAATTACGTGAGAAAAGGCAGACTATATCACGCATTCATAGCAATCTTCTTTCAAAACGCGCACCCCCCTTGTCATCCCGGTTCCGTTGCTTAGGCGGAGTGATACCGTTCATGAGCCCGAGTATAGTGCTCCAGGAGAAATGTGAGCATGGTAATGACACTCGTGAATACAATTAGATGTGTAGCAAGGCACGTTCCCGCTCATTGTGCGTATAGGTAGGGCTAACGAGGGGGATTGGCCAATACTCTCCATCATATTAATTGAAAGAGGAAGGAAACGTCACAAAGGGAAAAGGATGATGATGGTAATGAGAGGACACGCGCGTACCACTGGCACGTTCCACAGTGTACGTGCATAGGACGAACGCGCTGCCTTCTACGAGACACTTGCTCTACAAATGTGAACGGTGTACGCGGCGACGGACTCTGAAGCGTCTGCGTCGACAGCAGCTGTGAATCAATACCGGCATATCCGTTCCGCAATTCAACGCTAATGCTTTCGCATTGGCTACGTCGCAAAGATTGCTTGAGTGTCCTAGAATTTTTACAGCGAAGCTGTATATGTTCCGGTTTCTCCATATATATATGTGCGCGGACAAGACAAGTCACGGCGTATAATTTTCCGTCTCCAGAGCTACTTTCTTGTGTTGCCTTCTTGAAGGGGTCCTGGAGTGTCTGTGTCCCGTCCAGACACGAGCACGGCTTCGGAGCGACGTTTTGGCCGGTGTCTTTCCCGTCTAAGCACGCGCACATCCCCGGCCACCCATTTATGCGTGCACGGGTGTAGGGCACACGCAGCCAGGCTTCACGCGCTCACCGATAATATATTCCCGTCGTGCTTGGGGGAGACTTCAACCAGGACGTCTAATACCTGTGGCCCGGTGCGACCTGACTGCTGTCCTGCGTAGTCGAGCTGTTTGGGTTGGTGTGTGTTACACGTACAGTAATTGATGACTACAACGCGGGAGGGAAACGGACAGCTCCATGTTTGTCCCCTTGAGTAAAATGGTAGTCTTTTCATTTATCTAATTACCCAAGAAGTTAGCTCAACGGTAAGTTACAAACAAGCGTGTTTTGTTTCGTGCTCTCTTTGTGCACTGTGCCCAACGTCGCTGGTCATCCTTCTTCACAGAACGGGGAGGCACTGAATTGTTCCATACACACGATGTCTTCGAGCGCTGGCGAAATTACAAACCTCGTCGTCAGCACCAGGCCTCCAACGACATCCCAGACGACAACCGGCCGGTCGACGTTATTTTATAAGTTAAAATTGACGTTTCATGTGCCAAAGCCAAACTTGGGCCATGAGGCGTACCGTATATATGGAAACG
The DNA here is from genome assembly GCF_048455015.1 of Haemaphysalis longicornis. Lineage (NCBI taxonomy): Eukaryota > Metazoa > Arthropoda > Arachnida > Ixodida > Ixodidae > Haemaphysalis > Haemaphysalis longicornis. Next base: position 56,260,381 of record NW_027526361.1, on the reverse strand, counting down.
AGCAATAATTGCAGAGAAACATCTTTTTTTTTTTTTTTTTTGCTTTTGAACATTTCTTCTGAGGTGGGCAGGAGGTTATGAGGGGATGTCTTGTACATCCCAGTGCAGTTATGCATACATGCATGGCCTTCATCAATCAACAGCTGAACACCTTTTCCACACCCTTTCAACACCCTACCAAAAACCAAGGGTATTGAAGTTGGTCAGCACCCTTTTTTTTACACAAAAAAAGTGTAGAGCTACGAATAAGGGGTTTGAGATTTCAGAAAAAGGGCGTAATGGCCTTCAAACTCCCTGACGAGCTACCGCACCCCACCACGAGCTAAGACATAGTCGAAATGTACCGAAACGACTTCCCGGGCCGCATCCGCAGCTGAACAGACGACAGCCGACGATCGTTCGTCGCATGCAAGCGGGGTCGCATAGCGAATCCGGTGCTCCTGAACAAGATGTACCCGGCCGAGCACGACAGCTCGGGCCCGTTCTGCAAGGAGATAAGAGGCACTCTCGCGCACATCATAGGTGAGTGCACGCAACTCAAGTCTCCCCACCTTCCCTTCCCCCCACCCCTATCCTCAACCCCCTCGAGCAATGGGAGACCTTGCTGTCCAGCCCCGACCTCGCCACTCAGTACGGACTAGTGGCCAGGTGCCAGATCTGGTGCCTGCGCGCACACACCTTCTTTAAGGGCTCAGTAAAAGTTGATTCTCTCTCTCTCTCCACTTATACTACACCATTTTTGACCAAAAAGGTTGTAAAAAAGTTTAGTGTGTATTAGGGAAATACATGAGTTTTTTTGACAGGACGCCACCGGTCCCACTAAAGAAAGCTTTCGCTTTAAAAAGTTAACCGACATTTTGAACAGGAAAGCATATGCAGATGCTACTCAAGTGCAAATCGTTATTTTTGATGGCCAAGTTAGCCCATCTAATGAACGATTACTTTATAGAGCTGGCGGGAAACACTAACAAAATTTCAAGCACTGACGTAGTCGGGTCCGCATGCCATATCCCACGGGCTGCGCATACACTGTTTCCAACGCCAACCCATTATCGGAGATTGTCGCAATATACCGCAGACATAAAAGCAGTAGTAGAAAAAATTGGCCGCGGATCTGCTCCTTAGTTGCAAATGTCGACAAAAGACGATAGACTTTATCGACTTTTGCCAAGTAAATGCCTCCCTTCGCTTTCCCTCTCACCTCTTATGTTGTTCCTCTTGCGTCGCGCTCCTCCCAAGGTAAAGACGCCAAAGGTTTGCTTAAATCCTTTTAGATGCGACGCATCTCATTCACTCGCCTTGTCCCTGCATCCATCCGGCGTTGTTGTCGGCGTTGTCGGCGTCCACCCCTCCCCCATTCTCCTCGCCGCGCCAGCTGCGCTCTCCGCCGCTCATCCCCTCTCCTCTCCGATAGCGAACACTCTCTCGCGAGGGGCATTGGATTGGATTCGATTTGATTGGCTTGGCTTGGATTTGGATTGGATAAAAGTGGATTGTGTTGCGTCATAGCCGCGGCAGACGCACTGGCGCCGGCGCATGTGCAGTACTCTCTCTTCCGCGGTCTCCCCTCCTTCGGGAGCGCTGCGCATATAACCGGTGTGCCGCTCTCCAGCGGCCTTTCGGTCGACGGTTGCTCTCCGCTTGCGCTTGAACCCCCCTCAGCGTCGCATCACACCAGCAGGGTTCCCGCGAGGGGAAGTGGGCGTAATTTTTTAAATTTACCGCGTTCCACTGCTCTGGGCCGGGTGTCTCGATGCCAACGCTGCCGTACGGCGAAGACGCTCGGGAATCGAGGCGCCCTACTTCAACATTTATAGAACCACGTTTCCCTACTCCACGTGCGTTGCAAGCAGAACGCGGAACCTATCTAGTGGAACCTTTCGTAACTGTTGCCTGTTGATTTCTTAAAATGTCGCCAGAAGCTATAGTGGCGCGGGCGATAGCAGGCGACGGCGGAGTGAATGTTTTTTCTGCAGTTGATGAAGTATCTAGTTTCGTAAAAATCAAGCATGTATGACTTTTTATAAAGGAACACTGCAAATATCATTTCTGTATTAATTTGTTGTCTTATATTTGCGTAATGTCTTGTTCTTCTTCAACAATGTTGACAAGTATGAACATTACACCGGACTTAGACGGGTCGATTTAGCTGTGACTATATAAGACTATTGCGCAGGCATTGCTTTACTTTGGCCGGGTGGCTGAATCGAGTCACAGACAGACATACAGACAGACCAAAATTTCTGGGTTTAAGTAGCCCAAGAAAGGCTATCGTCTTTAAAAGCGATTATGATCTCGAAATCGCACCGATAAAGACCGTATTAGACCTTATTGCGCCTGTGTTCACCCTTTATATATATTTGGTTTTATCGGCAAGTCTATTTCCCAAAACAGGAAAGTAGCGAGAGTAACGATAAGTCACAAAGGAGGTGACAAGAATGTGCATAGAAACTGCTGCCCGTTATCGATATTACCCATATTTTCAGAAATGTCTTCAAGGAGTAATTAATCTTAGAAAAACCTATTATCGCGCAAACACAATTACAAGCTGGCAACACGGTTTTGAACAAAATTATTCAACAGAATACGAGTTACTGAAAAGTGAGAGGAGACCATTTTAAATAACATTAAGAAAAAATGATGACTGAAGGCGTCTAGACTTAAGCAAAGCCTTCGATCGCGTCCATCACGGTATATACTTCTTTGTAAATTAGAAGAAAAAAAAACGGCTTTCGAGGAAATATGCATAGCTTCCATGTGACGTCACCAAAGCCCTTTCTGGAGTACTGCTTTTTCATCGCTGCTCGAGATGACAGCGGCAGATACGTTCACATACTTCCACCGTGCAAGCAGTGCTCCAACATGGCAGCTACAGTGACGTCAGCATACTTGTATACAGTGACAGTATACAATTACGTCAGTATAGTATGTATACTTGACCTCACCTTTAGAATTAAGTGAACTGTTTGTTAAAATTAATGAATGCAGATAATGCTAGACGACTTGTTACAAGAGTGCCGCAGGGCAGTATTCCTGGTTCTATTATTTTCTTCTATTAAATAAACGATATTGTTACCACCAATAATAGATGAAATTTTGTCAGTTATGACGACTGCACAGTGTTTGTTCACCGGATGCATTTAACCGACATACTCGAACAAGCAGGCATGCTTTTGTTACGAGCTAAAGAATTGGTCGGAAAGGAAAAACCTTTTGCTTAAAGAATCCAAAACAAAGTGGGTCTTATTTAGAGCTCGAAATACACCCACGACCGTACCAAACATTCTTGTTATGAACCCATATGGTAAAGCTTGAAAGGTCAGTGAAAACGCTTGGAGTAGTATCTGCGGAAGATGTGTCCTGTAACGATCATATTGATTCAATCCGCAGGAAGCACTGTTCGAACCACTTTCATTCATTTTCACTGTTTACGAATTGTCTGTATCAGCTTGAACTGTATATCTACCCACGAACTGTATATCTACCATGTGCTGAACTTATGACCGCCTTACTTTTTGCATTTCTTGCGTGTTATTTTTGAACGAAATTGTTTTTAGCTGCGACAAGCGGTACACTGCTAGGGTTGCCACCCGACCGGTTTTTAAAACAGCGGGCCGGTTGCCGGTCCATACTTAAAACCAGCCGTCATTGGCCGGTTTTTTTACCTTTGCGCCGTGGTTATGTCCATTTTGGCGTTTTATAAGCGTCAATTCAACAACTAAGACGATAAATATGTGTCGACAAGCTGCGCAAAGACACGCGAGCAGAAAAAATACGCGGGCGAGTGCGCTGCCTGAGATGGAGGGGAACCTAAGGGAGGAGGAAAACAACGAAATGCTGCCGTCGCGGTCAGCAATTGCGGTTAGATTTCAGTGAAGCACATGCAGAGCAATAACCTAGCTCTGAATCACTTCCAGTACAAAGGTTATGTTGATTCCTCTCGAAAACGCTACAATAAATGGCACTACATGTCAAAAACATGGCGTCTTTTTTTTTTCAACACAAAGTAAACATTCTATATACCCCCCCCCCCCCCCCCCCCCCCCCCGAAGGGCCGGTTTTTTTTGTCTGGAAAAGGTGGCAACCCTATACACTGCTGTGTAATCCACGCATGCGCAAGTTCACCTTTCGACCTCAGACACCCCCCGCGACACACCCCTCGAACGGGCCCGGCGTTCGGGCCCGTTCACACATGCGGGCGAATCACACATGCGGGCCCGGCGTGATTAGCCGGGCCCGCTTTTGGCGCTGCGCACAAGGCCCCGTTTTCAGTCGTTCTGCTAAACCATGAGAGGCGGCGGCCGCGGCAGTTGCAGCCGATCAGCCGACCACCCCCGCAGCGTCCCATGCATGCGCCGCTGGGTCGACTCGGGCATGGCGTAGCGGCGTAAAGGACCCAAACAGAGACTTCCAAAAAACAAGCGGTTTATATACTCATAGCCGTTCGAAACTCCTGAACAGCTGACGCTCGTCATACAACTCCCCGTTGTTTAGCGCAAAAAAAAAAAAAAAGAAAGAAAAAACTGCAGATACATTTGAGGCAAAATCTGCGTATATTACCGGCAGCCCCCGCGTCCATTCAGTTTGGAACGCCCGTTGGGTTGGTTTTTACGAAAGTAGCGAAAAAAGTGGCCGCCAAAAACGACGCGTACCAAACTGCGCAGTAAGGCACCGGCACGTGTGAGATGAAAGCAAACAAAAATTAAAGCAGTTCCACTCAGCTTAAAAGCGGTCAGAAGTGAAGAGCTGTGATTAATGCGCCAGAGGGGCTGTGGATTCAAATTTACCGCCTTCACAGTGCTGCGCGCTCTCTGCAACAGCACAAGCGGGACTTATGTTCTTTTCGAGAAAAAAAAAATACCGGCTGAATACCACTTAAAAGAAACCGTACGCCTTTAACTTTCATAAAATGTAAATACTACTTTTCTACTTCCCACCACTACTAAAAATAAACATTGCACGCATTTTCACAGGGACACGATGACAGGCGTATTTCTTATAATGATATCTGTCTTGGCGAATTTGAATAATGAAAGAACAGACCCCAGGATCGATCACATGCATGCTGCGACAGGGAGTTTATGCAGCGGAGTATATATACGAAGACGCCTTCACGAATATGTGCGAAGAAAAAGAATTGCGGAATATGCAAGTGTCATGAACTGTAGCTCCAGCCTTCTTAGAACAGTTGGGAGGCGTCTGGGAATCGAAGACGTCACGCGTGACATTTACCCGGCAACTCGTGCGGCAGCCGATGACAGCGGTGCATCGCAGCTGTGGAGTGCGCGCAAGTAATGTTTTTACGACACTACGTGAACTACAGCGCATATGCCACAAATTTTCTATCAGCCCCTCACCAAAACTCAGGGGCTATGAAACGTACACTCAAGATCCGACTTATCGCACCGCCACGCTCGTATCCAAGAGTCTCGCCGCAGTACGACACGATATTGCCTCGCCCATTACTGATACCTGTCTGGAAATTCTGCCCTCCCACCCGAAGAACACAAGCCCTGTTCATTCTGAACATCTACAGCCAGCCGTCACATGAGCTTGCTTATGTTGGTTATATCACGGCATAAACGTACCTAAAGCATACAAAACCACCCCAACTAAAATAAATAACAGCCATAAATAACAGCCAAAACGAACCTGCAATGGTTGAAAACCACGGTATAAAAAAATATTCAACAGAAATAGCGGAAATCGACCTCAAAGGGGAAAACCCGCAAAGACGTACAAAAAGCTGTAGCTGAAACTGACCAAAAGGCAACGAAAATACCCGAAATCTCACTTATAGTGCATAAAGATGTCATAAATAGATTTTATGCGTGATAACAAATCTTAATAGTCACATATTACAAACCCTTGATGATGATGATGTACATACATCGCTCTCATACATCATACATCATCATACATCGTATGATGACACACACACACGCACACACACACGCACACACACACACGCACAAGCGCACGCACAAGCGCACACCAAGGTGTCGAACCGGAACCGCACCGAATCGAAAACCGGAACCGAACCGGTATTTTTGCGGAACTGAACCTAAAAATGAAATAACGGTTTCCGGTTCACGACAAAACGGTTCGACCATACCGTTATTGACAACGAGAGGTTAGTGTCAGGAGGGGCTTCTTTCTTTTACGCGCCATCAACTTCGCAATCTCTCGCGCTCTATCCCCTTTCAGATGAATGATCAAAACGCTACAAACGCCCTCTTCATGGTCACAACATGGCGAAACTTTATTTGATTGATTATGAGGTTTGTTAACGTGCCGTCACAACACAGGTAATGAAGTGCGCCGTAGTGGAGGGCTCCGGATTAATTTTCGAGGCGCAAACCGAACCACAAGTGTGGCAGGACAACTGCACATTCTAAACTACATGATTAGACACTGTTTTTAATGAAGGACATTTCTTCGTCTCTTAATGCTAGTGACGGCGTGCTGACGCACTTGTCGTCTGCTCTTTTTAAAAACACCGCCTCGATTATCTCCATTTCCGTGTTGTTGTTGTTTTTTTTTTTTTTTTGCTCTTCTTAGAAAGGTCCCCTTTTCCGTGGCACACGGCTCACACCCACAGCGCGTGCGGTGGTCTGCTATGTGCCCGCCCACGTTACAAGTGACGGCCAACCGGTGCTCTATTGCACGTTCATTGAAGCAGCGTCCTGTTTGGCCAATATTCACCCTTTTGCACTTTAAGGGGATACTGTAAATTACGTTGCTGACACACTCGGCGTAGCATGTTGCGTGCTTCTTTGCGCATGTTTCCGGTGGCTTCTTAGCCATCATAGGGTAAACGTCAGCCAGCCTCCCCGGGTCATAAAACACAATACGCACATTATAACCGGCTGCGACCTTCTTGACATTGTGCGAAAGCCTGTGAATGTAGGGCTTTCGTTTTTCTTTCGTGTTTTTTTTTTTCGTGTTTTATCTCCCGCGCTTCACCTTCAAGATTCGTCACAATATGTAGCGTGGGACGGCGACACCTGTTTTTACGCTTAGAGCATTTTCTGCATCAAGCACGTATTGCTGCTCCGAGTAGTATATTTGTGTTCACGACCATCTTAAGCTACCGGCATAGGCCAACTTGCTTCTACCCTTTAGTGTCCTTTGAAACTTTGGAAAGAAAAGGACGCGAACAAAAAAAGACAACACAAGACGACCACCAAACTCTACCTCTTTGGAAGAGAGGGGGTGTTCTTGTCATGACCTGAACTGCGCACGTTTGCATGGCGGGCCACATGTGGCTCGGCACATGCATACACGTGTAGCACCTTACGCTGCTGTTACTGCATGAACGGTACAACGACCAGAAACATGTGTACACAGATGGCTCCGTAACGTCATCCAGTTCGGTAGGTGCAGTGTTTGTGCCAGCAGATTTTGCAACAATTCGATTCCGTATTGGCCATACCACGAGCTCGACAGCTACAGAACTTGCAGCCATTCGTGAGGCTCTTGACCATATCATCGGAGCTACTCCTCAAAATTGGGCGATCTTTTCGGATTCCAAGGCTGCCTTACAGAGCTTACGCGCAGCCCTGCGCTACGGCCCCCTACACCAACTGGTGACAGAGATAAGAGAAAAATTCCATCAAGCCATCACAGCCGGCCATGGCGTAATTTTCCAGTGGCTTCACCCTTTTACGTTTCCTGAGTGAAACGAACTTGCTTGAAAGACTATAGTGCCCGAAACGGGACTATAGAGTGCGCGCTTTCCCACTCCTATCTCTTCCTCTTCTCCCCCCCTTTTTATTCCCTGAACCCCATTCCCCCAGTGCAGCACTGCAGGGTAGCAAACCGGGCTCTACACCTGGTTGACCTCCCGGCCTTTCCGTTCTTTTTTCTTCTTCTTCTCACCTTCATATTTTGCATAAAAATAACGTACATGTGTGGTGTACTCCATAAATAAACAAGCTGTTAGTTGCGCTGTCGCTTTGTGTTGCCGTCCTGTTTGCTTACTCGATTGTTTTTTTTTCTGTTTGTTTGTTTGTTTGTTTCACAATGTTTAACCGCCTTTCCCTAGCACCAACTGGCTACCGTGCACTGGTGCCCGATTAATGTATTTTATTACTCTCTAAATGCACTATATGCAAGAATTTCCTCCTTCCTGGAACAGCAATGCCTGAATAGCCACAAATACAGTTCCCAAATCATGAACAGAATAGAGAACATAGATCAGATGCAGCGCAATGCGAAGATTTGTATACGGAAAGTTGGGCTAGTTCATACTGGGATAGCTTGTGCATGCAGCGAAGAAGGATGAGGAAAGGACAGACGCTAGACATCCCCTGAATATTGTAAGACAAAACATACAACCGTAATGTTACCGCAACCCAAAAACCTATGCTTCTGCACACAGTTCTTCTTAGACCAGCCGCGGTGGCTCAGTGGCTAAGGCGTTGTGGTGTTGAGCACGAGGACGCGGGTTCGATTTTCGGCCTGATGGAGGCGAAAAGCAAGAACGCCCACGTGTACGAGATTTCGGCGCACGTTAAAGATCCCCAGGTGGTCAAAAAACTCCGGAGCCCTCTACTCCGGAGCCCTCCACTATGGCGCGCCTCATCGCCTGCGTTGCGTCAGCGGGTTAAACCCTACAATGAAATCAAAATCAGTTCTTTTTACGACAATTCAGTTCCTTTTTTGACAGTGCCAGCCAGTGCAGCTTCGAATATTTCTCCATCTGTGTACCCAAGATGATAGGTTTTTCGAAACTTATGCAGGTGTACACGTTCAGAGGCAGCAGTGATCAGCGAAATGTACTGCACCCGCTTCTGGTGGTACTGCCGCTCTGTGCTCTCGCAGCGAATACATCATCCTGTGTGACCCACACAGCATTGTCCACAAGATAATGGCGCCTACAACGCCAGTCGATGAACCGAGCCGCGTGCTTTGTTTGGCGTCCTGCTTTGTTCCGCACCTTGATGACGATGTTACGCATTCGCGACAATCGACCCGGCGCGACAAGAAAGAGAGAGAAAAAAAAAAACGACGGTGACACTGATGACTGCCGCCGCTGCACGTGTATACACCAGAGTTTCAAAGGACAATTGTTTTGCCCAGTTTTCATTAGCGAATGGAGAAATATTTGAAGCATACCGAGTTAACAACGAGCCTGAGAGATGTGCAAGCAGTACTTTGCCCTCACTGCTGAGCCCGGTGACCTGCGCGGTCCGAGGGCACGCACATCATATATATATATATATATATATATATATATATATATATATATATATATATATATATATATATATATATATATATAGCGAATCAGAATAGGAAATGAGGGGCTCATTGAAAATAAGACAGAAATAAGAATTGGCAGTCAAGAAGACCTCGGAAAGCAAAGGGGAAGATGTAGTAGCTCAAGATAAAGAATTTGGAAAATACGAAAGTGGAGAAAAAATGCCCGCCAGGTGGGATCCGAACCCACGACCTCCAGAATACCGGTCTGGTGCGATAATCACTACGCTACCGGCTGGGCTACTTTAGCCTCCACTTTCTGGGGTATTTATGTTCAAGTGTTTTTGTTTCCTGCGCTTGGGGGTGGTAGCCAGCGACACTTGGACTATTCAGGGTGAAGGGGACCTTCTTTTTAACCCCCGGGCCGTGACTCGAGCGTCTACGACATGCCGAGAGTGGTCGACCAGCGTTGAACCCTCTTAAGCTCCCTATGGCACCAAGACTGCCAGAACTGGAGTCTTGGTGCCATAGGTATTCTGGAGGTCGTGGGTTCGGATCCCACCTGGCGGGCATTTTAAATGCAGAGCATTTCAGTAACTCACGATGTCACCCGCGTTGACGTCCGTAGTCGTAGTCCGCATCCCTCCCCCTACACTAAATAAAAAAAAATACTATCCGGCGCCTGGTTTGGATCCATCGACCGTGCGGGTGGAACGCAATGTACATGGTGCTCTACCTGTTCAGTAGTTTTGTCAGTAGTTTTCTGGAGATTCTGTCGTTTTACCGGAGCTCTGCTTTTGTGGACTGGAAAGCAAGGTTGTTCCTTCAACGCTCTGGCGTGTGTATCGGCTCGAAAGTTGCGCCTGTATTGAGCAACATTTTTCCTAGGAAGAGTAGACAAATGCATCCAAAGAAACGTCAGCAGTCTAGTCACAAACGTGTTCAAATATGTAGATGATTTTCCTGTTTTCGTTCAATCCTGTGATATGCATAAAACTGTTGGGGATATCGTTCAGGTGTTCACAGATTGTGGTCTGGGATTGGAGGTACTCCAAGAGGTACTCCAAGATAATAAACTACAGTTCCTTGACATCCAGTTAGAGGTAACCTGATCACGTGTGTTGGATGTATAACCCTCGTTCTGAGAAGCCGCTCCTCAACTTTAATTCAGGACACCCTAAAGTGATCAAGAACGACATTGCCTTCTCTTGTTTGCGGTCGGCACTCTTTAAGTCCTGTGTTGAAGCGATTGGCACTAGTTTTTCTAAACAGTTACAAAGGTTAACGGATGCCGGGTTTCTAAGTGACGTCATTCGTCTCACGGTAAAGAAGCTGATAAAGCGGGTAAAGATGGGCACATGCGCAATGTGTGATGATGTAGCACCGGCGGAGACGAAATTTCCTGCGGTACTCCCATATGTCCACAGATTGTCCCACGGTTTGAATAATGTTGCGGGTCGCTTTGGTGTGAGGGTTGTCTTTTCAGCACCCAATAGACGTAGCAAAATTTGTGGATCTGTTGATAGAAAGCCCAAAGGCATGTCACGTGGCGCCGGAAAGGGATGCGGGGTGAAGCACGTGTCGCGCAAGTTGGTGGAGAGGGCAGAAGACGCGGCCCGTGCCAATGGACTCCTGGAATGAGGAGGCCACCCTAAGGACTCTTTAATAAGAAACAATAAACATGTTTAGTCTCTCTCTCTCTCCTTCCGTCCCATGCAAAAAGTGTGTTGTCTACCTTATACCACTTCCATGTGGTTATGTGTATATTGGACAGACAAGTCGGTGTATTAATGTCAGGTTGTTAGAACATAAATGGTCTTTAGGAGGGGACACCTACTCGCACGTGGCTCAACACGTTTCCAAGTGCAAATGCTGATTGATTGATTGTATGGTTTAACGCGCCGACGCAACGCAGGCTATGAGGCGCGCCGTAGTGGAGGGCTCCGGATTAATTTTGACCACCTGGGGATCTTTAACGTGCGCCGAAATCTTGTACACACGGGCGTTTCTGCTTTTCGCCTCCATCAGAAAAGCGGCCGCCGTGGCCGGGAATTGAACCCGCGACCTCGTGTTCCAAGTGCAAATGCGAGCCTGCGTTCCAGGAAACAGTGATATTATCTGTGCACAGGGACAAGTTGACACGCGAGATTATTGAGGTATATAATATAAGAAAAAAGGGGATGTGGTGCTTTAGTGTGCCGTCAATTCATTTACATGAGAGTGAGTTTGAATTTTTAAACCAATCTGGAAAATAAATATAAAACACGCGCCTTCACCACACAGTTTGCTCATGCCTGTCACGTTTTGGGAAATAACACGCTGGATTGTGACGTATATATGATGCGTGGTCACATGGGTTTTGGTTGAAATATCTCAATGTGTGTCTGTTCTAATAAAAATCAGTTGTGAGTCAGCGCTGTGGTTTGTCGTCTCTTTCCTAGTGTCCGTGTTTAAGTGCGCTACCATCAAGATGTTCTTAATGCGAAGCTTTCATCGTGGCATACTTCATGACTGTAACAAGCGCACACACACAAAAAAAGTAAGACTGAACAACAAAGTTCAGTCCTTCGTTCAGGCCTCGTATTTTTTTTTTTTTTTTGTGCGGTCAAGTTACAGTCATGAATTGTCACCAACTATCCCGCCTTTCAGTCTTATTGGGGCATACCTGCACTGAAATAAACTGGCGTGTGACTTTTATTTTGTGTTGCTGTGCTTAACATGGTTTCTGAATATTCAAAACGGTGGGCCGTGGCGAGTGCGTCGAGAAATACCCGACGTAAGAGGAATCGTTCAAAGTTTTACTCGTAGAACGTGGTTCAGGATCATGGTTTAAGATCAGGTAACGCGTCTTGTAGACTCACATTCGCGTACCGTTAATGACTCGCACACGCAGCTTCGGCTATCCACTAGATAGAATAGGCGACACTCGACTAGGCGTTGGACGGCCGGTCGATTTTCTTTCCAGGCCATGGAAGTGGACAGTAAAGAAAGCGGGTGAGTCATGTCGTGGCGACGACGAACGGTCCCGTCGACGGTACAAGTGGTGGTGCCGATTCATGGTGACCATGACGAGCCGGTTGAGCCTGCCGCACTGGTGGTCGACGCCTGTCGGAGTGGTGGGTGGCATAGATGTTACTGGCTTGGTGGGGTACGCGCAACGTCGGAATGGGGTACGTCGCGGGTGAGCACGGTGCCTGCGGCAGCTTGCGGAAACGGCACGGCTACCTCCATAACCTCACTGGCAAAAGGCTGTTGATTCCATGGCAGAGGCGGTCGTCCTAAACATGCGGGCGCTCAAGTCGCTGTAAAAACGGCTCACGTGGAAAGGTGTCGTCTGCGTGCGGGGTCCTCTAAGCTCGGTATTTCATGTGGCACAGTGGCTGGATGGGTCTGCGATCGTCGCGTTCTTCAGAAGAGAGGCACTCCTGGAACTACGACCGCTCTGACGTAACGGTGTGCCAGGCATGTGGTCCGGTCGTAGGGATCTGCCGGTAAGCTGCCGTTGATGGCGGCAGCGATGTCGGAAACATCAACCAAGTCGGACTCCGACAGCGCATCAATGACATGTCGGCACTTCCCGTTCTGTTAAGTGATTCCTGGTGATCACGAAATGAGTGTTCCCCAGAAGCAACCTATTCCGTTTCTATTAGGGTGGCAGGCGTACGGGTGTTGCAGAAATGGTCCCACCAGCATGATGTATTGGGGGTGACGGCAGATCCTGGCCGGCGGAAGCCGTGGTTTTACCTGTTCGATGACATGTTCGGAAAGTAGGATCACATCCCGTTCGCCAGCTGTGAAGCGCAGGCAGGACGGAGGCCCCACCCAAGCGACCGCTCAGGTGTCGAGGATGCTCCTTTTAATTTTCCACGCACGGGCTTCACTGCAGTGAGCGTACGCTCCGGATTTACAAGGAGGCAGCCAGGCTCGCGTAGACCATATGACAGCCAAGCAAACGCTTAGGCACATAAAAAAAGTGATAGCAAACCCGCTCGCCTAAGAGTTTCTTCACCGAGGACCCTCATCATGTCCTTGTCCAATCACGTATGACGAGTACTCAGAGCTGCACCACCAGTGGACGGATTTCCTTATGACACTTGGAATAATTGAAAACGCATTCCCGAATTCGTGCACCCTCACTAGAGAACAGGCCAATAAGAACAGCAAACACCAACACTGGATTTACTCATAACTAAAGAAAGACACTGCGTGCAGACTCTGACACGCAGCCCAGGTAACAAACGCTGCCTCTGGAACTGCCCTGTCATGGCATGTACGATTGATTGATTGATTGATTGATTGATTGATTGATTGATTGATTGATTGATTGATTGATTGATTGATTGATTGATTGATTGATTGATTGTGAAGTTTAACGCGCCGATGCTACTCAGACGAAAAGGCGCGCCGTAGTGGAGGGTTCCGGATTAATTTTGACCACCTGAGGATCTTTAACGTGCGCCGAAAACACACGGGCGTTTTCGCTTTTCGCCTCCATCAGAAAAGCGGCTGCGCATGTACGGTTAAGAAGAGCGTGGAGTGAATCCAAGCGCTCAAAACCGGAGCTTAGAAAGGCATATATGTACAGCCACGATCGAAAGTTTACGGACCAGGTAAATGGCAACTTTAGGTTATTTCTTTTCCTATTGCAGCCCGACAAACTGTCGAATGCATACGATATGTCGTATAAGTACTGAACTAATGAAAACTACCGGACATAGTACGGGCTGCCGTGCGGCAGAGAAATAACCCAAAATTGCTGCTTTCGTGGTCCGTACACTTCTGCTCTTGGGTGTACATAGTTCGCACTCTGGGTGACTGCCAACATTTATTTTCTGATTGATTATGTCGAGCTTTAGAACTGCTACTCTCTTTCTGTAATTAAAGATGCTAACTTTAGAAAGAGAAGGTTAAACTGTTAGACATTTTCGAGACCTACAGCTTTGCACTAAATATCCTCTGAAATCAATTCCGTTTAATTAAGCCAAGCCGTTACAGTACAAAAGCGCACGATGGATGTGGGGTCACTACGGATGAGTTGGTATACGAATAATGTGATGGTCCGAAATTAGACGTATTTTCTTGATTGATGTGACGGCATAATGCATGCTGGGCTGAAGCGTAGTTGGATCTGTGGCGGAGTAATGAGCAAACAAGACCAGCTGCTCTTTGCAGTTCTCTGCAGCTGTGCTAAGCCGGATGCAGAGCTTTGCTCGCGACCAGATTTTACAAAACACTGAAACATGTTTTTTAACGGAAAAAAAAAAAAATTTCGAGCAGACGCACAACGCGGCGATATTTAGATAAGAATGTTTTCTTTTGTGTACGTGTGGCACAAGTGCACACTTCAGTGCAACTGAGTTAGCTGTTAAAGATCCGTGTTCTTTTTTTTTTCTGTTAAAGTTCTAGATTTTGTTTTAGGCTTGAAACTCTCTGTTCATCGTCACCGGCACCTAAAGAAGTCAATTTCTTCAGAATTAATAACTCTAGATAAATGTTGCTGTTGCCGCATTCCTATATAAGCGAGACCAGCATCCCGCATGCATGGTAAACCGTCACTCAATTTCTTCCTCACAACTGAGCAGTTTGATATGGCTTCCGGATAACTGCGTAACCCAGCAATATGCTCGTCGCCTGCCAAAAGTATCCACGCGTAAAGAATTTCAAATACGCCAGATAGAGGTGTATGCAGCGACGTTGCTCGCATCCACAAACAGCTCAGCTTTGCTTACAGCTTGCCCTCAAGAAGCGCTGCGGCAGAGCAGTTTTCACAACTATATCCCTTAAAAAAGAAAACTAAATTATTGTCTGCAAAATACCAACGTTTGCTGCGCAGCCGTAAATAATTAATTTACCAGCACGTCCACTTCGATCTCATCAGAGAAAAGCTGCAGTTGTTGCATCTTTCACGTCTTGCTGTATCCGCCAAAACCGCAACTTCCAGCCGAGTAGCTCCGCGATTGGTCACCCGGGAAAAGTATGCTAGTTATGTATATAAAACAGCAGCTTGGATACCGAACACCCACAGACAAGCGAAAGTATATCAGTATACGCACATTTGAAGCGCCGGGCGGGCGGTCTCGCGGGGTTGGCCTGCGCGGTACGCCGGGTCAACACGTGACGCAATGTCGTCGTGCACTGCCGAGTCACATCGGCGAAATGCTGACGCTGTTCAGGTAGCCAGGATCGCTGCGACGCGTGTGCTCACCGCGGACGCTCAGAGGAGCAGCCGGCGAGCAACAGCTGCTGCCGTTGCTTTGGGGCCACGGGCGCGGAAACAACATGCGTTGACTCGCGGCTGTGACCTAAAAGGCGCGATTGATCTCGCCCTCATAAGCGCAGGTTTCTGGCGCGTTCTTCGAAAGCGCTCGGACTGACGCGCCCGCGAGCGCGACGGCGTGTAGCCTTGGGGGCAGACGAAGAAGACATGAGCCATTGCACTCTGTGGAGGTGGATGACCAGCGACGCTGAGGTGACACAAAATTACCAACGAAGCTATGAACTCGGGGTGACGATGCGCACCTGACAATGGTGGGCTAGCGGACGCACCAGCGAACGGGCCTCACTCCGCCTTTTAGGGCACAGCCCTTTGGCGGCCGTCTCTGGGCGACGACGACGCGGTCGTCGTAACCGAGTCGAATAGTGAAAGAAAGTGAAAGTCCGAATAGTGAAAGTCGAATAGTGAAAGTCAAATAGTGAAAGACTGAATAGTGAAAGAAAGCAAAGGAGGAGAGTGTCGCGAAGACCGAATAGTGAAAGAAAGCAAAGGAGGAGAATGTAAAGAAATTTGCGTCCTCGGCATGCACATCGAAGCGCACAGACGCAACGGATTCACAGCCAACAAGCTCCTCACCAAGATCACCGCGGCCACGCAGCTGATCCGCCGGGACTCATCGAGACACGCCGGCATGAAAGAAGCACATGTACTGAGACTTCTGCAGTCTTTCGCTATCAGCCACGTCGCCTACATAGCCCCGTACCACAACTGGAGCAAGGCCGAGCGTGAGAAAATTGACGCGGCAATACGCAAAGCCTACCGAACAGCGATCGGCCTCTACCAGCACTCACGCACAGACCGGCTCCTCGACCTCGGCGTCCACAACACTCTGGCAGAAATAGCAGAAGCCCAAAACACGTCCCAGATAGCCCGGCTGTCGACCACGCGCTCTGGACGACACATCCTGCAACAAGTGAATATCAGGCCCCGCAACCAGCCCGCCGAGGGCACGACCACCCTATCCGAACCCATGCTTAAACTACTCCGAGTCCGCCCACTTCCCAAGAATACAAACCAGGAACACCATCCAGAACGCCGGCTGGCTAGAACCCGATCGCTAGCCTCCACGTACGCCACGGATAACACCGCATACTACGTCGACGCAGCGGAAGACCGCGCCCGGCCCAACTACTACACGGCAGTCGCAATCGCAGCATCCGATGGGACAATCCGCACGGCCGGCAGGTTCAAGGCCACGAACTCGCATCACGCAGAAGAGCTCGCGATCGCCCTCGCCGCAGTCGACCCTTGATGTAGAACGATACTCAGCGACTCATGAACAGCGATCCTCCGCTTTGCGAACAACACAACAAGCACCAGTACGGCCCGCTTCCTCCACAGGACGGGCCAAACCCGCCAACACCCGATCTTTATCAGTTGGTATCCTGCACACGTGGGACCACTCGACCCGGAGGGGCGGATCCGTAACCGGAACGAGGAGGCTGACCGCGCAGCGCGAGGACTTACTTACCGCGCGACGCACACCAGCCAACACTCGGACCGCAATCGGAACATTCAACTGCGAGCCGAAGAGAGCGAACCAGCACCACTGGAGACGTACGGAGACATCCTGAGATGGTACCGCCACAACAGGCAACGACTCCCTGCCCCACACCCGCAACTAACGCGCCGCGAAGGCGTGCTACACCGCCAGCTACAGACGGACTCGATCCTGACACCCGTGCTCGCCAGATACATCTGCCCAACGCTATACAACACCGACCGTTGCATCATCTGCAAGACTGCCCCCGCTACGACAGCGCACATCCTCAACGATTGCACTCACCTACAAGCACACTCTGAAGCACAAGAATTGCCACCAAAAGTGCGAGAAGCCATCACCTCCTCAGACTACAACACACAACTCCAGGCCGTCCGGCAGGTGGAGGGAGCCCTGACCCGACAGCGGGAAGGACCTGCGGTGGCGCAAGCCATTACGGGCTCGACCCGCCCGGGATCGGGGCCGACCCCCACGGCCTAATTCACTCTGCCGGACACGCAATAAAGTCTCTCTCTCTCTCTCTCTCTCTCTCTCTCTCTCTCTCTCTCTCTCTCTCTCTCTGAGGGGAGGGCGGTTCGCTGTGGCGGCGCAAGCGCTCTACGAAAGTGTACAGTGGGGGCAGTATGCTGTGCCCGCACGCGACGGACGTCTGCGCGACGCTGGCGAAAACGTGCGAGTGGCGTGCACGTGACAATGGTGTGCGCTCCCTGCCAAAGACGCGGGTCGCGGTCCCTTCATGAGACGCACTTCGCGCCGCCGACGCAGAGGCTCATTATCGCTGCCGTCGAGAGAACCCCCGAGTGAGTGCGGCCTGGGCGGGCTGCTGCTGAGCCCAAATATCGCATTAGGGAGTATCGTAATCGCCAGCCAATTTTTTGTCCAGCCTTGCGTGCCATCCAGAGCCAACTTTCTTGCAAATAAAGATTATTATTAAATGCGGAGCATTTCTTAGTCGCACGATGTCGCGCTTCGGCGTCGGCGCCGTCCACACGCTCACTGCGCATGCGCGTCGCGTCGAGGCGCAGGTGCGCGTCTCTCCCCCGTACCCTCCTCGCTCTCAACAACAGGTGCGGCGGTGCGGGAGTAGCGCGTGTACCCCGTGCGCTCCGTCGCTCTCAACAACAGCTGCGGCGGTGCGGGGGGAGCGCGTCTGTGTGCGCATGCGTCGTAGCTACCCGTGCGCTGCGTCGCGCTCAACAGTAACGGCGGCAGGGCGTGTACACGTGATAACGGCGTTAAGGTGGCTAGAATAACGGCGTTAAGGTGGCTAGCCACCTTAACGGCGTGGTGGGTGCGTGGAAAGTTCGCGCGCTTGTGTACGGAAGTGTGCGCATGCGCGTCTCTCCCCCGTGCTCCTCTCCCTCGAACGCGGGCGGTGTGTATATAAGCGGCGGAGCGCGCGTTCGGAATTCAATCACGGGGGTCGTTGCTTGGCTTTCGCTTGACTTGACCCTTTGCTTGACGGCACCAAGCAATAAAGACAGACTAACTTTACACTCCTTGCCTTCGCTTCTCCTTCATTCAATAAATAAGAATAATAAAGACGAAATAACAATTAAGCATTCCCAAACCATACCCAATTACGCAACATTCACGCGATACCCCCACCACTCTGCGACGCATTTACTCGAGTTCCCCCCGTGGGAAGATGCGGGCAGGTTTTTATTATTATTATTATTATTATTATTATTATTACGGTATGCTAGTTGCCTTCCATCGCACCCGATTTATTGTGCCGCGAGGAGCCACAGTGATGTGTCGGTACTTTCCATCTTCTGTTGCTGTAATTTCATAAATCAGTTCCTGTTTTTTGTTTCATACATTCATGTTTAATTGAAGCTTTGTGTTTTCGCCTATATCTGCGAATATGTTTTTATGTCTGCTTGCTTCACCCAACAGCTGTGACCATTGTTCCACATACTTTTACCATTGATCCACCATTAGAGTTTCTTAATCGTCTAATTTTGGTTGGAGTACCTTGTTATTATCCTTAGGGTATTACTGCTCTTTTTTTTCTTCGCTCGTTCTTCTCGTTGACTGTTTATATTGTGAGTTTCTGCTGTATATTAGTGCCGCATTTTGTCTTCCTCAGTGCGCCAGAACCAAGGCCCCGGCTGTTCCTGGGCACTCTAATAAACATTGATTGATTATTATTATTATTATTATTATTATTATTATTATTATTATTATTATTATTATTATTATTATTATTATTATTATTATTATTATTATTATTATTATACACGATAGTCTTTTCTTGGGCTACTTAACGCGAACATTTTGGTCTGTCTGTCTGTCGATTTAGTCGCCATGCCAAAGTGAAATAATACGTTACCGCGGAGTATATACAGCAAACGCTCGTTAATTCGAAACGGAATTGGAAGCCATCTCAATTCAAATTAATGAGAGTTGGAATTAATAGTGCTGTCAAAATACGGTGCACTGCGATTTGAAGCTGTAGGACATGTAAGCGATTTACCCGCCGTGGTGGCTCAGTGACTAAGGTCTTGCGCTGCTGAGCACAAGGACGCGGGTTCGATTCCCGGCTGCGGCGGCCGCTTTTCTGATGGAGGCGAAAAGCAAAAACGCTCGTGTGTACGAGATTTCGGCGCATGTAAAGATCCCCAGGTGGTCAAAATTAATCCGGAGCCCTCCACTACGGCGCGCCTCATCGCCTGCGTTGCGTCGGCACGTTAAACCCTACAATCAGATCAGACATGTAAGCGATTTGATGCTTTAAAAAATTCGTGGTTGCAATCTGCCTTTTTCCCTTGAAAAGGACGGCCAGAACTACACTGAAGAACAGACGGTGGCATTCCATCCGGTCATGAATTGCGAGCGGACGGCCGCACCGGTGCTTCGTTCTTCTCGCCGTCGTCACTGGCAGCGACAGGTTCTCCGCTAATAATCTAAACAATAAAGTCCTCATCTATCAGCGCACCACAGACCACTGCACTCGCGTCAACATTGACGTAGTCCGCAAAGGCTACTCCTTTCAAAACACGTCACGGTGGTTTCGTGTCGGTTCTACCCGATTTCGCTATACTCTCCCCGGGCTTCCGGAGGTGACTCTGCCTGCGTTCAGGCGGGTGCCTTTCTCTGAACGTTTGTCAGGCGCCAAGCCTCTGGGTACGCTGGCGAGTGTAGTTCGTATTATCCAGGGCGGGTCCTACTAGCGTTCGTATTAACGGATTTACTTATACATAGACTTCCATGGAGCTTGGCCGGACCAAATCGTACAGCTCGAGCTGCCCATAGGAACTTCCAATTACTGAAGTTCCAGTTAACGACCTTGCCCGTTCCAAACTACTAAAACTGCTGGCATGGGTCACACATGTCCACATTGTTTAGCGCAGGGGAAACATCAGGCACATTTGAGACAAAATTTGGGCACTTAACCGAGAGAGAAACTAGAATGCAGTTAAGAGGGCAAGGGGGCCGCCAGCATGCGCCTTGCGGCGACAGCGGTGGCTCGGTTCACCAAGAAAATTTAGATCCCAGGGTCCGAGCTACCCACCACCTCCTTTCACTGCTCGTCACGCCTTATGGAGGGGAATGGAGTATTTGGACACGACCACATGGAGTAGGACACGGTGGCTAGAGCACCGCACGAAGGGCAGTTGGGGGAGGGGAACAGTGTGCGATGGATTTGATGGAGTACTACTAGGCATGGAAGGGTGTCGGTCTGCAAGAGCCGCCACGTGCGTTCCTGAGAGTTATTAGAGAGTTGTAGCAGGGCGGAGAACCGGTCCCGGTACGGTACCCGATATCTGACCGACGCCACTGCGCATGCGCAGGGGCTGAGAGACCGACTGGACGCAAGCGCAGGTGCAGTGAGCGTGTAGCGGGCGCCGTATACCGGGACCGTTTTAAAGCTGACATGAGCGGGGGGAAACGCGCGGCGGGCGAGACGGTAGTGTGTTACCAAGTCGTGATAGCTGAAGAGGCTGCCTTGAGCCGATCTGGCACCGCGTGAGGGGACGAGGTTGGGGCCCGCTCGGATAATGAGTTCTGGAGCAGCAGCGTGGGACGCCTCATAACCCGCAGTAATTCTGTACCATTTACAACTTCACTGATGACTAACTAATCGTAACAAGTAAATAAAACTCGGCGTAATGGTGTAGTCATCTTAGTGGTTCATTGTCAAATAGTTTGTTTTAGAATACCTTCGATAATACAACAGTTAGAGCCGTTTTCTGAAACAATACCCCCTCCGTGGATTGCCATGCTTCACTGCGCAACAGGCAATGTGGGGAACCCCGCTTACAAAAACTAAGCTTACACCTAATTTTTTTTTTTGGGGGTCGGCTTCACTTCTATACACAAACGCATTGACGTGAAGGCTGTTTTTAGAGGCAATATAAGCCGTCATATCAAAAATATGAAGGTCCCCAGCACAGGAGCGTGTAACGCCGTGCATTTCCACAAAAATGCAGATTTCGCGAAAGTTCCAAATAATTGTTAGAATAACGAAATTAAAGAGGTCGAACGAAATTTTGAGAAACCAAGTAATAAGAAAAATATTAAAATATTACCGGAAATGTCAAAAAGTATACCGCATGGCATTTTCACAATAATTCAGATTTCTCGGAAGTTTTACCTGCATTGTTATAATAGCGTAAATGGAGATAATTGGTCGAATGAAATTTTGAAAAATAAAAAATAAGATTTTTTTTAAATAATTACGGGAAATGGCGAATCGTGTAACGCCCTGCATGTCCACAATAATGCAGATTTCGCGAAAGTTCCAAATGCAATCGTTAGAATAACGTAAATGGAGATAGTTGGTCGGTCGAAATTCTGAAAAACTAAAAAAATATCAAAAAATATAAAAATTACGGAAAATGTCAAAACGTATACCGAATGGCATTTCCATAATGATGCAGATTTCGCAAAAATTCAACCTGTAATCGTTACAATAGCTTAAATGAAGATAATTTGTTGAACGAAATTTTGAAAAACTAAAAAAATAAGAAAAATATAAAATAATTACGGAAAATGGCGAACCGTCTAATATCCTGCATTTCCCCAATAATGCAGATTTCGCGAAAGTTCCAAATGTAATCCTTATAGTAAAGTAAATTGAGGTAATTGGTCGGGCCAAAGTTTGAAAAACTAAAAATAGGAAAAATAATAAAAATTACGGAAAATTGCAAAACGTATAACGCATGGCATTTCCACAATATTGAAGATCTCGCGAAAGTTTCACCTGTAATCGTTATAATAACGTAATTGGAGATAATTGGTCGGACAGGATTTAGAAAAAAAAAATGGCTGGATAAAACTCACAATCACACTGAAGACAGGCGGCATAAGAAAGCTACGCATTAATTCTCTTAATTTCTGGAGATTTTTTTTTATTTTTTTCTATACTCGGAACCAGTTTCCTAGGAGTGGAGAAACCTGTTGTATGCGTGACAGATACTAGCAGAGGTGGAAGTCAAGGCCAGTGCTAGAACAGCTCCATTGTTAAAAATACCACAGCCGGCTGGGATGATTACCTTACTACCATTATTCTCGCAGGATAAAGGCATCCAATGTACGCGTATAATTATTTTCATTTCGCCTGTATTTCTACTATCGACAAGGCGAGCACGCCAAGAGCTTCATTTCTTAAAAAGATATATGGCGGGGGCTTCGCAGTCGTTAGGCCTTTTGCCAGCCTCGAAGCGGTTGTTTCTAAACATCTCACTTCTTCTTTTTCATTGTCGCTATCACAGATTGGCCTAGCGCTGATGACATTTCAATTTAGCAACCTATCCCCTCGAAATGTGCGTAACAGTACTCGGTACATGCACCATTTGTTGTCATTGTACAGCACCCTTAATTGTCATAGTTCATACATACATCGTTAGAAGTCCTTTACTTTATGGTAAACCTTTCCCTCATTGTTGAAACAGTTGATCACTCACTCGTCCATAGCCCGTTTTTGGCACCAATCCTGTCCCAGTTTCAACGTTCGACCCAAAGCAGTTACGTGCGTATAAATCAATATTTATTGCACGCAAGCATTTCACTTTCGTGTTTTACCGATTCCTATGACAGAGGAATCAACCACAATTCCTTCTTTATTTTTTCAGATCAATTTTGTCAGAAAATTTACTTTTATGTTTTTCTTAATCTTTTGTTTTTAAAAATTCTGTTCGCCCGATTGTCTCCATTTACGCTATTAGAACGATTAAATGTGTTACTTCTGCAAATTCTGCATTCTTGTGCGAGTGCGGGGCGTTATAACCGTGTATACACGGTCCTGCTACGCATTAACCAACAGGACCGTGTATACACGGTCCTGCTACGCATTAACCAACAAACAAGTGCGCACACAGGCACTCCTCACCCTATGGAACGCACCACGCTACAAATACACGTGGAGCCTCGGGATCGTGCTCCAGCGTGGACGACTACCTCCACAGCCGGGGGAAACTATCCATGGACGTGATTGGGGCGCGGACGAAAAAAAAAAAGGACAGTGTTTTGCTTGACGCAGAACAAAAATCCACAGAACCCTAGCCCTAAACAGCTTCGCTATAAAAGACTGCAAGGGGCTTCTCTGGCAGAGAACATGCATGGGCAATAGGTAAAAAAAACATCACACAAAGACACAGGAGTCTTGAGATATTTGGCAAGTCAGGCGACGAAGTGTTCAAGGTGCGCATGTTCCAAAGATAGTTCTAAAATGCATCGTATTCACACCTGTTCGCTTCATATATTGCTGCTGCATTGCTCTATGTTGTGGGTTGTTAACCTGTGCTCAGGAATGCGGGTAAGGCTACAGGTTTTACATCAGAACGGACAAATGGGCTAGTTGGTACGTAGCTGTTCATCCAGCGCTTTAAACGCCAAGATGTGCAGGTTTTTACACCTGCATGTTCCATATATTCCTGCTGCATTTCTCTCTACTGTGGGGTGTTCATCTGTGCTCCGGTATGCGTATAATTTTGCAGCTTGTACAAAAGGGCCATTTAGGAGGCTTGATTGGAGAACGCAGAAATGGAAGTAAACGGAGAATATTTTCGCTTTCGAGGTTTGCGGGCGACATCGTCCTGAGATTGCCTGCAACGAATGCTTCAGGAGCAGCAATACTAAGAAAGCTCAGGGGTGGGCTTAAAGATATGACTAATCCGAAAGTTGTGTCTAACAGCCAAGCAAATGGCCTGCCCACCAGCCTAGATAATGAGATACTAGAAGCAGTGGATGAATACAACTATCTTGGACAAGGTGAGTGTGCTGATACAAACCACAAGATATAAATTCGGAGCGCAATTTGTGCAGGCTGGTGTGCATTCGGGAAGCAATCTCAAGTTGGGCCCTATTACAGTCCCATCTGTCACTGCAGAAAAATTATATACAACTAATGCGTACGTATGGGACAAACTCCCAGGACAGAAAATTTTGGTCTTTCTTTCATATTACAAGAACATTAAGGTCAGCCCAACTGACCATGAAAAGAAGAATGATAGGAGTAGCGCTATGGGGTGGGAGAGGGGCATCACAGTTTAGAGAACAATGTCCCTAAACTAAAAAGTCGTTAAGATAGCACTTTTAAGCAGAGACCTTGAGGGAAACAGTATATACCCTGAAAGAATTGTGTTATACTTCTCAGACCGTTCATTGGCAGGCACATACCGACACGGTCCCGGGAGTCGAAGTATCCATTGCAGCGGCGTGCATAGAGGGGGGCTCGCGCATGGTACCGCTGCGAACAAAAAAAGTTTCGCACTCCCGCATTCCCTCTGACTGGCACTCTAAGCGGATCATCGGCAATCGATAGCTCGCGGCGCTGCTGTTGAAGGGCCAAACTTTGTTTGCTCGGCAGCCTGCAGGTTCGCGGAGTGCCACCTCTGTAAACAGGCCCGCCACGATTTTAGGGGTCCCCAAGATTGACGTCAATGGCGCGAGATCGAAGTTTTGTTTCCAGTTCACGAGAGAAACTGCGAATTGTAAATGGGGGAGGGGATTCTTCGGGGCTCGGGTTATCGACGAGCCTGCTGCGACATAGAGATACCGACATCCCTCTCTCTACTATGTCACTCAGCAATGCTCTGTTTTTTAGAAAATATTTTTGATAACGTTGCAAAGTTGACACAATGGAGGTTAAGGCCACTTCGAGATCGGTATATTTTTATTGACCATAGCATGCCCCAAAGGCGGAACTCAACAACACGAGGTGGCAAGGTGGGCTATGTTACATAAGTCCTGCTTTCTTGGTATCCTACCCTCAGCTTGCGTATGTAATCGCTTTATTGCGAATCATTAATTGGCGACTTCACGCACTTTGCGATGTCTGACTGCCGTCTATGAGGCTATCTGGTATCTTGCACAAAGCCATCTCGCCGGCTTGCCTGTAAAGTGTGCACCACAGCAGAAGGGGCATTATGGCGGTGAAGGGAACTTTATTATAATAGGAAGTTGTTCAGCAAATCGTAATTTTTTAGTGTCCGCAGTTCCAAATACCAAGAACTTGCCGAGCGCGGGCCTCGCGACGACCACCTAGCGTTTCCTGCGCCCATTTGCCAAGCCAAGCATACCCACGTAGGGAGATTGGCCATGATTGCGGCGACCGCCTGGCAGTCAATGAAGCAAGAAAATGTCGAGCGCTTGTCTGTGCGTGCTTCGCGCTGGCCGCCCAGCGTTCCCGGCGTACGTTTGTCAAGCCAAACATACCCACTTAGAGAGATTGGCCAAGATTGGCAAAAAGACTCCAGCGTTCGCTGTAATCACGGCAACACTTGCTCAGTAGGAGAAAAACACGTCATAGCTTACGCCCGTCCAAGGTGATGCCCAATAATTATCACTTCCAAAAAAATGAAGGAAGCTCACACTTATAGCAACAATGATGACGTCCACACCAAAACGTACTGCAGGAAAGCCAACTTAACACAAACGCTCCAAGAAAAAACACACTTCCCGTGGTGGGAATCGAACCTGGGTCCCTCGCGTTATCAAGCTGACGTCTATCCGATTTCGCCATTCCGACACGGTCGAAAGAAGCTTTCTTTGCCTCACTTGATGCTTCTTCGTTTCGGCAACGAAGAAGAAGCAAATCGGCAGCGACCCTGAACTTAAGCCTTCGTGATGGTCTTGAAGGTTGCGCACAGCTTCGCTACCTTCAAGTCTTACGCGTTAGTGTGAGCTTCCTTCATTTTATTATTATTATTATTATTATTATTATTATTATTATTATTATTATTATTATTATTATTATTATTATTATTATTATTATTATTATTATTATTATTATTATTATTATTAAAGTGAGGTTATCTATTCCTCATTGATGGCGACCGTCCACACCCGAACGCACTGCAGGAAAGCCAACCTAACACAAGCACCTGAAGAAAAAGCGCTTCCCGTGGTCGGAATCGAACCTCGGTCCTTCGCGCTATCCGATTTCGCCATTCCGACACGGTCGAAGCAGTTTGGATTTTAAAGCGAAGCTTTTTTGCTTCACTGATGCCGTTCGATGTCCCGCCAAAACTCGCTGCAGGAAAGCCAACTTTCTCTGACGACGACGATGATGATGATAGTGGGGGAAGTGAAAACTGGTTTAAACGCGAAGCTTCCTCTCGTCTAAAGCCAATGTCTTCGAAGTCCAAAGACAAAGTCTAAAATCAAAATTGCTGCACCCAAAAGGCACTGCAGGAACGCCAACCTACACAACGGGTTTCCCCAAAGGCACATCAAGCGCAGGTGCACAGTCAACACTTTATCCCTGTCAATCGCCCCTAGTGGGTACGTGTCCAACACTTCAAGGGCATCATTATCACACAAGTCGAAACCCAGATGACAGCCAACGAATTCCTCGCGAGATCGGACTTCGATTCGACTCGGTTTGCAGCGGAAGAAAGCTTCGCGCTTCAACCGACTTTTTCGTTTACGAAGGGGCTTTGATTTTTTATTACAAAGCATGGTCCCTTTGCTCGCAGTACTCGCACTAGAGGATTTCTTTCCTTTAAGTATCTCCGGATCCGAGTAATCTCACCAAGCACAACAATGCTTCCAATTTAAAGACAAGAAATTTTGCGCGTGAATGTTTCACCGTTTGTTCTGTTTCTGTTTACGGTGCATCGTGTTCGAGAAGGCGCCATTGATGGCGTACACAGTGGGTGTTTGATCACACGCACACGTTACATGCTGATGATCTTAAACAGAATAGTTCTTGATTGGTAGAGGCAAAACTTAGTACGCGGTTAGAGCTTAATGGGGAAAGCGCTTAAACTGACAAGGGAACGAGGACAGTCAGAAACGAGAACTGCCCTCGCTTTCTTGTCGTCAGTTCAAGCGCTTTCCCCATTAAAGGAGCCATGAAGAGAAAACACAAGTTTGGTTCATTCAAAAGATTGTCTCGTTAGAATCATACTGACACCACTTTTAACGTAAACTTCGCTCAAATAAGCTACATAATTAGGAAAAACGGGAATGGTCATGCGACCCACCAGCTCATTTCCCGCAACAGAACCTGTGATGTTTGTCGATGTCGAGAAAGGCAGCTTAGCCGGGTTAAAGGTCTACAGGAAGATTTAGGTTGTCTTGGACACTTACTCAAAACGAGTTCAACCCACGCGTAGTGATTTAAACGAGAAAGAGAGAGAGAGAGAGAGAGAGAGAGAGAGAGAGAGAGAGAGAGAGAGAGAGAGAGAGAGAGAGAGAGAGAGAGAGAGAGAGATTTTTATTTGTCGAGCAGAGGCTGATGTATCTAGGGTCGCCAATTTGAGCTGGGTATCCGGGTCTGAGCTGGCCGGGGAAGCCAGCCCTCCACTGCTTGAAGGTGGGGTTGGGAAGTGGAGGCAAGTCTGGAGTGTGTTGGCACTCCCATACTATATGGTGTAGGGTGCCAGGCTGGGGACAGTAAGCGTAGAGGGAAGGTTGTTGAGTGGGGAATTGCTGAGGTGGAGGCGGGTGGTATGTGGGTCGGTATTCGTCAGGAGCCGCCGCCGCGTTGTAGCTTCCTCTCGGGAGAAGCGCCAGTCTGGTGGTGGGAGGCTACGGCGAGTTTGCCTGTAATTGGCGAGAATGAAGAATTGGCGAAATTTTGGTCGGCGAGGTTCCCCATCGGCGCACCATGCCCCTTGTCCGGTCAACGCACGAACGAGATCGACGTGTACTTGTACCAAACTAGCCGTTGTGCATCGCGGGTTTTTACCGTTCCCCATATCCCCATTTGTGCAAATCTCTGAACTGCCGCAGCCCGCCCAAGTCGCCCGTCCCCGTCCCACGTAGGGAAAACTAACAGCAGCAGCTTCTGGAGGTGTAGTTGCCTTGAGGTGGAATTATGCAAACCCCCCAACGAGCTATAACGGCGGTCTGAAGACAAGGCTCCGGTACGCGCCTACATCCGAACCATCAAGTGTAGCCCTGACGACGCTACGATGACCCGCTTATACGCGTATTTAAACTGTCGAAGCCCGGCATCGACGAGTCGACGACGCGCAGCGACCAACCATCAACCGGCAACAAGAATCATCCGTGATGCGACGCACTGACGCACGCGGAACTCGAATACCACCGTACAGCCATCGGTCCTCAGACCCTGGTAGACACGGGAGCTGACTATTCTTTTACGAGTGGACTCAGTGGAGCATTTCCGTCCAATGACCGAGGGTCCACACATACGCACAGCTGGAGGCCTCACGCCAAGTTGAACGCGTGCATCGCGAGTTTAGGGTCAACGCTGTCTGTTTCCTTTTTTTGCCCGTGTCGAGAGAGTGCACTACATCAAGATGTTAAACGCTGTACATATCTTTGCCGTTTCAAGGTGTCCGAACACCTTAAAAGGTGTTTGGACAGAAAGGGTGTTCACGGCAAAACTTTAGGGTGTTGCACACACAAACCTTAATTATGAGTGCGACGTTGCACGCATTTGTAAACCGATTTCCTGACACATGCAACACGCACAACAGAAATATTTTCCGCGGGGTGTTATACGCCGCCGGTAAAAAAAAGACAGATAGCCTGCGCCCAAACAATACCTCAGTCATTTTTTCTGCTTTAGTAAACCGTCTTTTCTTAGTTTTCTTTTCACATTAATAGCATATCGGTTCGGTGTGTAAATAGCATGGGCAACAAAAAAAGGCCGAAAGGAACGGGAAAGGGAGATGCAGCGGTCCTAAAATTTCGGAGGTGTTCTGACACCGGAACACCACACTGGCTACGCCCATGCCTCCGCCCCGGTATCAAGCAAACAAACAAATACACAAATAAACACCGCATAAGACACTGTGAAGGAGCAATAGTGTTTCCCTTAATCTGCACTTCTTGCTTTTATAGCCAGCAAAAGAAAAAATCATTTGTTACAATCGGTGGGCTCGTCGCAAAAATCAAATATTTTAGACCTAATTTTCGAATTAGGCATGTGACTCTCATGCACGAGTCAGCATAAGATTTGAAGAAGAAAAAAATACTGGTAATTGGGAGTAAGAAAGTCGATGTAATTTTCATGCTTAATAAATACCGGCATAATATTACCTGCTAAACACCAATTCCATACCCTTCGAGAACCCTCGAAATGATTGAAGGTATTCACTACGTGCCACCATTTTCTCCACCAAGAGAGGCTGTAAAAGAGAGCCGGGACTAGAAAAAAGGGGCGTATAAGCCCCTTTTCACAGCTTTCGCAGAAGGTTATATATAAGGTGCAAAAAGGTCAGTGTGTGCACTCAGGGTATAAATTTACCTATACCTTTTAGAAAATCTGTAATGGTATTGATACAAGAAGGATAATTATCGTGGCTCTGGTTCGAGTGAGTTAGCTAATGGCTTTGACATGAATCGATCGAGCAGCTTGAACAAAAGCGACAAGGGACTAGAAATCACAAAAGATATATCGACGGGCGCTGACCTTAAACTGTTTATTTTTCGAGCTTCAAAGCAACTTACATATATTAACGCAATAACTGAAAATTATAGGGAGACATGAATATACAAACGGCACTACTATAGCGATTGCGCACAGTAACATGACTTAAAAAATGTGCTTGTTTCCTCTTCCATAGGAACCGGTAAAACACAAAAGTGAAATGTGCCTTCACAGGAACAGTTGAATGTTTGTTGTGCATGTGCACATCGCTATTTATATTAAATGCAGAGTATTTCAGTAACTCACTTTGTCACCCGCGTTGACGTCCGTAGTCCGCACCCCTCCCTACTATATAAAAAAAAATACTATCCGGCGCCCGGTTTCGATCCCCCCACCCTCCGGGCGGAGAGCAATGTACATGGTGCTCTACCCACTGCGCCACAAAGCCGACACAGAATGGGACGCTACGAACGCGCCTTATATCGATTGATTGATTGCAGGGTTTAACGCGCCGACGCAACGCAGACGATGAGGCGCGCCGTAGTGGAGGGCTCCGGATTAATTTTAGGCAGTTTTAGCATATCGTTACCGTGTTTGCATTACCGTTTACCGTGTTACCGGAAGCGCTGGCGACAGTGAAGCCTGTGCCGGTAAGTTACCGTTCGCGGTAACTCTCGCGCTGCGCAGTCTACTCCCGCAAACACGGTAAACGGTAACGTAAACACGGTAACGATATGCTAAAACTGCCTTTTGACCACCTGGGGATCTTTAACGTGCGCCGAAATCTCGTGCACACGGGCGTTTTTGCTTTTCGCCTCCATCAGAAAAGCGGCCGCCGCGGCCGGGAATCGAACCCGCGACCTCGTGCTCAGCAGCGCGCCTTATATCGTTGACTCATTCAAATGACTGCTGACGAGCGCTCTCTCGTCAGCAGTTGCCACAAGTGCAACAACATTAACGTAACGCAAACTACTTAACGTCGTGCGCCCCCGGAAATGCTCTGCATTTGATCGTGCCCCTCGCGAGGGGGATGTTTCACTGCGTCTTCTCTCGGTCGCGGGACCCGTGGCGCCATCTGGCGGAGGCGCGGCACAACTCGTAGCACTTTCTTTGAAAAAGCGCCTCGAAAGCGCGGCAAATATGAAATAGGGATGACGCGCTTTCGAGACAATCCGCCGACGCGACTGCTTCTTGCTTTCGACAGCTCCACGCTTTCTTTTTTCGTCGGTATGGCACCGTTATAAGCATCAACGTGAAACACTTGCACGCGCGGGAGCATTGCGTAAATTCGACTGAAACCACAGGCGTTCGCAAACCGTCCGTGCGAACGAAACCAAACGGGTTCGCAGCGAATCGTTTGGTGAACACGCGGTCCGCTGCAGCGAAAGGAGCAGCGGACCGTGTCACGAGCAGGACATCCGCAGGCCGGCTTCTCCGCAGCCTACGCTGCGCGTCCCCCGTACACGTAGGCGCTTGAAATCGAGGCGCCAATTGTCGGCGATTATTAGCGCCATGATGCACTACTTCGCTTCGCCTCTCCTAGATGACAGCGCCGTTTGAAAGGAACGATATAAGGCGCGTTTGTCGTCCTATTCACGCGTCTGTTCATAGCGCAGTCGGGAGCGCGTTTCGTACCTCCAGTTGCGGCGAAACAGTTTGCGGCTCGAATCCCGGCGCAGCCACGTCAATCGAAGTTTTCTGGCGATGTCATTTCCGTGACAGATATGACGTAGTGAGATCTTCGTGGACCCCGGCATAAGACACTTTTGCGTTAAAAACCCGCCTCAAAAATCGGAGACCTTAACCTGTGAAGAGGGACGTCCAGCGATGCTGGCGCTCTGGTGGGGTATGCTATGCTCGGGTTTATCTATGTTGGGGATTCGCTATGTTGAATTATAAGGACAATGGCACGATCTCTAAGTCCCAAACTAAAGACACACACGATTGGTGGGAATAGACAGTGACGCTTTATTATAGCACGGCTACGCCAATCACGGCGCAGAATCTCGTGCACTGCACATGCGCGGCCGTGGCGCACGTGTCCGCCTAAGAGTGCGTGGAATTGCGCAATGTCATGGGGGAATAAAGATGCCGCGCGTGGCGAGGATTATACATGACTCTGGTAGGAGGCGGCCTCGGGTCGTGAGCGTCGTGGCGCCCCGACCGCTGCCTGCTTCCCCGCATGCGGCTCGACTGCTGCAATGTGGCGGAGCGTCTGCACCGACACGGGTGCAAGGACTCCCCTACATGTGCGGACTGTTCCGAACTTCTGGAGCACCTACTGTGCTTCCGCCCCCACCACGCGGGGCCGAGTGCAGAGTTCCACCGAGCGCTCCAGCGTCGAGGCCTTCCCAGCGCCGGCATGGAAAACGTTCTGTTCCCAAAGGGCCTGCGGCAACTCAACGGGAAGTCTTCGCCCATCTGCTCCATTACCTGGAGACGACCGGCCTCGCGCAGCGGCTGTAGCCCGGAGTGCAGTGATGACTGATGTTCCCGGACTGACAGCTTTCTAGAACTGACAGCTCTCTTTATACCTTTCTCTCTCTCTCTCTACTTTATCCTATCACTCCCCCTCCACTTCCCTTCCCCTGCACTGGGTTGTATGCAGGTGAGCTCCCTGCCGAGCTGAAAATATCCCCAGTGCATTTCCTTTCCTTTTCCTGTCGCAAACCACAACCACCAGGCGGTGGAGAGGAGTATCAAGTGGGGCTGTAACCACACTCCCTCCATAGATGACCATGCTTCACAGTGCAGCACACAATGTGGGAAAGCCAGCTCACAAAGACCAAAAAAGCTTTACGCAGATATCCTTGAAGTCGGCTTCACCTCTACATAGCTACGCATTGCTGAGAAGACTGGAGGCTTTTAGGACGTCCACATCCGTATGCGTTAATATGGGGCCGCTATCGGAGATGCTGAGGCCCGGGCCGAGTAAAGCGTCGACATCACCCCGAGAACGTGGCGGATTAGTCATATACATTTTCGCTGTAAAATTCTATATTCTTATCAAGTGGTTACAATGATGGCACGCATTTATGCATTTTTCGTTCACTCGCATTGTTTATGGAATACGCTTCTATAATCTCTCTCTCACTCTCATTTTTGATTGGGGCGAATCGCGCACGGGCAGTGACCAATCACAGACTGTTTTTGCTGTGTCATCATGATCATCATCATCAACAACAGCCTGCTTACTCATGTTCACTGCCGGGCAAAGCCTATCTGCCTTGCTCGCTTCAGGAACGTTGCTTTTTCTATATGTGTGGCGCACACTTCACATCTCTTACAATGGTCGCCCTAATGAGCACTGCGTACTGCAAGTCACTGCTTCCGTGCTCCATCAATGAGGCAGACGGAGAATAAACGTTTATTGAATTAGCAAGAGATCGGCTTGTATTACAGCTTTAAGGAGTCATCCTCGGTGCAAGATGCCTAACCGCAGGCGGAGTCGACAGCCTTTTGGGCAAGCCAAAGCTGATTGTCCAGGCCGGTCAACGCCCTATCTGTCCGATAGACAGTCAAACCTGACTATAACGAACCCGGATAGAGCGAATTATGCTATACATCGAACAAAAATAAATCAGTTACGGAAATACACGCGAAACATTTTTCTTATAACGAAGTTCACATCTGATATATCAAACCCGGTGTGCCTAGAATGGCCACCAAAATGCATGATCTCGGAGCACCGATTGAGATGTTGATTGGCCGTGACCACTGAGCAAAGGCCGCGACTGAGACATTGCGCCTCGTATGGAGCGACATGACGCCCGACACTTTCCGTAACTGTTTCCGACACGCGGAACTCACGACGGAACCCGCCCAGTCAGTGAGTCCGGACCAAGACGGCACCAACCTTCCCGATGCTGTGCAGAAAGGACTGTCTTTCGAAGATTTCTTGGTGTCGACGACAATGTTGCCATCACTGTAAGCCCCTCGGGCTCTGACACCATCAGGAGCACCGTCGTAATGCTGATGAAAAGCACCAAGGAGGCAGAGGATGTTGCGAGTGAAAGCTGTCTGAACGCTTAACGAAGTGCTTTCGGCAGTAGATATCCTCCGCCAATATTTATTCAATATTGGAGGACACCGACTCGAACTGGTGCAAACAATGTCTCGTGTAAAGAATGCTGTGCTAGTTGACGCTGCCAAAATGAAAAGGAAAACAAAAATTACTGCTTTTTTTGGCATTTGGCAGTTAAGGCGGAAAATAGCTCTAATATTTGCAATTAATCGATTGTTTTGTCTATGGTAATGACATACTTTATTTTGTTCGTTTCTGCATGCAGGGATGGCGGAGGGGATTCGCGTGCATTGCGAACTCGTAACAATAAACTCGTTATAGGCGGGTTCGGCTATATCGAACTATTGGATATATCGAACTAATCGTGGCGCATATTGCAGTTCGCTATAACCGGGTTTGACTGTAGCAGACACCACAACAAGGTTACATGTTGATGCAATCGGTCAATTCAAGATGGTTTATTTCCTGACCAACATAGAGCAAATTGTTACCAACTTGTTAAGGGGCAGAAAACAGCAACTTAACGTTGTGTGAGGTATGCGGTGAAAATACGGTATGACGTGAGTTTTGCTCCGCATTTCCTTTACTTTTTGGAAGACTTCCACAAACGTTTGTAACAAAGACCGCAGGATACCAAAGTCCGCAGGGTGCCGGGTGCCACCCAGCCCGATATGAGGCTGCGGCATGCCTGTTGTGAATCCGTGATTGTGGTGGTATAGTTTTTGTTCGCCTCAGGGCGAGAGCGATGACAAGTTCCTCGGTTTCTTTAGCTGTCGCTGGTGGAATAGACGCTCTGGTCAGGTGTTTCCGTCCATCTGTCACCATGGCCACCATGGCCCTTTTGCCATCGTAGTGGGCTGCTTCGGTGTACGCCGAGGTAGCAGATCTGGAGCAAATCTTTTTTTTTTTTTAATGGCAATAGTATGCCCTTTGGCATAAAGTCGAGCTCGCAGAACGCCAATCCGCTCAGAACTGCGTCCCCCCATTTAGGAGAAATCTAAAACCCTCCCGCACCTTCACGGCCGCTGTCGCGTCCACAGCTGAGCGACGGAAAAAGCAACATAGAGGGAAGCTGCAGAGAAATCATTCTGTCCTTCTACTTTTCAATCGGAAAAGTGATTAACCTGGGCCAGAAGTGAGCGTGTCAAAAATGTGTAAACGTGAATATTTGTATTGTATACTGACCTTCATTATTACAATGTTTACTTTAAAGCACAGGGGACACTAGCTACCTTCCTAGCGGTGTTTTAACGTTTTACAGCTAGGTTTCCACACACATATTTCGTTTCATTTATTGTCACCCTAAGGCCCAAAGGCAGTATCCGGGGGGGGGGGGCAATAATAACTAGTTGAATAGAGCCCACAATGAACACCAACGAATACAAGGCAGAGTAAAAATGCCAAGCAAAAGCAAAGCAAAGAAAAAAAAAACAATCAGCGTACAGGCTACACAGAGGCGGACTGAAAACAATGCAAGCATAAACAAAGGCGAGCATAGAAAGGCAGGCACAGTCATTCTTTGCACTCAAGATAGAGCAACAGAATGACGTACAGCTTACACTTTTTTGAATTATTGGTGGGCAGAGCAACGCCGCCTGTAAAAACAGTGCCTAACGCGTGAGCGAAAAATGGCCAAACAGCTACTCTCCTGTTGCTCTCTCCTACCCTTCCCCGCTCCGTAGCCTTCCAGCGTGCTTTCGTGTCCACCAGCCAGCGCCGCTTCTCGGAAACTATGCAAAATAGTGGAAAGTTTGTTTAGCGTTCCCGAGGCGGCGCTCCGACGCCTTCTTGTTTTTCACCATGCCTGTCTGTGTTGGTCTGTCACTGATAAAACTTCCTTTGTCACGAAGCAAAATCCCTTGCGCTGCCGCAGGCTGATACCGGCTTTGCGCGCTTATCTACTCGGATCACAGGCCCTCAAATTTTCTGAGTGGGGCATCCCCCCTCTATCCCCTCCGCATTTAGGTATTGTTTTGACCCCCCTGTTCGCACTCCGCATCGGTACGCACTTCTAAAATTGATGACTGTACTGTAGAAGCGCCCGAACAGCGTGGCGGGATCGCAGCTGCTTATCCTTTTGTTTCCTATAATTATCTGAATTTTACAAGCACGTGATATTATTGGAAAGTAATCGTAGAAGTGAGCGCCTGAACAAAAAACAGGCACGCATTTTTTTCTTCTCTAAATACTCCAGAAAGAAAAATATCAGTAAAATAATGGCTCCCCCATCCGAAAATATCGTTTTCTGTTAGCTATATGTCTACCCAACAATCAGTACGTTCTTAGACTATTTCAGTCGTCCGCCTCCGTCTTTATCTATGGAAAAATGCAGCAAGTATGAAGCGAGCGACACGTTGAACGAGATCCCCAGTGCGCCACAGAACTAGCGCCCCGTCACGGCTAAGATGTAAGCGAAACGGCTCTTGAAGCCCAACAGGCAAGCTGACAGACACACGTCGTAGAAGTGGGTGCAGCGTTCGCGACTCGCGAGCAGTGACGTAAGGCGAGATGTCCGCCGGCACGCGCCACATAGCGGATCAGTGCCTGAACTAAGCGTCCCTACCCTTCCCATTGAAAAGCGCGCGACGCGTCAGGCAATGTTAATACAGGCGGCGTTGGGCAGAGTGAGTGATAAAAAAGAAAGAATGGGTTTACTGTATGTAAAGATTAAGTTTTTTTGTGAAAGCTGGAGCGGTTTGAGCATGCAGCGATCTTGTTAGGCAAGGTGTTCTAAAGCATTATAGCATCTGAAAAAAAAAAGAGTTATTCATTGCTGAAGTGCGATCAGCGATACGTGCTATTGATTGGCTGTGGTTTAGGTGGGATGCCATTCTCGGTAGTGGTTTTAACAAAGGGTGTCTCTGCTGCGGGTGATAAAATGATAAAAGAAACGGTGAAGTAAGCAAAGATGAGAGATGGTTTGACGCGAAGATTATTGTTTTGGGGCCCTCACGCTAATCTTGTTCACTATTGGTTAGATATGAAGCGGGCAGCTCGATCGGTTCTGGACAGCTTCTAATTTTTTAGCAAGATAGGTGTCTGAAGGGTTACCAACTGAGACCCTTGCACGCACACACGAGGGGCGTAGCCAAAGGAAGGCCACACCAAGCTCGTGGCCCAAATTCCCCCACCCCCTAAAATTCTTCATGCCAGGCTGGCATGCGGTTTAACACGCCTGAAGAACTGCCTGAAGTTGCGTGCAAGCACGGAACCTGCAAATTAAGGACATTCTCGTTCATGCATGCAAAACTAAAAACAAGGACTAGGCCAACGTCTGATCCCTGTGGCTGCTCCAGATGCTGTACAATATGAAGACGGGCAACGCGCAGACGTCGCCTGACTACAAATATCTCCCGCTGCATTTCATGCCAAATACGCTGAGCTCCGCTGGGAACCCGCCGCGAGGTGATTGAGGCAGTCGCACTGTTTCGCTGTCTGTACAGCTCGGTCGGGATATGGCGGAACAGCAGGGAAAGCCTCATATGGACATACATGTGGTCCAGACTTTAGAGTGTTATTTCTTGTCGTTACTGTAGTACAAAGTAAACATGACGCCACTGTTTTGTTCAGTGGAGGAGGAATAAACATTTATTCAGCTGTATTAGTTCCGTTGTGGGAGGCCTCCTTAATCCAGGAAGCCTTGGTCCTTGGCTGCCCGGCGGGCCCTGTCCACCAGTCGTTGCTGGTCTTGAGGGCGTGAGCTGGTCAGCTGGTCCTCCCACTGCTCCAGTGTTGGGTTTGGTTGGGGGGTTAATGATGGCGATTGTCGGCACTCCCAGACCATATGGTAGAGAGTGTTGGGTGTGGGGCAGTGTTGACAAGTCAGAGTGTATGTTGTTGGGTAGATGGCATGGAGTAGTGTTCCGTGGGGGTAGGTGTTAGTTTGCAGCTGTCTGGGGGTAATGGCGTCCTCTCTGGTCATGTTGGGGTGACGTGGGGGGTAAATGCGGCGCTGCAGTCGGTAATGGGCGAGGACATCCGTGTATCTTCTTGGAATGTCATCGCTGGAGATCATCGATCTGTCTTCCAACGAGGGGAAGGCCCGGAAGGTATGCTCGCGCGCAGCGGCGTGTGCCGCTTCATTCCCCTCGAGGGATGCGTGGCCTGGGGTCCAGACTATGCGGAGTTCGGGTGGGCTTTGTAGATTGTTCAGGATACGAATGGCTTGACCAGAAACACGACCTAGTTGGTAATTGCGGCAGGCGGTTTTGGAGTCTGTGATTACAGTGAGGTAGTCTGAGCCCGTGGTAGCAGCGAGGGCGATGGCAATTTCCTCTGCAGACTCTGTGTCAGGGACTGGGATTGTGGCCGACGTGAGTTCTGTGCCATGGTTGTTGACAACGCTGATGGCATGCGCAGACTTTCAAGGGTACCGGGCAGCATCTGTGTAGCGTACCGCTGGTTTGTTGTCTCCGTAGGATTTTCTGAGGGTGATGACCCTGGCCTTTCTTCAGTATGCATTGAATACGGGATGCATATTTCTGGGGATTGGAGCAACGGTAATAAGTTGGCGTAGAACCAGGGGAATGCGCTGTTTACTAATGATGTCTCCTGTACATCGTAGCCAAGCCAACGTAGCGTATGACGACCTGTTTTGGTGAGTTTAAGTCTTTCGAGTTGGCTGATTTTGTGAGCTTCAGCGAGTTCCTCCCAGGTGTTGTGCAGACCAAGTTTCATTAGCTTGTCGGTAGAAGTTGTCGGAGGTAGACCAAGTGCAAGCTTGTAGGCCTTCCGGATAAGGACATTCAGTTTGTCGCGCTCGCTATTCTTGAGACTGAGGTATGGAGTGCCATAAGTAATCCTACTGATGATTAGGGCTTGGGTCAAGCGTATTATGTCGTGCTCTTTGAGACCATGGTGTCTGTTGCTTACGCGGCGAATAAGACGGGTGACTTGAATTACTGTTTCTTGAACTTTTTGGATGGTTGCAAGGCCTGCTCCGTCTCTCTGTAATGTTAAGCCGAGAATCCGTAGGGTATTAACCAGGGGTATGGGGTTACCATTGACTGAGAGTTCAAGGTCGGGTATGGGGGCGGGTGGGCGACCTCTGCTGCGTTTCTTGAGCAGTAAAAGTTCCGATTTGTCAGGGGCACAGGAAAGCCCGCGAGCCCGGAGGTATTCTTCCGTGATGTCGATTGCTGTTTGGAGTGCGTCTTGTTGTTTTCCTACTGAGCCTGTACGCGTCCAGATAGTGATGTCGTCTGCGTACAGCGCATGGCTGATTCCTGGTATCTTAATCAGGAGTGGCGGTAGCCCTCGCATTGCCAAGTTAAAAAGCAGTGGAGAAATGACAGAACCTTGGGGGGTGCCTTTTGGTGGTGTTTTTAGAGTTGCCGTGCGGAGTTGTCCCACGCCAATCGTGGCCGTGCGGTCGGTGAGAAAGTCGCGCACATAACGGTAGACTTTCTCTCCGCAGTGGGTAGATTGCAGGCCTTCGAGTATAGCTTGATGGGTGACATTGTCAAACGCGCTTTTGACGTCAAGTGCGAGAATGGCGCTCTTGTGTTGGCTGCTGAGGTTATCCAAGAAGTCTTCTTTAATTTGAAGAAGGATGTCCTGTGTTGAAAGTCTGGGGCGAAAGCCAAACATGGTGTGCGGGAGGTACTCCTTGTCTTCCAAGTACGGTGATAGTCTGTCGTGCACCATGTGTTCGTAGAGTTTGCCCACGCAAGAGGTAAGAGAGATTGGGCGCAAGTTGCGGAAGTTGATGGGTTTGCCTGGCTTGGGAATCATGGTGATGTCTGCATGCATGTTTCCACTGCGCCGGTAATTGTCCTCGCTCCCAGCGTTCATTGATGTATTGTAGGAGGCTGTCAATGGTTTTATAGTCAAGGTTTCGCAGTGTTTTATTGTTGATGCGATCGTGTCCTGGTGCTGTATTGCGGGTCAGTTTGCGGATAGCAGCAATAATTTCCGTCGTCGTGAAAGGGGCATCTAGATCCCGGTTGGGTCTTCCAGCATAATCGGGTAGGCCCGATTCAGTCAACTAATTATTATTTTCCTACCGACATCGCCTGTCATTGAGTTCTGCAGTTCAATAATTTCTGCTGTATATATGAAAACCATTGATCTGACCATCTTGTATCACTTCCACATTAACAAAACCATACGTGCAATTCTCTTTATTGCGGAGCTTTGTCTTTCTTTGGCACTATTCCATTGATTCATTGACCTCTCTCTTGGTTAGACTCGGCATTCTGTATTTCCTTAATCGCTATTTTACTGAAACCATGTCTGTTAGACTTCACAGCTAGAAATCTAAAAAAATTAAAGAAATGTGCAGCAAGCTCAAAACTCAACAGCAGCACAATAACGTGCTCCACTGAGTGTAGGTAAGGAGTGGTGTTGCGAACACAAAAAAATAACAAAAAGGCGTTTGCTTGCTTCACCACCATATTATACGAATGTGCCGTAAGTACAGTTGAGTGTGATTTGAAGGTTATCAAGGAAGTGGAACTCATTCAAATGAAGCTTTAGCAGATGTGCCCTGCCAATTAAATTTTGTTATCGTCGGTATAGGTAAACGGCAACCAAGTCGGTGCTTGATCTTAACGAATGTAAAGCTTAAAACAGAAAGAGTGGTAAGTTGGTTATGGGGGCTATTGTTGTAGCACGGAACAGCCAACAAGCGAGATAAGACTGCACAACCTAGATTTTCATGGATCCGAAACGAACCACTAGTACCCTGGCACACTTAGCCGGTGGATGCTCGCGCGATAACCTTAAAATCGTGCTCGACTGAACTTCATAGCTGATTAGAAAAATTATTCGACCCTTTCCTAAAGGAAAATATAAAACCCGTAATTTTGATAGTAAACAGCCAATTTCGGCCTCCACTTCTGCCTGATGAACTTCGCGGTCCACATGTGACTTACGACCATGCTCACGATTACGCTCACGAGTGCATGTTCCCATAACCGCGTGCTTTTCGGCCAAACGAATCACCCGTATAGACATGCAAACGTGAATTCAGGTCAGCATCATCCTCTAAGCTTCTTAAAGAGGGCTTAACTGTTAGCATTTAGCATTCATACATTGCATATTTCAGCCAGTTATCTCAAGTCTTTGAAAAACAATGCACAAGAAGCCTTGCCTTCCCACGTACCCCCTCCCAGCTTTTCGCTGGGGCAGCATCCCGAATGCAGCAGCATCGGTCACGGCCGGGCTAGAGCGGCGGACGCCACCGCTCTAGCCCGGCCGTGCTTCGGCAGAAAGAAAACGGAGAGGAGCGTTCTTCGAAGGGTGAGACAGCGGAACCTAGCCATTGTGATGTGCTATACTCCAGGCAACACCATCGCGCGACACAAGCGTGGACACCGAAACAATTCGGCATGTGAGCTTAGTGATTCCCATTTGCATACCGATTTAAACAAGTTAGTTTAGTAAGTGTGAGAATTGCGAGAAAGCTGAGGGAACTTTGCTAATCGATATTTATCAAAACCAGTTGCACCTTTCGCCTTTTGTAATACCTCTTAAAACACAACCGAATTGGTATTCACCAATTTAGAAAACGCATCCCCATTCGTGGCAAGCGGTGCACAAAAGGTAGCGTTTCTCTAGCGGCCAGATGTCTGTATGCGGTCTCTACATTTTGTTTTCCCGCCCTGCAAACCAATCCTTAACGTATCTGTGCCGTGCGACCACTTAATTTTGTCGGGTCCGGGTTACCCACCAGGTGCTGTCGAACAAGTTAATCAAGCCGTGCGAAGGAAGCACGCAATGGACGTGAAGCTGCACCAAAACAGGCCCAAAACAATCGTCGCTAAGGCAGACGACAAAGCCGACGGAAGGGTCCTTCCCAAGTGCCCACCGAGGTGAGCACGGGGAACACTGGGTAATAGCGCCCATTCGCCGTGCCATCTACAATGTGCTTTGTGAGTGAAAAGTGCCTTCCCCCTCACCAGGCGCATTGGGAGTTTCTTGTCGCGCACGCCAAGATGGAACCGTTGGCTGGTAGAGGTAGAAGGCTTTGCTTTAAAAAAATTCCCATTATTAAAAGGCAGAAAGGTTTCATGTTCAAATGCAGTCACATCTAGTGCAGTGGCCGTGCTAGACTGCCCCACACTTCCATCAACCAATAGGTACTAGACAGGTAAGTAGAAACTTCATTGAACACAGCATGGTGAGGATGAGTTAGCCTCCTTGGCCCAGACATCCAGATGCTCAGGGCCCTGATAATGTCGGCCACCAGCTCTCAGGTTGCTTCCTCCGGGAGGCTTGTGGCAACAGCTCTCTGGTGTAATCGAACCCTCTTCTGTGAGACTGAGCCAACAACCCTGCACAAACACCCAATAAACCAGTAGCTGTGGCATGGAGCACTATCATGATGTGTAGACACACAGAGAAAAAACAAAAAAAGACTAAGATATGGTTATGCCACTGCTGATACTAGTCACTTCTTTATTTTCTCTTTCTCTCTCTCTCTCTCTTTCTCTTGCTTAGCAAACTTAGCAAACTTAATCCACTTCTTGTACAATTTGACAACACGTAAACAGGTGTCCTTCACGCCCATCCTCGTTTCTATGGCACTCGCACAGTTTCAGAGTCAGCATTGGGGAAGAGAATAAGGCACTGCCCTAGCTCTTAGCTGCTTCAACAATCAACACAGTTCAAACTTCAACCCACCACCTGAGAAGGCGGAGTCAGTGCAGGCGGGAACCTTGGTGGGTCGGCTGCGTCTCATCTTCCGGGGGAGTGGCGGGCGGGATATCGCACGTGTCCTCACGCAGCACGACCCCCTCGGGGAAAGCGTGTATGTTGCTGGGCCGGTCTTCCCGAAAGTAGCGCCTCAGGGGCACATGGTCGTTGAACTGCACCCGCGAGATGCAGCCCAAGAATCCCTTTCCCGTGCCTGAAAAGAGAAGAGACAGGCACGAGAGCTGTTGGCTGGCCAGGCTAACTCTGTTACACTACCTAAGGGAGGAGCACAGCAAAGGACGATACAGGGTGCAAGTCAGACGTTGAACCTTCCAAATGCGGTATTACGAAGTGTACGTTACGTACCAACAATTTAAATGTCTAGAACAATAGGGCAACTTTGAAATGCGGGGCATTTACTACACAGCTTACATGTACAGCGGTCAGTCCCTTTGTGTTGAGCTGTCACGCAGTCTGTCCTCATTCGACGATGACAAAGCTGCACGCTATTAACACAACACATACAACACTACATAGACGGGCTTCCAGGTGCACCAAAATGCTCACACTGCGGCCAATACCCCAACAATGAACACATCCTCTGGACATGCCCAAACATTCAAACCACCCTGAGATCTTCCCTGTGACCAATTCCTGTCACAAAGTGCCCTCCTTGCTGGGAGGCATGGGTCACACCCTTTAAGGAGCTTAAAGAACTCTACTGGACCGCGCTTGTGAACCTCATTAAAAACACTCCGGGGCTACAGATGAGTCCCTGTAACCCAAGCAAAAAGCCGAGCAGTCCTTTGGACACAGGTTTCAAAATAAAGTTTCGCTCTCTCTCGCTCCCTGTCTTATTGGGAAGAGCTGACAGAGTCAACAGGGGCTGCATTTCTTGCGTCTAATATGCACAGGCCGCACACGCATGCAAACAGTTTGGAAAGACTGCAACCCTGCAACTTAAGTGCAAACACAAGTTTGCCTATGTCAGCAGATCTAAGTGTAGATATCCACCTCACGCAGAAAAAGCTGATTGTGGAAAATGCTGGAAAGGCAGAAATTGCTACATACTTCCGCCCTGCACATTAACAGGCTGAAATCATTTTCTCTGTTGCGACTTGTGATGTCACAAGTTATGAAAAAGAAAAGCGAGCCTGCTGAAATTATTTTTTCTAAAATGAGCAGTCGTACAAGGTATACATGTAAAGTACGCAATTTATTTTGTATTTGGCACCTTTACTCCATGACGTGTTTTAAGATTCCCCTCTCCCATACATGACAAGGTCTCTCGCACAATGCTCATTACCTGCATGCATATGCTCTTTCATGATAAGTAGAAGAGAAATTGGAAAGGGAGAAATGACAATTTAATTTCTAAGTGAATCACCACTTATTCTCTAACCAAAGCCGGGAAAGGGATCACAGGCATGATTCAAATAAGTTGTTCAGCCTATAATTTTTTTTAATTTAAAGGGACCATGAAGACAAAATACAAGTTTGTTTTATTTGAAAGATTTCGTGTTCTATAGTGCCCCCAGCACCTTTCCGGAAGCAAGCAATGTTTTATTCACTGCGAAATTAATCAATTTAAGCTAAAATTTTGATTCTCACGTTAAAACGTGTGTTTAAACTACTTTTGCAATGACATCATAAGAGCAGGTCTTTCAGCCAAACTTGGTGTGGAGCGGAGACTTGTTTACTATTAGTCAACCTAGATGGCGCCACCACAAAGCGGCAAGCCGTTTTCTGCCTTTGGTTA
This sequence comes from Haemaphysalis longicornis, assembly GCF_048455015.1. NCBI lineage: Eukaryota > Metazoa > Arthropoda > Arachnida > Ixodida > Ixodidae > Haemaphysalis > Haemaphysalis longicornis. Next base: position 56,216,186 of record NW_027526361.1, on the reverse strand, counting down.
GTTTGTGAGCGTATTTAAACCTGGCTTGTTGTTGTCGATGGAGAAAATAACCGGTTCGTGAAACCTAAAGCTCGCTCGACAGATTTGGTCACGTAAGACTTGCGTCAATAGGCCAGTGTCGTCTGAAACAACCACAAAGCTCCTCAGTGCCATGCGTCTAAACCAAGCATAGTACGCGCAGTACCAACAGCAGTATGCATCGGTACTTCTATGTTTACGTGCGCTTTCATAACTTCCACTGATTGTCTCACCATTCTACTTAATATAAAAATAATGTGCCCTAAATTTAAGCACAAATAGCTGGTTCAGCAAGCTTATAATCTCTGCCTAATTTGTGTTTGATTTTGCCGGCCTCCACCAATCGCAGAGCTGGCTGGTATGACATCATAGGTTCTGTTGCGGGAAATGAGCTAGTAGGTTGCATGGCCATTCTCTTTTTTCCTAATTATATAGCTTATTTGAGTGAAGTTTACGTTAAAAGTGGTGTCAGCATGATTCGAATGAGGCAATCTTTTGCATGAACCAAAGTTGCATTTTGTCTTCACGGTCCCTTTAAGTAATAAGGCCTTTATCTCTGTCTCTGAAGGCTCCAGAGAGAGCACATACAGAACATATAGAGATAGAGCGTGGAGTAGACTGCTTAAGAGAACGGTCAGCAAAAAAGCCTATGGTAAAATTTATGTTGTTATACGACGGCAGCTGTTTTCCTTTGCTGCATTTTACATGGTCAAAATAGGCAATAAAAAGCCTGGACACTCACCATTGCCTCCTACATAGATGCTGCGAAGGTCGTCAAATTGTACGTCAGCCGTGTCCCGGATGTTGTATTCATATATGATGGGCTCTAAATTGTCCACCTGTTGAGCAAAGGTGGAGCTACTACAACTGCAATGGAAAGCTAACTCAAGCAAGTGGTTAAAAGGACAGTGGGCGGTGAATAACTTTTTGTTGAAACTGATAGAAGATGATGGCTCTTTTAGCCCTTTCAGCTGTTACTCACCAACAAATCATTTAGTATTTGTTTTAATGTAATGTACTAATACAATAATGAGACTGTAACGCACTTATTAAGGCCAACTTGTGTTCCACCAGCTAAAATAGCCCGTACCTATGTGAAGCATAATCAACCAGACAGTTTCCAGCACCAAAATTCTGTGCAACCGCTCACCTTCCTAGTCGTAACAACAAAATTAAAGCCGTTCCACTCAATATGAAAGCTGTCAGAAGTGCAGAGCACTGATTCGCCATAATGGACTGTATCACCGTTATCCACTCACTGCTACAACCCAATGCATTTCAAATTTCCCGCCTTCGCAGTGCTCGTGCACCCCCTGCCTGAAACTCCACCAGCGGGAGTTCCATTCTTTTAGTGCTTGCTTTTCCTCCCGCACGTGCCAGCGCTGCACTCCCACTTTTTTTCTCTTAATACCACAAAAACCAACCCAACAAGCGTTCCTAACTATAAATGAACGTGGGCGCTGGCGGTTAATGACGTATATTTCACCTCAAATGAACCTTAATTTTTTGCGCTAAACAATGGGAAGTTGTATGACAAGCACCAGTGGTTCACGAATTTCGAATGCTTATGACTATATAAACCACTTGCCTTTCGAAGCCTCTGTGGGACGCCGCGACAACAGAATGCCGTGTGGTTCTACTTGGGTCCAGCAAGCGGGCTACGATGACGAGGCGAGCCCCTAAAGTGCTCTGCACTTAATATCAGTGCCTGTACTTATTCATATTGGGTACGCATATCATAAAATGTTGTGTATTCGATTAGGCATGTTGAAGTACGAGGTAACATCTAATCCTTACATTAAGCCCTGTAGTACTAATGTGTAGTTTATATTTTACATTGACTGTGCATGTGGCAAAAGGGTCCAGTTTAATAGACGTTGGACGCATGCAGACGTTGGACAGATACTCCTAAACTACACATATCAACACGTACCACTTAGAGCTTGTGTCACAGAAAAGTCAGCAGCGGCAGCGCCAATCACGAGCAAAAAAATCGGCACGAGTGAAAAAAAACCTGTGGCACCCCGTCACGGCACTCGTGGAAACACCCAGCACCATAAGGCCTTGCCCCAACAGGTGAAGTGCGAGCGGGAGTGGAAAGTTTTCACTGGTCGCGGGCATTGTACAAATAAAGTTCCATGTCTTAAAGGCAGAGCTGAAGCATCCTCTATCTTGTTTTTTCCAGTGTATTTACCAAACAGCAGTGTTGTTCACACTCCAGTCACCGCGAACAATTGGTGAGGTGAACCCGTAGTTCATTGTAGCGAAAATTTTTCTGAAGTGGTGTTCATTGTACTGGGGTCAACTGATACATGGTGCTTGCCCACAGAACGAGAAAAAAAGGTGAAACTCACGACCACGGTCACCGTCATATTTTCGCCGTCCTGGGTACGCTTGATCTGGACGTCGTGGGTAAAGGCACGGGCAAAGTTTTTGTACTTGATAACAAATCCTAGAGGCCCAAAGCCATAGTCAAAGCTCAGTATCAAGTGACCTGCACATAAAATGACAGAAGCTAAACCTCCAGTCATCTGCAGCGCGCAGTGAACACGACAGCAAAAATCTAACCTCAAGCTCTGCATGTATGTACTTCTGGAAGCAGTAACACTGCAGACTTTGTCTTCACCAAAGTTAAGCAGCGAAATGCGACTTTCAACACTAACTTTGTCTGCTGCAGCTACTGTTGAAAGAGGAGTCTGCACAGGGATCGCTGTTTCTTCAATGTTCTCTGGGGCGTTAAAACTCCTCTCAACAAATGTTTACCATCACCCTGAAAGCATTACAGGAACAAGAGCAAGCAAGAAGTGTGAACGCAGCCGCTCTGTGCAACTTTCACATGAAGTGGCCACTCCTTGCCCCACCTGAAGTCCCGCTTCTTTTTTCATTTTTTTAACCTACAAAACTGAGGCCGAAAAATTGAATTTAGAATTTTGTGTTTGCAAGAAATAAAAAAAAAACTCGTTGAGCAGAAATAAACCAGAGGCTTTAGTAGAGGGCTGCATTCATATTTTTTAGTAGGTAGTTTACCATTCACCTGTAACTCATATTTTCACATTTCCTCTCACCCCACTGAGTGGCCCACCACGAGGTCAGCTTGACAAAGCTCTGAACTTGCTTTAATTGCACTTCATTGAGGCAATACGAAAATGCATACCCCTCTCGGACATCACGAGGTTGATGTAATCCCCACTGTGTGATGACACCCCAAAGATCATGCCGTAGGACTCTGCGGTGGCAAAGCCCACCCTAATGTATTCCTCCTGGGTGGACAGTGGTGTCTCAAAGTCGTACCGCACATAGCGGCCGGAAAGCACGCTGAATCCGATCTCTGCAAAACCAAGGTTGGTATTTAGAAGCAGCAGTGTAATGGAATCCCATTTCGGGCTGCCTGTCTACAGCAGCAAAATTACATGGTAGGAAAGCACCTGCCTGCCTTTGCTTCTTGAAAGACAAGACAGTATTAGAAGGAAGGTATGTTTCCGTGGTAGCACTCAAACTAGCAGTGCAGGGCACTACTGTAGGCCACATCCATAGATGCTTGCTTCAGCTTACGTATGCTCTTTACAATGTGTGCTCGTATATTTAAGTAGGCACATAGCATGCACTAGTATGACGACTCTCTTGGCAAATAAGAACTACCACAGAAGAAAAAAAAGAGCAGTGTGGCCTTTTGTTGCACACTGTCAGTTCAGATTGAAGGCACACACACACTTGAGACATTTAAATATCAAAGCGAGCGAGTCTTCAAGCTATCAGCTAAGTAACAGTGCACTTAATTATGTTTGCTGCTGCGTGTTCGTTGCTGCAGGGGATTTTTTCGAAGATCTTAGCACGGCCCATGGGGAAAGAACGTTACAACAGCACAACCTTCCGGGAGCAGGCACATTTCAGGGGACTGCTGATGTTTCGGCAGCCAGGGAAACTGGGTGTGTACTTTCCTCCAGTTGTTGCTCCATGCTGCCATATCCGCCTGACTGCATGCGGCGTGCACTGTTTAGCACCGGTCGCACAGACCACGAAGCCCAGGTAGCACAGGTGTTTGTTAAAGGGAGATGGTATTAACCAGGTACCGCTACTCCTCGAAAAAAAATCAAACTTTGGGCGTTTTTAACACGGTGAAAAGCTACATTGGGACTATGAAGGGCGCAGTAGTGGAGGGCTCTGGAATAATTTTGACCACCTGGTGATCTTTAACATGCACCAAAATCTCAACACACGGGTGGGTTCACTTTTCGCGTCCACTTGAAAAGCAGCCACGGTGGCTTGGATCGAATCCACGTGTTCGGGCTCAGCAGCACAACGCCTCAGCCACTGAGCCGCTGCCAAGTGGGCTACTCATTGTCAAAGCATTAGAAATATTGTGTTACTGTCAGGGGCTCAAAAGTACCGACGAGTAGAAAGGCAGGCTTTGCTTTCACATGTTAAAATGAAGTGAACTCCAAAGTTGTTTGCTTGGAACGGGCAAAGAAATTGGCACCTGTTGGACCTCTCTTTTTTTCCCCCTTCCTTATACAGGATGGGGGTTCATGGCAGGGGCAACTGAGTAGTCAGCATTAGGCACCACGAGGCACTGCCTGTTCATCCACCTCTGCCAACGCATAGTAATTTAGTCTTTTTTGTTATTACCTATCTCATTTAGGAGAGCACGCATGGGAAGCAGGAGAGAGTAAGTGGCACCCCCAACAAGAAGAGTCACATGACTGAACACACACTGCGGTAGTAGTGCACGACCTCTTGGGAGGTGCCCCAGCGGAAAGATGGAAAAGGGCATGTTCTCGCACTCTATTTGTTTTGAAATTGTGGCAGTGAAGTTTTAGGGGTGAAGCACCTTAGGGGCTTGGGCTGTCAGCGTTTCATGTAGTTACTAAAACACTGGGACACTCATCTTCCAACACCTCGCGCTAGAATGTAACGCGTACTAAAAGAACACATCAGGATGCTCGTTTTCCAACGCCTCGTGCTAGAACATTTCATCTTTATAGGCAAAAACGCATACTAAAAGAACCCACCGGGACACTCGTTTTCCAACGCCTCACGCAAGAACGCTTCGTGCTTCAAAGACACGAGACTTTTATCATCATCATTTATTTACCATTAAAGGCCCTGTCTTGGGCATTACATAAAGGGGGGTGCAGAAATTAGGGTTTGCGATGGTCATGATAACCGAGGGGAAAACACGACAACAAAGCTATACATACCCCCAACAGTTTCATCTCCGTGGGCAAAAAAGTCAAGGCACCAAGGCCTAGGACGCCGAGCGCTCAGCATCGAAACTGCATTACACACTTCATCATAACTTCCAAACAACATCGTACACTTACACACTGCATGTTTTGCCCTTCCCCAGGTTTCACGCTAGTGGAGATGTCCCAGTATTTTCTTGGCAACACTGTCACAACCACAGTCAACAACAATTTAGCAACTGCCCCATAAAAAAATAAACGGTAAACAACACCACCCACCATCACCACAGAAAGGTCCCTTGAAGGGGGTCCACTGGCAATCACACTTGTATCCCGAGTATTCCTCGAGGCAGGTTCCGCCGTTGAGGCACGAGTGAGTGGAGCACCTGCCCGTGCAGCCCGGCACCACCCCATCAGGTGCAGACACTGCCCACTCCCTCAGGCGCAGTGGCTCCCCGTTCACCATGAAAGCCCGCAGGCAGCCCACATAGCCATCCTTGCGGTCCACACTGGCCCCTGAAGTGGAAGGCCAGGGGGCAGTGGTGAGTCATTTCTTAGCTTGCATCACAGCCTCCAGAAAAAGGCCCCTTCGCGACAATGCTCACCAATGACCAGGCTTTCCGGTAGGTGCAGGGCTTGCACCCGGTCAGGCGGCTCATTCATGGTGGCGCTGTCTCCGCCGTCAACGATGATGTGCGCCTGCTTGAGGTTGCACTCCACGTGCACTGAGTGCCACTCGTTGTCGTTCAGCTTGTACGACGTCTTCAAGCTTACCACCCCGGGGCCTCTGCCAGTTGTCTTGTACTGCAGCTGGATATGGTCGCCACCTGCACCAGCGTCCCCCAACCCGCATCGCTCGCTGTTAGCCCTGCCATGCAACGAGGCAGACTCGTATCCTCAGCATGTACCACCATCTGACCCAAAGGAAAACATTCATCATCATCCTGTCTACTCCCACTGCAGGGCAAAGGCCTCTCCCATAGATCTCCACTTATCCCGGTCCTGTGCTAACTGTGACCGATTTATCCCCACAAACTTCTTGATCTCATCTGCCAACCTAACTTTCTGACGCCCCCTGCTGCGCTTGCCTTCTCTAGGGATACACTTTGTTACCCTTAAAGGGACACTGAAGTGATTTGTAAACAATGCGGGATTACGAGCGAAAATTGTAGTCCGGAGTCCCTAGGCCCTGTTTCGACCACTCTGAGCGCGTTTACGCGAATTTATTTAGTAGAAAAATCAATTCGAAAATGCTGTCCTCCTCTCTGCACTCTCGCCCATTTTCTTTGGCGTTTTCGTGTGGTGTCAGCAGGAGAGGAGCTGGCAATTGGCTGCACTACTGCACGGCTCGCCGACCTTCCGCGACCGAGTCAGTCGTGGTCAGTCGGCCCAACGTTTAGTCCGCCGGCCGCCGACGGGTCATGGCAATTTGCTCGATCAGTTGAAACTAAGCCACAACACATTTGTGAATGGAAGAATGTGCCTTTCTTTACTTCGTTAGTTTGTACTCTGTATCTAGCTCCAAGTCAAGGTCGCTCCACACAAGCGCTGCACAAGCGCACATGCGACGCTTCGCTGACTGGTACGCCAGTAGGAAAATGTAAGGCCTCTTGAAGGGGTAGAAGAGTCAGCGAAGTCAATGTAGGTACTAAGGAAATAAAATCAACTGATATTTTTACCGTACAGCGTAAACTAGGGTGCGAGAAGCACTTTTTTGCGCTGGGCGAACAAGCACAGCGGTCAGCAGCACGACTACGCATCTGCGAACGCTTTTCCGTCTAAGAAATGCAATTGCTAGACGTGAGCTATTGTGGAAACTCGATGGACGCTTACTGCACGAGCGCAATACAACAAATAGTCACCTAAGCTGCTTAAAATACTAAAACTAAATAAAAGTGTAAACTGGTTATACATTATATACCTTATATTTCCATTGTCGGCAGCGCTCTCGCCCGTGGCCGTGTGTTCTGGAGCGCTAGGTATATCATCGCAGGTGTTTTGCCAGTCTCAAGTTCTCAAGTTCGAATCCCCGCGGGTACAAGCTTTTTTTTTTTTTTATAAGGTAACTTTTTTGTTTTTTGCTGATGTTTTCTATACTGAGTTCACCTTTTTTTTGGGCCGCAACGTTCACTGCTCCACGAACTAGTCGGCAGAACTCCCGCAGCCTGGCACTGGCGCGCTAGCGCGAGTTCTCGTTGGCGTGCTGTTGCCATAAGCACCGACTGCTTGCGGGCAGTGGGCACAGGCCAGAATCAACAGACCATTGGCCTGGTGCGAACACGTTTTTTACGATACAGGCATGAGTGAGGCAAGCTCCAAATATGGGGGAAAAGCGCATGCATTTGTGCGTCTGCGGGGACGACGCGGAGGACGTTCATGCACTGCGTAGGCCTCGGCTCGTGAATGCTACGATTCCAAGCCGTCCTGGGAGGCTTATCTTATGCATTTTACAGCCGACAACATGGCAGAAGCGCGGTACTACAATTACTGGGATGTTGAGAATGCCCGTCCAACGACGCCATCGGATGTCAAACATGTTGTTTTACAGAACCGAAACCGAAACTTGTTTGATTGCTAACCTTGGGCATCGTCCAATCACGGTGCCCCCTCCTCCCAACGTCACAGCTTAGTTGGTGCGGCCGCCGCAAACCGCGCATGGTAGTTTTTCTTCTTTCGCGCTTTGTAAAATAATTACCGATTTGTTAACCGGATAAACCATGAAAAGTGTGCTAATTTGAGACAGTCTACGCAGTGCAAGCAAAAACGGGAGCTTGACAAATTCACTTCAGTGTCCCTTTAATGACCAACGGTTATCGTGCCTTTGCATTACATGCCCTGCCCACACCCATTTCTTCTTATTAATTTCTACTAATATGTCCTTAACAGGCGTTTGTTCCCTGACCCACTTTGCTCTCTTATTGTCCCTTAATGTTACACCTACCATCTTCCGCTCCATTGCCCGCTGAGACATTCTCAATTTAAGTTGAACCCTATAGTGAGCCACCAAGTTTGTGCCCCGTAGGTGAATACCGGTAAGATGCAGCTGTCATACACTTTCCTCTTCAGGGACAATGGTAGGCTGCCATTCATTATCTGAGAATGCCTGCTGAATGCACTTAACCCCATTCTTATCCTTCTAATTAAGTCTGCCTCATGGTGGGGGATGTGGGGTCACTACTTGGCCTAAGCAGATATATTCCCTTACCACTTCCACTGCCTTGCCACCTACCTAAGAAAAACATTATCCCCACTCACTGGCAGTCTCACAGTAGTTCTAAACACGGAAGCATTTTGGGTTCAGTTAAAGAAAAACATGATGAGTTCAGTGAGCGGTCTCGCGAGAAGGACCTCAGTTTAACACATGTTCCTCTATAACTGCTAGAATCTTGACGACACAATTACGCCCAGCGCGTATTTCCCCACCAAATGAGTTTATGAAGTTCCCTCACTTAAATGACTCACAAGTGCCAGACATGTTTACAAAGAAGGCAACCATACGATGTTGAATGCATGAAAAAGTCAATTAATGTGCACAACACAGACTCGCAAGCAAGAATGAGGCCACCTTTTAGGCAAGTTCATAGATACCTGTATAAAAAAATGTCTTATGCATCATGTCATGAAATTCAAGCATACTATGCACAAGGATTCACTGGTAACAGACCCAAGGGGGTCCCCAGCCAGAGTGTTTGGGTCGCTAAATAAAGGCCAGAGGATTTGAAACCACTTTAAATGGGCTCACCCTTCCTCTCTGTTTTTCTAAGGGTAGAAAAACGTACTTTGTGCTTGTGATGGCTTGGTGGGATCATGTAGAAACAAACGTGGCGAGATTGAAACACATATGCATGAGACTTCATTGCAAGCATCCACTACATCGTATCTGGTAGCTTTTGAGTTAGGACACACAGGGTACCAAGTTACACTTGGTATCCTGTGTTACACTGTAGGCACAAATACATACAACACAAGTCAAGCCCATTAGTTAAAGGAGTACTGACACAAAATTTTAAAGCTGGTATAACTGTGCAAAAGTCTCCCTTTGAATATAGAGATATCTCCCATCAAATTTCAATAGTAACCGTTTAGTACAACATATTTTAAATCCATTTTAATCTTTGCATGCACAAGGAGGCTCAGAACGAATACCCTTTCACAATCAGCATCAGCATGACGCCATCTGCTCCTCCTGGCCCCAAACTGCCGACATGAGGGCTCCCGTGACATAGCCAAGGCACTGGCACGTTGGCACATGCTTTGTTGGCACGTGCTGTGCCACCACGTGTATCAAGTCACGGTTTTTGGACTGATGTCATGCTGCGCGGTGCATGGAGATGGCAGAGACCATGGCCGGTCTGGGCGTGCGCGTCCACACCAGCAGTGGTGCAATGAGAATGGTGATGTCACAAGTGCCCTCCTGTCACAGTGGCTGCCTTCATATTCCTTTAGTCGGAATTGAAACTGACACGAATAAACGAGGCTGTAAATAATTATTTACGCTGCAATCGACCATCTAATGTGCCATTCTATGATTTGATAGAACCATTACGCTGCTACGACCATATAATGTGCTATTCATACCCATAGCAGAGGAAAAAAACTTAGCACTAAAATTTCATGCCAGTACTCCTTTAACCACTTGTAGCACAAACTTGCATATTAACAATGGAGGAGGAATGGAAATTTGAATATCATGAACTCTGGTCTCAGAGAACATTTCAAATTGTGCCACACAACCCATCGTGTATAAGCAGGAGGTAGGCATAAAATATAGCCGCGTGTTAATACTCATTTTGTTCAAATTTGACTGAATAAAATACTATGTTCACTTCCGTAAAAATTTCAGAAAATTTCAAAGTATCCAGCACTAACAAGGTTTGGTTGCTTCTCCCCCCGTGAAAAATGCATCACGGGTGGGGTGCATTCCCTGTGCAAGGCAAGTCTAAGCCTGAATTTTCTTTGAATCGGGAGCATTACTTGGCTCATTTTGCGGGAAAGCTGTGGCAGAAAACCACGGCAAGCAAGTGGCACATTAATTCCCACTGGCTGCAACGCGTCACAAGGCTCCGTTGGATGATTGCTGCTTTCAGGCAATTCACTAGATGGCAGAAGCATGGCCCGATTCGAATAGTATATCGCTCACACCGACATCATCAGGCGAGACAGTGAAGCATGGTGGGAGGCACCAGTTCACTGCTGACGAAGTACAAGACCACCGCAATGCAGCAAAACATGCAAAACAACCAGCTGCAGCGAAGCAACGTTCACTTACCAAGCCCCCCGATAATGCAAAAGCCAGAGTGAGCTGCTGCAAAGCAAGCACGGCAAGCTGCAGTGAAGCAACGTGCACCCTTGAAGTTTTGAAGTCCCCGACGAGCAGACAAGCAGCGAACACAGCAATGCAGCGAGCAGAGGCAGGACAGCCCGGAGCTGTGAAAGCGAGAAGAAGCAGTACAAACAGCAACACTTTGCCAAAATACGAAACTCGGCGACATAGCTCAGCGACAAATACAGCAGACTCGCGATAATTCGAACTCGGATAATTCAAAGTTCAGTTAATTCAGCCGAATCTCAAAATTTTGGTTGGCGCGCTATGTTTTCAATGTATTTTGAAGCTGCTTTTAATTCAAACTGCTTCATTATGTAACTTTGGTTAATTCAAACTTTTTGTTTGCCCGTGCCGGGAACTATCAGCAGCATTTGCCGCTTCTAGCTGTACATTTCCATCCTTATATCACTGACATTCACTAATATAGCCGATTACCTTCACACACATGTTAATGCAATGAACTGGCTGTCCTTGCTGGCATCAAAAAGCTTGTTTTCTACTCCCATAGACAGGCAAAGCAGAAATCCGTTTGTTTTTTTTTCTTTCAAGGTATGAATAGCACTTCAGCATTGTGTGTGAATGCTGTATTATTAAATGCTCTATGTGAATTTTTTATTACAACACAAGTTGGTATGTTCCCCTGAGTAATATTTTTAAGAAGTTCTGATAATTCAAACAAAATCCTGCGGTCCATTCGAGTTTGAATTATCACAAGTGTACTATAATTCTCTGCGTACTATACACGTAAGAATCGCTAGTGTCCTCATAGATTTTTTTTGCTGAGTGATATATGCTTGGCTTTTCTTTCAAACAATAGGCTTTGCACAAACACCAATGCCAAGTGTGCTGGCCATAACGAGCTCTCCATATTATTCCACGAAGTACCATCAGAAACAAAAACCTTCTATTCAATGCAACACCTTCTATCTTTTCCTATGGCTGGAATGTCACTCTAGAGGGCTCCTCTCACCTCCTTTGCTAGCTCAGTATTCAACAGTTGGACTCCGCTTAGCCAAAAATGGGAGCATCGAAGGCAATAACAGGCAAATGCAGTTGCGCTTTTATGTCTTGATAGGTGCCCGTGGGGCATGTTGGGCATACTGAGTGAGACGCGCATTCTAGCCGCACTTTTGTTGGTGGAAAAATTCTGAACTTTTGACGATCAATACGAAAAGTGCATTCATTATGCAGGCACGTAATGCAATCATGCGAATAAACACCACAGTGGAGCCAAAGTTATCGTACAACTTCCTCGATTGGGACTGCACAAGAACGTTGTATGATTAGGCTGCGGGTAAATAATGCCTTAGTATACAATCTGGCACGGCATGTTGGCTACAAACTTGTTCAAACTACCACATTTACTGCCTCACTTGTGTGGCTGCACTATTTGCGAACCCTGAACTTAACTACGGTAGACTGCAAACTTGGTCTAGTTGGTACATTACGAGAAAGAAAACTGCGCATAGAATGAGGACACAAAAGAGGACAACTAGACACACAGGGCACAGATGGTTTCCTGAAGTTAAATTTGCCTGCATGTAAACTGTGAACCCTTTTATCTTTGAACCCTGGTGTGGTAGAAAGAGCAGTGCAGGGATAGAGCTTCATTTGAGAACGAGCGACATGGAACGAGAAAGTGAGGAAAGCAGATTGAAAAGTGGGAAAAGTTCTGGTTTCTCTTTCAGCTGCCCAGGTGTTTCCGGTTTCCCATAAGCCATCACATAAAAGAGGCTACAAGTACACTTGCGTTGTTAGACTGAGGTATTTAATGCACTGTTTCTGTGAGAATTTGCTGGGAGCCGTCGTCAAAAAGCAGCTTTCCACATAAGCCAAGAATATATAACCAGGATTCTACTGCATAAGCTATAACACTGAGGTTCATTTTTGCACCTTCATTACGTACAAAGTAAACAACGCAGGCACAAAAAGAATAAAAACTCCCACCTCCCCTCGCGGGAACCCCTGTGTAGATGCGACGCATAGGCGGAGCGGTGAAGGAAACGCGTTTTATAGCGCGCATAACGTTGAGGGGACTGCGTAAGCTGGTCCCAGTCGATGACGACGTTGGCGTACTTGTAAAGCGGCGTGGACTCTAGGTGTTTGAGCAAAGCGTGGATGTTGCTTCGCCGGAGAACGGCACACCGGTTATATGCGCAGCGTGCCCGAAGGAGGAAACCGCGGAAGAGAGAGTACTGCACATGCGCCGGCCCCAGCGCGTCTGCCGCGGCTATGACGCAACGTGCCGCGGCTATGACGCAACACAATCCAACACAATCCACTTTAATCCAATCCAATCCAAATCCAATCCAACTGAATCCAAGCCAAGCCAAGCCAAGCCAATCCAATCCAATCAAATCCAATCCAATGCCCCTCGCGAGAGAGTGTTCGTTATCGGAGAGGAGAGGGGGTGAGCGGCGGAGAGCGCAGCTCGCGCGGCGAGGAGAATGGCAGAGGGGTGGACAACGCCGACAACAACGACGACGACGCCGGAGGGACAAGGCGAGTGAATCAGATGCTCTGCATCTAAAATAAAACAAAGACAGAACACGGCTGATAGGGGCCTCTGATTGCCATAGTTTCCACTTTGGTGCACGAGACATGGAACCATTTCTAGCGACGCCGAAGTGAGAGCAACATAAAAATAAACTGCATTGTGGCTGGTTCAATCTCAACCGAATGTTTCTCCTCTGTGCTGGTGCCTAGGGCATTCGTATGTGGTCACATGGCTGCTTCAGTGCCAGTGGCTACTCATGAAAACAGCGATGGTGCTATGCATTGAACCCAATGTGGAGCTATGCTAAAAAAACATGTGGGTACCTCAAATTCAAGGCAATGCTCTAGACTTCACTTGAGACCCAGAGAAGTGCTTTTTATGCGTCAAAATTCATCGACGGTTGGCATGCGTTGCATGATAGTTGATGGCCAGTTGGGTTTTCAGTAAAGTGATCATGGATGCGGCTGGTTACTTTTTTTGCAACTACGTATCCAAATTTTTCAGTTTTAAATTATTCGAAAAAGATCCCTTTTCTGCTTCGAAGGTAAAAATTATTACTCACAGATGCCTAATGAAAAAGAAAACGAGAGGCTACCGTAGTGCCTTCACTGCAGACAAAAGAGATCCCCTACCGTAGAAGATGAGCTTGACAAAGCCAGTGGGGCCCTTGCTGTGCATGATGACCCCATCCTCGGCCGTGGTCTTGAAGTCGAAGTACATGTCCCACGAGTGGCTCAAGTTCCCGAGGGGGACCTCTATGGTGCTTTTTGCGGAGTGGAACGTCACCACGTCGTCAAACAGGGCTGCAGGAGGCAGCAAAAGATGCATCGCAAGAACCCTTGTGATGGGGGGGGATGCACTCAGATTTCACAAGCTACTCGCAAATTGTCACATGTGCTTGCCTCAAACTCGTAACCCCGGCCTGTACTTTCACTTGAGGAGCCATTCCCACCACTACCAGCAATCATTACCAGCAATTAGACCATTTGAAATATTAGCAAAAACCAACCGATTGTCTCGGACATTGGTCAACCCCCGCCAATTGTGGCTGAATTCCTTCCAAAGGTAGCTGATTGACGATAATGTCAAAAGTAGCTACACTCAAACTCGTTGTTGCCTCGTGCAAGTTTTGACTTTGTTAGAGCACAAAACACAACGCCCCCATAATAAATGCTAGGAATCAAAAGAGGTCACGCGCAGCATCCAAGAAAGAGGAAAAACAAGGCAGCAACTGAAGTCTCTAACGACTGGGTGTCTGACACACAACATAAGCGTAAAGAAATCTTAAAGCTCATCCTCAATTTCAGTGCCATTTGTTTCCAAAAGTTTTCTCTGACACAATAATCCCTGCTTTTAAATTTAGTTTTCCTTTTACCACACTGCATGTAACAAAGCCCACCGTAGTTCTCGCAAGCATTTCAATCCCCAACGCTGCATCCCGCGGGCATTGCAGGAATTCGCATGGTTACACCTCTCATAACTACAAGCAGGCAACACATTTCTTCTCTCCACAACCCCTGCTATAGGAAGTTGTGGACCTACACATTGCTTAACCGACCACCTCTTTGCCCAGCAAACACTCTACATGACGCGCTACTTGCCCGGCCAAAAAGCTTCCCCTCCAACGCACCGTCTCCCTCGCACTCGAGTGGGCCGAGGCTGTAGCGGCCGCGCTTCTTATCCTTCAGCGGAGATACAGAGCCGGTGTCGCCAAAACGCAGCTGTCGGACCGGCAGGTGGTCCCTGTCGGTGAGCTCCCCACCGTCCGACAGCCATTCCTCAGCACCTGCGTCGCAGTTGCACTGGTGCTCGGGATCCTTGCAGGTGCCGTACAGGCCACAGCGGCACTTGTGTGAGCCCGGGATCGAGCCAGCCCAGTAGTCCATCTTCTGGTTGCGCCGGCTCACCCACCAGCCAAACGGCGTGAAGCTGTCCGGGCTCGAGTTTTGCCCTGCACACACGTGAAGGAAATTAAAGGGGCCAAGAAACTGGTTGGTTTGAAGGAACCAGCCTTTGGTTACTCACTCAGCTTCATTGCAGCCATGAAGCATGCTTTATAAACAAAAAATGCAAAAAGTAATGCGAAACTTTCAAGTTTCGCATTACTGTGACGTAATATGAGCAGGAGTGACATAATATGGGCCAGCACTTTTAAAACGTAGTTATCAGTGCGGCAACTGCACGTTAGTATTCGGGTGATATAATTAAACGGAACTAAAGGCCCCACCACAATTGCCCAGTCAAGTTCCTTAGCATCTCAATCATTTGTTTGAAGGTTGCGACAAAATTTGTATGATTGTTATTGAGCCAGAGCAGTTTTTTAACGAATCGAACTTGTATTCTGTCTTCACATCTCCTTTAAACAGACAGCAAAGAGTGGAAACGAGTTCGCTTCTACCAGGCGGGTTACAGTGCCATGAATGAAAATATACTACTCGTGGCAAAAGCGATTGTTTCCTAATGCAGAAAATGCAAATGCTAGGAGCTTGTACAACCACCCTAAACATTTCCCTGCACTACGATTTGTAACATAAAAAACCACGAATGGTGAAGTGGGATTGGTGGAGCTTGTCTAAGCACTTTTATGGCACAAATATTAAAGCAGGAGCATGTAAGTGTAAAACAAATACGCGGGAACTTTTGCTTTTTAAGAGACACAAACGTTAGCTAGCAAACATAGAATGCCTCGGCTAGCCCAGGCAGTAGACTTTGTTTCAGTTTCCATTTCGTTTAACTGTCCGAGAAAGCTACAACAACAAAAGGAAGCTACAAAACATTAGATTTTTCACTTGAAACAAAAGGTTGTTCAAGATTTAATTTAAAAAAAATACCCTCAAACCAGACACTACTAGGGTAACAATAACACATAAGTGTGCTTCGAAGCAAAAAAAAAGTTTCTGTCCATTACCCATCATTGCTACCCCAACTACTAAAAAAGCTGGTGGCTGTCTCGAAAGCCAGCTACAGTTACTGTACATAAGAGACAAACGAGCCTGCCTCTCGCCCCGTTCCACTGTGGCTACTGAAAACCTCCTCCGCCTCCTCCTACTCACCGCTTGTGTTGAACAGGCGGGCATTGTAGCACTCGTAGACAAGTCGCTGTCTGCACTGCACAGACCTGTTCATCAGTCGTATCATCTGATCCAAGGGGGAGTCATACACAATGTCCTGGATGAAGCTCCCAGCTCCCTGGTAGCCCTTCACATCCGTGGTCTGCTCGTTCTTGTGGTGAACAAGGGTTCCGGTGCGGTTGTCCGCTACACACAGCAAGGCAAACAGCAAAGGGTGAGAATAAAAAAGGGGGAAGTCCACACTGCTACAGTTCTATCCTAGAATGTGGCACGTGCCTGGCATTCACCGCTTTCAAAGTACCTGTCTATGCACAGGAATTCAGAGAAAATCTCATGAGCCCATGTCACAAGCACAATGGCCCGGAAGCCTTTGACAAATGGCTGCCGCTCAACTTGCTCTCATTTCACTCACAGTGGAAAACGCATTCGACTGGAAACGGCGCCAGAGGTCCGCTGCCATCCACGTCAATCAGCACTTTCTGGGTCCGTTCATTGGGCTTCTTCTGCATTCGGTACGCCGCACAGGAGAGCGGGTGCAGAGCTAACCGTTGCGCAAAAGATGAAAAAAAAGTGAAGAGAGGAGGGAAGATGACACAGCTGCGCAAAAACTTTGAATGACACACAGGTACCATCCACCAGCTGACAAAGTATGAGTGACTGATTGTACTGCCAATCAGTCTTGCTGATTTTCTTGAAACCAAGGAGCCACACATTTCCGTAATACGTATAAAGCCTGAAGGCAGTGAACATAAGCTACCACAAACTGCATAATTTGCATTAGCTTATTTAGGAACATAAATGACCAGAGTCCATGCCAGCATTAAACGGGGCTTCCTAGGACAAGGCCCTCACCACAGGTTAAGGCAATGACGAATTCAACAACCGTTTTAAAAAACCATTTTATACAATTTTCTGCCCATCAACCTGTAGCTGCACAACAAAGCGAAGATGTTTTTCGACACATGTGAAAGAGGCAGAATAACTATCTACACGTGTTGGTTCAATTCAAGCACATATTCTAAGCCACCTGCTGGCAGCTGGTCCCAAATAATCCCCCGTGGGCTGGAGTCGATGCAATAACTTTGAGAATGCATTGGGGGACGGCTTTTGCAAATAGCGCGAGCTTCTGACCTCTGCTAAATGCATCATTCAAGAATGCCTGCACATAATTAGAGGTGGATGGAGAGGAGGCTCTACCAAGCATGTCTTGGAGTCCTTAGAAGCACGCCCTTGAACTGGGGAAAGTTACCACCAAAGGCCCTCCACAAGGAAAAGAGGCTGCTATATGGATGTCTGTGAGGACTAGTACGACCAAAGGAAGAGCTTAAGGCTTTTCAGTTATCCGCTACCCAAGACAAAACCCCTCCTCTCCTGCGGGGGTGGCTCTGGTTCAGCTGAGCTATACAGGGTGTACTAAAATCCTTGACACCAAAGCATTTTTTTTGGTTCTCTTGGAAATACTGCCCACACTGCAGGAAGTGGAACTTGCAACTTCATGAGCAGCGCTGGCGATCGGGCCACCACGGTAGAACAGGCAATAATGGCAAAGGTAGCTGACCTGTACTTCCCAATATGAAGAAACCCTAAGAAAAAAGAAACTGAACTGGACTAAACAAATTGTAATGCAAAGATGAGCTACACGCTGTACGTAAAAAAAATTCAGCAAATTGCGCGAGAAAATGCGCAATAAGTCCGCCGATGTGAGTCAGCAGAGTAAATGCCAGTGTAGCTACTGAGGGGATCTGCAACCTTTGAGTGACACAACTTACGCAGATGGCAGAGAGCGCCAGTGTAGCCTGTACCAGTGCAATTGCAAGCAAACGCCCTGTGGTCCTGCTCACAGGCACCTCCGTGCTCACATGGATTTGGATAGCAGCTGTAAAAAAATAGTGCGAGGCTCAAATGCTTTGCTGATTCTAAGCAAGGCTCGCACGCTTTGCTGATTCTAAGCAAGGAAGAAGAAGGCACTAGCGGTAGGTCCAACGCACCGGTCCACCATGTGGCACGCATTTCGCTGCAGCTCACCCCGCACCTGGTTGGATTTCAGGGTGAGGACGTTGACGTAGCGCCCCTCCATGTGCAAGTAGCGCATGCAGCCTACGAAGCCTCGCCCGCCGTGCATGCTGCCTGCGTGAGAGGGGTGGGAGGGAAGGCGCAGAACAAGCGCGAAACGTCCATGAATGAACTGGAAAGCACAGGCTGCACCTTAAAGCTTTCACCGCTTCCAAAAAGCACAATACTGCGTTACACAGAGGTGGCCAAACATGGGCGTGTGGGCCAAAAAGGCACCCTGTGGGTGGACTAAAGGAGTGGGAAACCTGGGTAAAAGAGTGGGTAAGTGGCAGGAGGGATGCAGAAAGATGTGACACAGCGTTAACGCAATGAGCTGAAAAGTCTGCAAATCACACGTGCTGTTTGGCTAATTGGAAAGAACTAGCCTTTGGCAACATCACTAAGCTTCATTTCACTCAGTTAAAATGTTTTTATCACCCGCTGCGGTGGCTCAGTGGCTAAGGTGTTGTGCTTGTGAGCACGAGGGCGCGGGTTCGATTCCCGGCCGCGGCGGTCGCTTTTCTGATGGAGGCGAAAAGCAAAAACGCCCGTGTGTACGAGATTTCGGCGCAGGTTAAATAACCCCAGGTGGTCAAAATTAATCCGTAGCCCTTCATTTACGTGAGGGTTCGAGCTAGTTGGTAATCCGTAGTGCAAATTTAAAGCGCAAAAAATTTAGACAGAAGACGAACGACACAAGGACAAGCGCTCGTAGCGCTTGTCCTTGTGTCGTTCGTCTTCTGTCTAAATTTTTTGCGCTTTAAATTTGCCCTCCACTACGGCGCGCCTCATCGCCTGCATTGCGTCGGCACGTAAAACCCCCACAATCAAAAATGTTTTTATCAAAAAAAACTACATAACTACAGAAAATATTTCCTTCTTTTATTTCCAAAAAGCTTTTATTTGAGGAGCCCAGCTGTCGATAGTCCTATAATTTAAGCTTTATATTTTTCACATTTTCATTTTCCCGGCAGAGTACATTTATCTACCCAAAAATCTCTGTGACCACTATAAACACATCGGGCACACAAGAAGCCACATACAAAGGCAAGCAAATATTATCGAAGAAGACGGGCATAGCTACCTCCGATGAAGTATTCGGTGCCTGTTTCCATGGAGAAGAGACGTTTCGTAATGCTTGGCACACCATCCAGGTGAAGCTCAATGCGGTTGGTCTCCAGAACCAACATCAGGCGATGCCAACGGCCGTCATTCAGAAGATCTGCAAGACCACCACTCATCTTCTGCAATTTCATGTCAAATTACATGAGTTACACTAAGCACATTTTTCTTAGCAGAAAAGCTACAGCATAGTTTTCGTACAAGAAGATCCATAAAATCTTTTTCAGCCCAAATAAAACTGCTAGCATCATACAAACCAGTTACAGTGTACAAAACACGCATCTAAACATGAGAGTTTGCTGAATAGGTTTCCCCACAGGGCTACCTAACTCTTATATGTATTAGAAACTAAGTAATAAAAAGTCGGGGTGCCTCACAAAAAGAGTACACACACAGTGGCCACCCTAGTCCACGCCAAAAGTCTTTTTTATTTTAAATGCAGAGCATTTCTTTAACTCACGATGTCACCCGTTCTTGGCGTCCGTAGTTGTCCGCATCGCTCGCCTCGACATGCCCGGCTCAGACGTTTCGCTATCGGCGCGATCAACATTCGATAGCGCGCCCAGGCACGTTTCAAGGACACTCTCTTCCCTCTCTCGGACTCAACGTGCGCCGAGGCTGCCAATTTTACTGCTGACGAGCGCTCTCTCGTCAGCAGTTGCCACAAGTGCAACAACATTAACGTAACGCAAACTACTTAACGTCGTGCGCTCCCGGAAATGCTCTGCATTTGATCGTGTCCCTCGCGAGGGGGATGTTTCACTGCGTCGCCATGCGAACAGTTTGCCACGCTTTAGTTTCAGTTCCGTATCTCCCCGCCGTGGCCGTGGAGAGAAGGCGGCTGGCCGCAACTCTCGCCACCGCGGCGCTGTGGTTGCGAGTTGCGCTAGGAAAGCGAGCGTCGTCTGCTAGCGGGGAGCGGAACGCGTTCCGCTCGGCATCTCCGGTCTTCGCCACTTCTGGCTGCGCACTGCAAAAGAAATAACTTTTTTTTTCTAATTTTCCAATTCAGGGTACGGTAAGCGCCCCTTCCGCGCGATGACATCTGCATGACACTGGCTCATAATTTATGATAACCATTTCCCAACAACCTTATCATTACGTGCACAGTGCTAGTCAAAATCCATGCACAGAATTAGAGCACGACAGCAGCCCCTGCAGTACTCTTTGTTCCGGAGCGCAAGCATGGTCAGTGGACCAAGCTGGTAGCATTTTTTTTTCTAGTATTCCAATACAGTAATAGTCTGTCTATGTAAGCCCTCCAGAGGGGACTTAGCAAAACTCACCATCAAATGGCCTGAGAAGAACCACGGGTGTCCCGTTTCCTTGCAGTTTCACCCGAATTCGCCCCGTGTCCAGGAACAACTATAAACAACAGAGGCTTATTTATAATTCGCAAAGAAGTGAAGCAACGTCATTACGTCGCACCTCAGCATTTATCGAGCACCTTATTAGCAGCTGTTCTTTGGGTACTCTACACCCCCCCCCCATGCAGCTACATACATAAAGCCGAGTGGGCTCGCATGTAAGCTGAGCGACAAGCACAATATTCGCTTCACCCCTGGTTCCCCCCTTAAACCAATTTCTCATTGCAAGCCACAACTGCTGCTTGCTAAAAGTGCTTCAGGTCAAATGATAACTTTGTGTGAACAGAGCGAGACAGGCAAGTCTGTTCAAATACATATTCTGTTATGTTCATTCTAGCTATCTTGTTTTTTGTTATGAGATAGTTCCGCACTGAAGGCAAATACTCTGCTGTCCTCGAGAATAGGCACACTTATTACATAAGAGTGAGAGCTCCACCTACCTTGATGTAACCTTCTCCAGAAAATTTGTTGTAGAGCAGCAGGCCTTGATCGTTGAAAGTGCGGAAGTCCAAACTGCAGTTCATGCTGTGCTGTGCAGAACCAGTGATTTGGAGCATCGATGCGGAGGTGACAAATGTCACTGGGATCACGTGCTCAGGCTGCAACAGGAACCATACAGTAGCAATGAGTTATACTCAACACTATCAAGACTAATGCACCGGCATGCACTCACAAATATAATGGCGGAAGATGGCAGCATGGAGTATCTGATGCGAGAGCTAAGTTTCAAAATACACGTACTTCAATACTATGTTCAACATTACTACACAAGCATGCCTTTTTGGGAAAAAAATCAACTGGACCTCCTTAGGTGGTGACACAGACTAAATGTTTGTGCGGCCCTTCAGGTTAAAAACATGCGAAAACAACGTAAAAGCCATGCCATAACTTTTTATCAGCCAACAGTTTTAAAGATCGAGTGAACAATCCCAACATCTGGGTAGGCACAACAGAGGCCCACTCTAGCCCACAGGACCTTGGTAAAACAATAAATCTTGATCAGCTCACCTGACATTTGTACAGCACTTGGCCAACCTTAGAGTACGTCTGATTCTCATAATCTTGCTTCAGCTCACTGATGATGTCCGTGTTGTTCAGCATCACATTTTCTAGGCAGCCGGAGAAGTTGGCTCCAACTTTGACGCCATCCTGGTTTAAATTGGCTATGCCACCAATGTACAGCTGGAAAGGAGAAAGATTAAAGAAAGGCAGAAGGGTCAAGGGGGTGAGGGGGAGGGGGTGAAGAGACCATGATGGCTTCCTAGCAGGCAAAACACTTGCTGTTTTTCAGTCTGTAATCTCGGTCTGTAATTACACCTGGCACTGTAGCCATATCTTCCATTTCTGATCCCGTAGTTGGCCACCATAAATGAATGTTCCTGGAGACAGCTGCAGTTCAAAAGGCCTAAGATTTTTAGGCGAAGGAAAAACCAATTTTTTGATGCCCTAGTGATGCGGCAACGACAAGTGCTCCGCACCTTATGGCCTATTAAAGTGAAAAGGATATAGTTGAAACAGCAGAACGAGAAAGGGAAACAAGCAGTGGCTGCATACACAGACTTTGTAGCCATCGTGCACTGAAGAATTTTATTAAACCTTACCCTCTGGGTGGGTCATGGGTTTGCATTCTGGGGCTTTGCGTCCACCACAACAAAAATAATTATCGAAGAAGTCAAGTCCATTTTCGAAACAGCTCAATACAGCAGACTTCAATATTAGCACTTTTTAAACACATAAGCATTTATGAATGAAACTTCCAACTTTTCCAGTGTGGTAGGTGGGTTCATGTTCATATAAGGCTTCAAAATGAACAGGTCAATCATGAAGCTCCCAATCTGGTCCCATTGCTGAGTGAATACAGCTCATTGCTTGAAAAGTGTGAATACAGCTGAGTGAATACAGCTCAATACATAAAAAGTGCGTAAACAAGGGCAAAGTAAAGAGAAAAAATGCCACAATTACTGCACTGTTCATGATACAATTATGCAGCTGATACCTACTACCCAAGTGCCAGGCACCCAAGTCACCAACCTTCGGGAACGCTCCTACGCAATGCTCTATCATTCTTCTTTTATTCTACGGGCTAGGGCACTACTGGCATTATGTTCCTCTAAGGCACCTGAGGCGCCATTTATTGGTCAGCACCATTCATAGGCAACTTTTTGTGAACACAGTGCCAGTCAAGAAGTCAAACAGAAAAGGGGAAAAAGAGAATGAAGAAAAGGTTGAGGAGGTATCACATATAAAAACCCAGGCTGCTGCTTGCCTCTCGATTCAAGTCCAGCCGGAAGAAGTCACCCTTAATCATCTGGCGAACTACCACACTGTCGACCGTGAAGACGAACTCGCGGTCGAGCCGAGAGATCTGCACATCGTGCCAGGCGTTGTCGTCGAGCAGGCTCCCGCACCACACTTCGGTCACCACACCTTCCTCACCTGCGCGACAACAGCACCACGTGTCATGCACCCTGATTTCCCTGCAGAGCCTTGGCAAGTAAAGAATCTGCCTGTTCATCACCATTCGGCAACTCGCATTGCTGGACATCGATCCCAAGAAGAGGGCGATGAGATAACCAAAATATTTTTAGGATAAAATGGACAGAAAATGAGAGCTTGAGAGCTCCTGATATGCAAGGCAACATGTACATGTAAAAATAAAAAGACAAGAAAAGGGTGTTACCGTACGAAATGAGTTTCTCCCAAAGGTCATTCTGACAGGAACAAGCAACGCCCCTAGGGCCTAGGGATAATGGTCAGAGAAAACTGACCACGACCTACCACCCAGGCCGATGCTGAACAGAAGCTGACCGTGCACAAGCTGAAGGGCAAGCAGGTCGTGCTGGGATCCCCGGCTGTAGAGGAGGAGGCCGTCCTCATGGTTGGTCCGAAAGCGCAACTGCAGCGTCTCCTCCGTCGAAGTCACAGGCCGACGATTCAGGTCCATCAAAACGAAGCTCTGACCGTCCAGCTGCAGGTGCTTTGGCTCTGCATTGTCATAATGGCAGAAGTGCAGAAAACTGATCTTGCTGGACTATACTCAAAACCCACAGTGTGAAAATATAAAATGCAGATAAGCACACAGTGCAGCCGTTTTCTGTCATTGTGTCCACTGTTTATCTCACAAGATATCTAGCTACTATATGCGGCTCCTTTCGGCGCAAATCTATGCATGAAGCACGTGACACCCACAACCGCCCTCATCCCAGCATCCCACTGCCTCCAGAAACCTGATCTTGTTAGGTTGCAGTGCAATAGACTGCTGGGATATGCTGTGTCTCTTGATTTTATTGTCTTAAAAGCTCCAACAATGAGCCAAAGAATGTATGCCCTGAGTACGACCCTACTGTACAACTTCCTCCACTGAACATACAGCCATTTATTCCCTTTCAAAGGGCTTAAATTGACAAAGGGCCCTTTATTCCCTTCAAGGGGCACTTATATAGATGGTAGTCACTGAAAAGTTTAGCTATCAATTTCTTTGCTTGGCAACACTGGAAACGGCCATGGACATGACGCGGCTTGTGCCACTGCGCCCGCACGCCGAAGAAAAGAAAAACACCGGCGTGCGTTGTCTGCTCTGTTTCAACCCGATGCTCAACGGTGGTGTCAACAGAGATGTTATTGATCGCACTCACATTGCAGTCGAGGCATTACTTTGCGTTCGGTGGGGTATAGTTGGAATGTCCAACACACATCATGTGCTTAACAAGTACAAGTACCGCCGTCCTGCAGAGCCCAACGTAACTAGTGACGGTGCACTCACATGGTTGCCTGCATGCGTGCCTCGCCAGTGAATACAACCTATACCCACCAACCAGAGCATATTAGCGGTACTAAAGTACCTCCCGTGCCTACATGATTATTCTGCGTACGATGGGTGGATTCAAGTGTTGTTGTCTGTCGTACTCTCATGCCCACGTGTGCAGCACCTCTCTTATGTCTCACAAGTGCTACATTGTATCTCGAAATACAGCCTTTTCACTGAGTTTTCACGTTTAATTGGCGTTCATGCAGTGAGCATACATGTGGTGTGAACCTTTTTCTTCCGGTAGTGCGAGAGGGAATTGGGCTTATTGATCTTTTAAAGATGATAGTTTTTCTTGGGTTACTCAAACTCTACAATTTCTGTCTGTATGTCTGCCTACCTGCCTGTCCATTGATTCAACCACCCGACCAAAACTTTGCAAAATTCTTCAACAAGACATTTAAATACGCTGTCTGTCTATTTTCCCCTCCATTCAGCCACCCAATTAAAACTTAGCACAATTCTTGAATCAGGCGTTTATATAGGCAAAACTTTTCCAAACCACTACATCTGGCACCATACGGCATACTTGTCAACATTGTTTAGCAAAAAGAAAACATTAGGCATATTTGAGCCAAAACATATACATAAAACCGGCATTAGCAGTGTTTTTTAATTGAAGATAAATGTGTGCTTGATATCTGCAACAGGAAATTTTAAAAATATGCATTAACGTTTTAACCCAAAAATACAAAAAAGAGCTCACGCCCAAGCCTAGACCTAGTGGCGGCATTCTAAGTCCAACAGTAATGACAGGTTCCAATAGATAGAGCAGAAGGAGTGGTACATGGGAAAATTGAATGGACTCGAGCAAACCTCCACCACATTTATCGTGGGAGGAGTGAGACGGAAGAGGAAGAGCATGAGATACGGGTGGGGGAGAAATGAGAGGCACTTACATGTCAGGCGTGGCAGAGGAATATTGTCTTTTGACGACATTTGCAGCGAAGTGCGCAGATGTGCCGCTAATTTTGTTGTTTGGCACCTTGCTTTTAAACATTTAGTATTCTCACTTTAAGGTGCTCAGCATGTGTTCTTACGAGCTGTACTACAAATACGACTCGCCCATTTTCTCCCTGACGTTACTGTGTCATCGACATCTGCTAAATGCCAACATTTGAATCTGGGCTCTTTCAATTCCAAAGCATCCATGCTACTTTAGCACTATACCTAGGGATTAAAACAGAGTGAACAGAGATTGCTTACGATGATGCTTGTATTGCACATTTCAAAGAAAAAAACAAAGGATGAAGGTACAGTACGGTCTACCGCTAGAGGGAACACGCGGGCACATGACCAACGGTCTGCGGAGCGCGAACTACCGGTGAGATTTGTAAATATGTAAAGCATGCACATAAAGCCAAAAGGGTGGTGCATTCCCCGCATCATTACTAGCTCTCCGCTCCAGCGCTTCAATTCTCTTTTGTTTCTTTCTTTTTTTATATCATAGTGCAAAGCAGCTGATACCAAGTCTGCCTCCCGCTTGTTGAAGAGGCGAAAATCTTATGCTTGAAGAGCAAGTTTGTTACTCTTGAAGCATCAAAGTTCAGTTGCTTTTCTGTATCAGAAGTGGCCAGTTGGCGCGAGTAGTTTGGGAAAACACGCGACTGCAGAAATTGCAGGCTTTGTTTTCCTGCTGACTAGGCTGTGTGGTGGCCAGACAAATCGCATCTAGGAAATACAGGACCGCCTGCCGAGCTTCAGGGTGGAAACGTAGCAGACAACGCAGGCCATGTGCCACCCTTACGAGTCTGTGTACATGCGCCGCATTTACAAATCTTGTCCGCAGATAGCGCTCCACAGATTGCCGGCCGCATGCTCACATGTTCCCTCTAAGAGTGCGCTGTACTTTACATGGGCTGACTTGAACACTTTCTGCCATAAAACAAACATTTGTTAGTTCAGTCTTAAAAAATCCAAAATTTGCGGAGGTTTTATACGCCAAAGCTGTAGTGGAGGGCTACAGATCAATTTAAGCTGCCTCGGGATATTGGAGGGATTTTGAACGTGGAAATCTTGACGCACAGGCGCTTTCATTTTTCACCCTCATAACATGTTATTTTAGTAGATATATTCATTCTCTCAATTGCACAGGCCATGGAAGTGTTTGCCACAATTTAGCAACGTGCTGAATTGGCACACATTGTGAGAAAGTACATACCAGACCACCCAAATTTTTAAAGCAGATGTATAAAGTGCCATCATTCAGTGTACATAATGCTTTAGATAAACTGCCCAAATGGGAAAAAAAACTAAAATTGCTGATTGCTGTTACTCGAACCAGGGCCCCTGTCTTGTCCTCTATCATGGCCTATCCAAGCTTTTTCTTTGTTTCATCTTTGCACCAGCAGATGGGACATACAACAATCAGGCAACAAAAGGGACCAACTCACCATATTTACATCCGTAGAACTCGACACGAAGCGAGATCCAATCTCTCCATCGGGTGGGATTGATTCGGATGTACCGAGCAACGATGGGTGTTTCAAACACATTGCGCACTTGTGAATCACTGTCACTGTTGCCTGTGAAAAGCTGCCGCGTGAAAAGGGAGAAAAGGCCGTTTGTAACAACCTGCACAAATTAAAGGTCAACTTTGGCAACTTCTTTTGTAACTTTTTCCATACTGTAACAGCCTCAATAAATGTTGTTCACAGCAAGAAAAGATAGCTGATACTAAAAAAACTCGCAAATTTACTGCTACGCAACAAAGCAGCGACGTCCAGTAAATGCAGCCACGTAAAGGCTCTGCTAATCTTCACAGCTACAAAATGGGAGCAAGGCTTGTTTGTCAAGACAGCAGCAGAGAGAAAGAAGCTGCAAGCTTAGCAAGCTAACCTTTGTGTTCCCCTGCTCATCCTTGCACTCGGTGAAGTTGCCTCCATCGACGCTGTACAAAATCCTAAACTCCTCGACAAATTCAGAGCTGTTCTGCTTGCCCATGGTGACAATGGACGTGATGGTCTTCTTGGAGTCAAATGATATCATTAGGTACTGTTCGCTATCAGAGTTCTTTGCCATCCATGCTGAACCACCTGCAAAGGGTATTGCAACAATGCAATGAGAAACCAGTGGCCTTGTACAGAGCTAGAGGCCTTTCAGATTATACAAGCCACAGCTGACATGGTAAATGCACACCAGTCAAAAATTACTTTGCCAATGCACAAAGAATAAGGGAAGTCACACCCTTCTGACCGACTCTCACTCTTTTTTTAGGAAGAATTTATGACTCCTGCAATTCAAGTATATTTTCTTTACAGTGCACCCCCCCCCCCCCCCGGCCACCCTCATACGTGCTGATTTACAGGTCAAAAGGTACCAAGTTACATGTCCAAGAGAGAGATAGAACTTTATTCTCTAAACAGCCCTAGCCCAGGCCATCGTGCCACAGTCTCTTATGGCTGGTCCGTAGAATCCTCCAAGAGGTCCTCACTAACACGAAGGCAGTGGGGCCGCCAGGGGTCCTTGCGTCGACTTGACATCCATGCCAAGGCAGTTCTCCCTGAGAAGTTGTGGTCTGGGAGTGCCATCCACCAGACATGACCAAGACCACAGCTTCTCAGGGACATTGAAGTGAATTTGTCAGAATCTAATTTGTGGTTGCATTGTGCTGTTCAACCCGTGTACTTCATTCGTTGAAGTTACTTAGTATTCTAAAAACTTGGTATGTATATCTGTAATAAGCAACAGAAGGAAAGCACGATGCACTGTTCGCAATGGCTGGCCACACCAACTACTAGTACCATAATTACATCACACTAGTTTGTAATATGTTTTCGCACTATCTAAGCCCTGTTTCAGCTAATCCCACAGTTTATACCGCATTTTTTTTCTCATTCCCGCACTCGTCGCACAGGTTGAACAATCTACTATTTTAGCCCTGCATGGTCCTTGCCAGTATGCACTCACAGCTAACATCACCAAATCGGTGCAGAGGGTGGTGTAAAAAAAGCAGTACTTTTGAACCCACTTTCCTCGGTAAAAACTGCATCTAAATCATGCAGTTTATGTAAATCACGCAGTTGTTCATGAAAATCGTTCAAATCACGTATGATCCTCCAAATCTGTATACTGGCTGACCTTAATCAACCACTTGGGTAATCTCGCACATGGTTATGGGCAATAAATGGGTATGAGTCAGGGGTAGCTTTTATTATTAGTATTTGTGACACTAGATGAACCTTTACGCTCACTCAGCAAGAATCCGTAGCTTTGCAAGTCCTGATTTCAGTTGGGGAAAATTTTATAGGAACATGATGAATTATTCTTCCACCCCCTGGACTTCTTCATGACGTAAAAATCAAGTACGAAAACTTGCAGTTTCATTCCTATATGTAAAGTGGCTGCAGCCAGACAGATATACGATTCCCGCTTCAAATTCATGGTGCCTAATTTCGACGTCCAGTGATGAAAAGTGTGTTTTATTTCTCAGACCTGGCATCAAAATGTTTGTGCGTATAGGCAAAAAAATTGAAGATGGGTTGGTGCTGCTAAAGTAGTTTTATGCCTTATGAATAGAGGCACTCAATCCAGAAGTGGGGCGACAATCATCTCATTTTAATCGCTTCCTACACTGTTTACAAAAAGCTGCTGCTTTAACAGTTGAATAAGGCCAACCTTTCCACACACATTTCCTGAAAGCTTGCAGCAGACATTTCCCAATGTTTTTTCCTTCCTTCCTATCCTGCACAAGGCTAGCAAGGCTAGCCCCAAATCTTTCTGGTGAACTAGTCACTTCCAGCTTTCTCAGTTCCCTCCAAGATAGAAGAATCAGATAAGTGTAAAACATACCACCATGTATGTGGTGCGCAAACATGGAAGATGCACTGATGCCATAGCAATATTTTTGCTCTGACAGTGAGCTGAATGAAGCCACTGAACGCATTTTTTTAGGGGAGGGGGGGGGGTAAGTAACAACTTTTGAACTTGACAAAGGGGCTTGATCATACACTGCCGTTACTACAGACTGTTTACGGAAATAAGTGTCTGATTTTATTTGCAGAGCTGGTGTCGTTGAGTGGCATTCCAGAACATGCAACTCACGGCACCCAGTCAGAGAAACACGAAGTGGAAGGCGAGGTGTTTGCCAACGTGCAAAAACGCTTACTGCCCAGACGTGCTCTTTCTGCTCCCGTGTCAGGGTATAACGTGGTGGAAGCTGATAACGCGGCATTCCCGGCCAATGCTTCATCGCAACCTATAGCAAAGAGAAACGTAACCGTCAATACACTGGCACGAACCTACTAAGCATTTTAGGTAATCAGTACGTGCAAACATTTTTTTCAAGTCACCTGGCACTGAGCAGCAGTTACAAAGCCGTCCACTAAATATGGCCGGGGTTTCATTCTTTGTGAATAAATTATCGCACTGTATAAGTTTGAGAACAAAGGCCTTGTACAAGCATGCCAAGTCTCTTGCCAAAGTCTGACCTCCATCCACGGCCGACAGCAAGAACATGCCCTAACCAGCACGCAGGACAAGGTTTTGTAGCACAGTGTGCCACCGTGCTTAAACTGTTGGTCTCCAGTCACAACCACACGCAGGCGCAAAACTTGGTTTATATACATGGTTTTACTCGTTTTACTGATCGATCAACATTCGCTCAATTCGATTTGGCCGCGCGCGTCTACACAGCAACAAAAAGCCGATGATGATAGCAGTGACAATGATGAACTTAAAGTCAGAGTTACTGGATATTGAGTAACTGTGCTTAAAGTAGCGTAATATGTTAAGCTAAACAAGTCCACATCGTTTATTAAACATTTGTATTTAAAAATTCAATCATTTCTTTCCGCGTTAAGAAAAGTAATTTACCATTATAATCAAAATCGACATCGCAAGCCAAGACAAGTTTGGGTTGCAGCCGGCTGAATAATAAGTAGAAGCGTAGAAGTAGGTAGAAGTTGTAGAAGGAAACCGAACGCGAAGTATAACAGCTTGCTTTTGTAGTTGGTGAGCTCTATCTGCTACCGCACCTCATTTTCTGGCAGTTTACTTATCATATTTTTATTCCCGTTTATACTCACCTTTTCCCTGTATTTATTCGCTTTACTTCTTTTAATCCAAATTCCAGTTTTTCCTCTTCTCTCAGTTAGCACCCATTTCCTGGCCAATCCCCCTGAGTGGGTACGAGCCATTTTTTTTGGTATCAACCAACCGATTGCGCGTGGCTTTTGCTGTGGAAAAGGCGACTGCTGCAAGCATCACGAGGCGCGGCTCTTTGAACCATGTCACGCACATTGGGTATGAAAAACACTACTCCTGAGGAAATACACAATTGCGGTCAGTTTTTAAGTCAAGTCCCCTTGCATTGCTTCAGTGATGTCCGTGGAAGCAATGCAAGAGGACTCACTCCGCCACATAATTGGGGAGTGCGACTTCAGCTCAGAAAATCCACCCCTCCTCCATCCTCCCACCCACTCTTTGTCCAAATCCTCCCTGGCGACCCAGCTAGCGCTGGTCGACCGGGCGCAGGCGGCCATGACATCATATGGGCTCCAGTGAATAAGGAACCACTCCCAATTTAGACGCTCAATAAATGTATTCTCTCTCTCTCTCTCTCTCTCTCTCTCTCTCTCTCTCTCTCTCTCTCTCTCTCTCTCTCTCTCTCTCTCTCTCTCTCTCTCTCTCTCTTGCATTGCGGCCGTAGAGGCTACTCATTTTATTCGGAACATACATGCTTTATACTAATTTTATTCAGAACATACATTACTTTATGCCGTAGTAGTTTTCCTCCATGTTCACCCACCAAGATTGGTTCACATATGAAACTCAATGGCTCAGAAGCGAATGGGTTCCCAGAACTCAGTCGATCTCCTAATGTCAGCACCAAATGTCACTTGCTCGAAATTCGTTAGATTTATCACGTGCCGGTCATCGAGTAATTTTATACGGCGACTCTAAAATGTGCAAATATGCTCAATGTTTTTTTTTTTTTTTTAAATGTCAGACATTAGGTTGTTCAAACACGGTAATGATCCCTCCAAAAGCTAGCAGAGAAAAAGAGGGGCGGGCCAACCGAGCCAACTATTCGCCCCGAGCGCGAACAGAGTCGGCCCCTGGCGGCGGCGGGAGGAACCGCTCCTAGTGTGGATGGCGCTCTCGCGTCGTCTGCTTTTTCACGTTACGTGCGGCGCAAGACGCGTGCTGCACATGACAAAACAACCAATATGTGTGCTCGTTTGAAAGTAAGCAATGACATAAGGTCTCTTCGATTTTACTGCACTCGCTGCACTCATTCAGGTAGTGCAGCACTCGTCTCTTCGATTTTCGGGTGCAGCGCGCGGCGCCTGCACTTTTCTCTTCGATTTACCGACGGTGCAGAGAGTGCAGGATGAGTCCACGCTTTCCCTGCACCTCCCAGGGAGGAGGTGCAGAAGCAGACGACAAAAGTGCAGGACCGGTTCTGCAGTGGCGGCGCCTGCGCTGAACTGGCTGAACTCATCCTGAACTCATGCAGAAAGTGCAGGCCAAATCGAAGAGACCTATAGTTACCTCTGCTTGCGCATTTCCCGTAGAAACGCAATAATCAGCGGCCGTTGCGGGTTAATGCGCTGGTTTAATTCCACGAAACATCTTCGCCCTGGTCACCGCTTGAGTGTGAAACGTGTTATAAACATTGCTTCCACACATCGCAATTTTCTTATTGTTGAGTGCAGTCGTCTGCCGTTTCGGGAGCGTCGAAGGGTGCTTTTTGAAGGTGGCGTGGTGATTATTTAAAGGATCAAAGTTTAGTACGCGAAACGGGTAAGAAGCGACAAGACCTGTGCATACGCGTGCAAATTCCACACCCTTGTAAAATTGCGCTGTGTCCTGGTAGAAAGAAGAAACAAACAAAAACATTTACACTGCACACGACCCGTGCGCTATCGCCCATACATTACCGTCCACGTATTTTACACCCGCAAGCGCCTGTGTGATCGTGTCCTTCCCGTACCTTTTCTAAAATAAATACCATTTTTGGACAGTCGTTGTTTATACTGAGGAGGAGGAATAAACATTTATTCAACTGTATCGAGTTGCTAATTTTACGTATTATTTAAAATACGTTTCTATGGATGCGCAAGAGTATTTAGGGGGGATTTTTCAGTAAAATTAAGCAGTTGTGAGTTTGCGTCTGTCATGTGGCATTTCGTGTGGCATTATATATCATTTTCAAATCCGACATGAATCACCTTGTCGAGAAACGTGTCTCACTCAGCATAACCAAATGCCGACTATGGTCACGTCTTAACCTCTTAAGGTGGACCTAAGTTTAAAGAAAGAGGAGAAAACGCGTAATATAATGCACGTTCTTGCCCACATGTGTGAGGGGTTTGTGCCATGACTCGCTGTTTTTTTTAATTGTTTCCCACATTGCTTGCTTTCAATACAATTTTGAAAAAGGCGAGCCACAATTCCTGGACAATCCCGGACCAAAGGGGGGTTAATCAGTTTTGAAAATACGTACTGCTTTTTCACCGCTACAGAACACGACGCCTAGTGTAGTTTCGGTTGTCTGTTGTAAGTAATACCAGACTCTGGTAATACTGATAACCATAGTTTGGATTTTCGCGTTACATGCGTTCTCTTCTCGCTGCTCTTGCAACGTTGGCAGGACCCCCCCCCCCCCCCCTTCCCGAAAAAAGACTAAATGCACACAGAATTTCATTTTTTAACCAATCCTCAATAATTAAATCCCAAGAAAAAGGCGTTATTCAGTTTACAAAACAAAGTAGTTACCGGGAACCCGTTGCGCTGATTCGCAACGAGAAATAAAAACGAAATGTTTTACTACATCTGCAACAGCGCAACTTCCTTTATTGCCATCTTTAGGGCTCGTAAGCGACCTTATACGCAAGAATGCAAACACATCTCGCTGTTGCAGGCACCTGTTAGATTTTAAAAGGAACGCAAATGGTCAACAGAGCAGCCGTAACAGAAAATTTGTGCTCACTGTGGGGTCCCAGAAGCTTGGTTTGTACACTGTAAACCTGCTTGTCACTTTGCGAAAACCTAGCTAAACATGAGATGTTGATTGTACTGCGTGCGTTGACAATTTAATTCGCAAGTTCACTTCCGACGAAAGCCGTAAATAAGTTATCCGAAACCGTTGTTCATCAAACCCTCCTTCAGAGTCGTTAAAATTTCATTTAAAAGACCCGTTAGAGCGGTTACATTTATATCTGCGCTGATCAAAATTCAGTAATTTTATGTTGCCTTTTGAACACAAAAAAATTACGTAAGCTCTTAGAAAGAATGTCGGGGAAGGTAGGTGGTGTTACCATTTCAGGGCATCCCACAATGCAAGAATGCGTCATGCTACCAGTGAAAGCGATTGAGATTGCCGTTGTAAACTGAATTTCAGAGATCGAGGCTTTCTGATTTGTTTCTATTTATGCTTTTATTGAAGGCTCAAAGCCATAGTCTTGCAAGATCGAGCTTGCTACGAGCCACAGCGTACAAGTTCATTGTCACAATTACGGCCATTCTGAGATTCCCGATGAGTCGTCGCTTTTTTTGGCGTAGTAATGAAGACTGACTGCCGCTTCCATGCTATACATTGAACGTTGAGGAACCGAACTACAGCATACCACTCTTGTTTGCACCTTTCGTGCGCACATACGGCGGGAAAAAGGCACGAAGCGCACCCACAGTGTGCATTCTTACGGGCCGCTCAGCGGAGCATCCACACTAGCAGCGCGACGCTGTCGCCACCTACATGTCGAGCTCGCGGCGAATAACCGAAAAAGACGTGTTCGCCCATAAAGGCGCGAAGCACAAAATGCGGAGAAAAGCTTACCAAAGCACGGAGTGACGGCTTGGAACAGAAGCAACACGAAAGGCAAATACAACATTCGAGTCATCGCCAAATGTCTGAGGTAATATGCTAGAGCTGGAGCATTTTTAAATCGGCACGTAAAGATTTGTTTACAACGCGGAGGAACGTACGAGCGCCGACGACAGTGGACCCTGTTCGGAGGAAAAATCTTCGGGGCCCCGCTGATATCCCAGGGCCGCCCACCGCTGACTATGCTCTCTCCGTCGGCCGCACCCACTCCCCCAGCTGCCGCAACGTTTCTGCAATGGAGGAAAGAACGCTTCTTTTCTACGTGGCTTCTGCGATGTTTCCTAACGTTGTACATTGCAGCAGCGTGGTCAACTGCGGTCCAACGTTTATACCCGTTTGGAAATGCTTACGTGACCTAAGTTGCCCGTATGCGGGTTTATATGAAGGAGAATATGCTGTAGGGAAAGTTGGTAAGCGCGAAAAGTGGACGAAGACTTAGAAGAAACAGCGCCTGCTCCGTGCGCCTTCTAAGTCTTCGCGCACTTTTCGCGCTGATGTGTGTTGTGTAGATGTTCATCTGCGCACAGCAATATATTGGAATGTTGTTGCTTTAAATTTATTTATAGCGTCGAACGAGTATATATTTCGTGAGGGGGGGGGGGGAGTACTAATATGGCACGTGGCAACTTCGGCAATGCCAAAAAAACATTAACACATGCAAGACTGCAAACGAAAACATGACAGAAAATAGAAAAAAATTGTACAAGCAACGAAGACTAGCAACGAAACTGTTGACGTAAAAGACATGTACAATAAATCCGCGTCATAACGAAGTCCTTGGTAAAGAAAACTGGCTTCGCTATAAACGATGCTTCGTTATTGGCGGATATGACTTGCTCTCTATGCAGTGGGAACTAGAAAGGAGTCTGAATAAAGAAAATAAAACGATTTTGTTACAACGAGGGTTTAGTACATAGAAGCTTTTTTGCACGTAACACATATGCTGGAGACATGATAAAATTGAAACATCTGCGAACTGCTTTGGAAATGGCAATGAAAGCACCAAATCTCAATTTTGATAAATCGGACAAATGTGGTTGGCTCCGCCAACGTTCTTTAACCGTCTTGGAATCGTTTTGGGGGTTTGCGAGGAGTGAATCCATCGAAAAGTTAAGGTAGGTATATTGCAGAGAGAGGAAGAAAAATCTAGCGAGTGACGTCCAGTGTGGCGGAATGAAGGTCTAGACACTGCGTCGTCGCATTCGCTGCGAGACGTTCGTAATCAGGAGATTTCCCAGGCAGCCGGTAGAGTTTCGCGTGGCGTTGACCCGTATCGTTCGAGGCCCGCGAAACGGCCTCTGGATGAAAGCGCTCTCATCCAGCGGCCGTGCCCGTGAGACCGCAGTCTTTGATCCGCGCGTCTAGCGTCGTCAGCAACGGGGATTCTCTGTTGCTGACGGCGCTAGACGCGCGACGTGATAGTCCGCTCTTTACCCGCCACGGTGGCTCAGTGGCTAAGGCGTTGCGCTGCTGAGCACGAGGTCGTGGGTTCGATTCCCGGCCGCGGCGGCCGCTTTTCTGATGGAGGCGAAAAGCAAAAACGCCCGTGTGTACAAGATTTCGGCACAAGTTAAAGATCCCCAGGTGGTCAAAATTAATCCGGAGCCCTCCAATACGGCGCGCCTCATCGCCTGCGTTGCGTCGGCGCGTTAAACCCTACAATCAATCAATCGATAGTCCGCTCTTTGAAAATGTTTGGCCGAATCAGTCGAGGTCGAAGCACGTCATTTTCGTTTCGTCTATGTGAGCCGGAAGAATAGACTTTGTCCGGATAGTTATACTTGGCATGAGTTCCTCCCATAACTCTTCCTAGGTTACCCTCTACCTGCGGCTTTAAAGCAGCGGGAAGTAGCTTTGGGGGCTTGAAGCGTTTTGGTGGAAAGGTAAAAAATACAGGGGTTTATCGAAAATTTCGAATTTGTGGAGGGGGGGGGGGGGGGGAGGGGGCGAAAAACTGCTGGGGTGTGTGTATAAATCCCTGGGCCTGGTTCTCATCGTGGGATTTTTTTTGTGGGGGGGGGGGGCGGTGTCAAATTCCTGCGGGGCGGGGGGGGGGGGGGGTTAGGGGGGGTATAAATCCCTGGGTAAATAACTGGTGGGCAGTACGCTGTCGGCGGCAGCGGATAAAAACAAGCCTTTTTTTTCTGAATTTCTCATCGATTCCGTGCACGAGCGAATCCCACAGGTAGAAAATGGACGCCAGGGAAGGGACCGTTCACCGCTTGCGTCCTTGGCGCTCGGGGCGAAGAACCCCAGAAATAAATTTACCATTCGATGCATGTTACCAAGGCTGAGGGCTTATCCTTAGGAGCTAACTGATCATTAAGTACAATGTTACGAAGGCTGAGGAATTATCCTTACGAACTATATATATATGTGACGCTGGACGTCTGTTCATTGTACACAAATATTCCCCACTCGGAAGGCATCGCAGCGACCGTGGCAGCATTTACTGGCTCAAACAACCCATCAATAGACATAGAGAGCGAAACTCTCGCAACGCTTCTAACCATTGTACTAAATTATAACCACTTCGAATTCAACGAAAAGCACTTCCTTCAGATCAGTGGCACGGCGATGGGAACCAAGATGGCTCCAAATCACGCCAATATTTTTATGGCATCATTGGAAACTCCTTTCATTGAGAAGCAAGAAAAGAAACCACTGTTTTACAGGCGTTTTCTAGATGACATATTCATGATATGGAACCACGACAAAGCGAGCCTTCTCGACTTCATTTCAAAATTTAACTGCCTCCATCAATCAATCAAGTTCACCCACGACATATCTCAAGATACTATCAACTTTTTGGATGTAACCCTTCAGGTACATGGCAACTCCCTCGCGACCACCGTCTACA
Organism: Haemaphysalis longicornis; assembly: GCF_048455015.1. NCBI lineage: Eukaryota > Metazoa > Arthropoda > Arachnida > Ixodida > Ixodidae > Haemaphysalis > Haemaphysalis longicornis. Next base: position 56,179,056 of record NW_027526361.1, on the reverse strand, counting down.
AAAAACCCACGGATCGCCAACAGTTCCTGCATTTTGACAGCAACCACCCACGACATTGCAAAGTTGGAATACCATACTCGCAGGCATACAGATGTATGTATGTATGTATTTATTGTACTTAGGAAAAGGAAAAGCCACCAACAGGCGTAATTTGTCTCGCCTAGGGGGCGGACACCGGAACGCCTGCTGGTGTAGGGGGGGAGGGGGAGGATAGGGAGAAAAGAATACATAGGATATACCGCCGAATCTGTTCTGATGCCCAAGAATTTGACAGAAACTCGCAAAATCTAAAGAACATCCTTCTGAATCAAAATTACCCAGAAAATATAATTGATGACGCAATCAACCGGGCCCGCCTCGTTGCGGTTGGCAACACCCCCGGCGATGGGTCCTACATGAGCCGGGAACCACCTTATGTGCGTTGTGGTCTCTTTGTGCTCGGGGAGGATGCGGGCTGCCACCATTCCCACCTTGCCTCTAGAGTAGTTGGTGATTGCCATTTGCGAGTCGCTCAGTACCGTTCGGGCCTCGTCGCCGCCGCACAGAGCTAGGGCGATAGCGGCCTCTTCCGCCTGCTCGGCATTGGTGGCTTGGAGGCTGCAGGCGTTGACTGTGTTTCCGTCCGCAGCGCGAATTACCACTGCCACGAAGTGCTGTGGTCTTTCCGGCATCTGAGCGACGTCGACGTACATAGCCGTGCGGTCGTTTTCGTAGGTATCCGCCAGCGCTCTGGCCCTGGCCTGTCTGCGCTCTTTGTCCCTCTGCGGATGCATGTTGCGCGGGAGCGGCGAGATCACCAGCTGTCTACTAATGATAGCCGGCAGCTTCTTTCTTTGCATGTCAGCCTTTTCTTCTTCTCTAGTTGTTGTCGGGCTGAGGCCCGCACGCTGTAGAATCTTCCGGCCAGTCCTGGTGTTCTGTAGTCGTTGTATCTGCGCTGTACGCTGAGCATCTCTTCGAGAGTATTATGGACTCCCAAGGACGCCAAGGCCTGGTTGCTAGTACATGGCAGGAGTCCAAGGGCCGTTCTGTATGCATTCCTTATGGCTGCGTTAATCCTATCCCGCTCGTACTGCAGCCATCGGTGGAAAGAGCCCACGGTACGATACGTGGCTCACCACAAACGACTGCAGTAGTCGCAGGAGGTTGGCTTCCCGCATGCCGTCACGCCGCGTCGAAATTCTCTTTATGGGGCGGGTGGTGATGCCTATTTTCGTTAGCAGCTTTTCGAGCGCCGTGTGATTACCGTTGCCTGCGTCCATGTGTAGGCCTAATACTCTGATGGTATTGACGTGCGGGATGGTGGTTCCGTCTTTGGTGTATAGGTTGATGTTTCTGTGTGCTTCTTGTTCTCCCTTCTTTCTTCGGTGGCCGGAGGGTGGTATGATCAAAAGCTCCGATTTTTGAGGTGAGCAGTGTAGCACCGTGCCGTGGAGGCTGGTTTCGACGGTATGTATTGCCTGCTGCAACGTCTCCTCGATGTGTCCGTCCGAGCCTCCTGTTACCCACAGCGTCAGGTCGTCTGCATATATGGTGTGTCGTAGGTCCGGCAGCTGGGCTAGCCTTTCGGCCACCGGTATCATTACTAAGTTGAATAGTAGTGGGGAGATGACCGACCCCTGTGGCGTGCCTATGCTGCTCAGCTTTCGGTCTTCGAACTGTAATTGCCCTATTTGGATGCTGGACGTCCTGTGTGACAGGAAGGCTCGTATGTAGTTATACGTCCGCTCTCCTAGACCAAGTCTGTTGACCTGTTCCAGGATGGCGGAGTGACGGACGTTGTCGAAAGCTCTTTTCAAGTTAAGCCTAGGATCGCCTTGCAGTCAACCTTGCTGGGAGTTTCCTGTGTGCAGAGCTTTGCTCTAAATCCCAGCATGGTGTCGGGGTATATGTCGTTCTCTTCCAGGTAGTCTTGCCACCGATTGTTCAGGACATGTTCCAGCACCTTCCCTGCACATGATGTGAGGGACATGGGCCGTAAGTTCTGTATGCTGGCTGGCTTGTTCGGTTTTGGGATCAGTATTGTACGGGCTGTCTTCCATTGTTTTGGGAGATCACCCGAGCGCCAGCATTTGTTGTAGTACATCGTTAGGGCTTTGATTGCCGTGTCGTTCATGTTTCTTAGAATCTTGTTGCTTATGGCGTCCGGACCAGCAGCCGATCTGCAGTTCAGTTCCTGCGCCGCTCTGCGGACCTCCCATTCTTCTATGTCTTTATCGAGTTCGGGGTTTGCCGTTCCTCTATAATGTGGGTGGCCAGTGTTAGGGGTGGCAGGCAGGTATTGTTCATTGAGTAGCTTGGCTAGCTTTTCAGTACCGTGCGTCTTGGTTGCCTTGTAGACGATCTGGGCAAGTCTGTGATGTTGATAGGCCTTGCTTTGCGTCTCGTCTTGCAGGTGCCGGAGGAGCTTCCACGTCTTGCTGGCGTGCGGCTGTCTGTAGGGCTCGTTGCATATGGCGTGCCATTGTTGAGCGCATAGCTAACGACTGTACTTCTCGATCTCTCGGCCGAGGTGCGCTATCCGCTTGCGCAGGCTTCGTAGATGTCGCTGTCTCTTCCATCGTCTTTGCAGGGATCCTCTGGCCTCGATCATATGGGCCAGTTTAGGGTCCATGACATGGATATGTTCGTCGGTTTCAATCTCCTTTGTGACTTGTTTGCTGGCCTCCACCATCTTCGTGGTCCATTGCTCGATATCTTCGATGGTCGAGTCGGTGTCGATTCGGCGGAAGGCATTCCAATCGGTTAACTTGTGCTTGTGTGTATTCTTGTTGGTGATGGGGACCTCCACTTCTATGATGTAATGGTCGCTCCCGAGACTATGCCCCGTGTTTCGCCACTTGGACGCCTTGCCGCTGGGGAGACAGATCAGTGGGGGAGACACACAAAGGCGAGGTCGGGGTTGGTGTCTCGGGCGGTGGAGGTACCGATGCGGGACGGTTGCTGTGGATCTGTGATGAGCTCGAACCCGGTAGCATCGTGGCGGTTTCGTGTGGTTCCATTGTGTTGCCGTTATGTTGAGTGATCTGGTTTTTACTAGCGCCAGAGGGAATTCCGCGTCCGGGTCCACACCGGTGGCAAAGGCACGCAAGTGCTGTTGTGTTACGGTGAGTAGGCGGTGGTTCTCGAGGCGCCGAAACTCGTCCATCATGTTCTTGTCGATGTTGTCTCTGTGGTAGAATCGGTAGTATTCGTCAGCTTTGGTGAGGTAAAGGTTATTGACATTGGTGCACCGGCTGAGAGCAATGTACACGCCCTCCTCTTCGCAGCTTTGTTGTTGTTGTTGTTGTTGTTGTTGTTGTTGAGCAGCTTTGTCTTCTCGTTCTTCTTCTTCTTCGGCGGTTCCCCTACGGGAAGATGACGACGGTGGTTGAACGCGAACCTATCTCGTGATGGATTCTTTGGCTGGCCAATCCCTAGGGGCATCCTGCCACAATCAGCATCAGAGGCGCTGCGGACGGGGCTGGTTGAGCTGCAAGGCGCGTGGCGCTTCCCGCCACAGCTTTCCCACGGGAAATTCAGGATCCCCCTCTAAAGGTTTCAGTTCGTCGTTTCCATTGACGTTCAGCTTCGCGTGCCTTCGTTGTATCAGTAGCTTCTTGACGTAGTTTGAATGAGTCAAGGACATAAGGCGCGTTCGTAGCACTTGCTCCTGTCCCGGATTTGTAGCGTAGTGGGAAGAGCACCGTGTACCTCCCATTGCGGCCAGAGAGTCGTGGGATCGAAACCGGGCGCCGCTAACTATTTCTTTTTTATATAGTGTAGTATCGCGGCGCTGTGGGTGTAAGGAGGAGAGTTGCGCATGCGCAGTGAGCGTGTGGACGGCGCCGCCATCAACGACGGAGGACCGGGCGAGCCTAAGAAATGCTCCGCATTTAAAAAATGAGAATGTTGCTCCTGCCGCATGGAAAATCGCAATCACACGCGGGGAGGTCGTGCTCACAAATTCGCCAGTGGAACAAAAATGAGAATAATTTAAGAGTGGGTGAAATTTATACGGAATATCGTGGGTTGAGTTCACAAAAAAATTCTAGGGGTCAACGAGTGGGGGTTGGGGGGGGGGGGGAGACGTTGATCTATCCTAGTATTCTTTACCATGGTCCCCTTCCAGCGGGAAAAAGAGGGTATTTGTCACTAAATTAACACAACTTGACCCTGAAACAAGTCCCCATAATTTACAGAGGTTTCACATTACTCCCTTTTAGGCAGTTCATGAATACGTGGCACCGTCTAACTTAAACGAAGTTGCATATCTGCGGCAAAATTCAATTTGTTTCGGTGTGCAAGCCTGGAAAAGCATGCTCACGTGCATACGTTGTAGAAAACTGTAACAGAAGCTTTACAGCCGTCCCATGGAGATGGGAAACATCTCTCCAGTTCCAACCAAAGTGCCTCGACGCTGACAGGGGCAAATCTTGCCTTCGTCACTGCGTTTTCCTGGAGCTTCATCAACTCATTTTCAGCTTCGACAGGTTCATGTGCGAAGCAATGTACGCCATCTTCAAAAGGGCCACAAGCCGTGTGCATGGGGCTGACTTTGGGAATTACTCTTTGATGTGGCAATTTACTGTGCTCAGAGGGGTTACGATTGCGGCTCTGTCTTTTGCCGATACTGCCCCGGAAGATCACCGAGCAGCTTAAAAGTACAATAGTCGTATACATTTGCAGCTTTTTACAAAAGCCGTTACTGGTTGGGGGAAGTGTCAAGAATGTGGACGCTTGTGTGATATTATGTGGATTGTTGTGGAACTGTCTGTGTGTCACGGCCGGATTAAACACTGGAAGGCGGGCACGTTCCAAAAAATATTTTTAACAGCGCTGTTTAAGCTTCAGCGAGAGAGAGAGAGAGAGAGAGAGAGAGAGAGAGAGAGAGAGAGAGAGAGAGAGAGAGAGAAAGTGGGGGCCCGTGTTCTCCTACGCCTCGCCTGCACATGTTTCCGCGAGCTGGGAGCCGCCATTTTGGGTAGCCGGCGCGTCACGTAGGTCGTGTCCTCTTCATGACCCCGCGCGACGCGGTGGTGTTGGCTCGCCACGAACGTGTGTGCGAGGGAGCGAGGGAAGGAGGACCAGTTTGTCACCTTCCTTAGCGCCACCCTCTCCCCGACCTGGGGAAGACCTCCTCTCCCCTCCGAGCTGACCTGCGGGACGAACGAGCGCTCCGCCGGGGGAGTCGACTGGGCGATTTGGTCGGAGTCGGTTGGCTCGGCTGTGCCTACGCCGAATGCCCCGATGATGGTGAACCCAGTTGGCTCCACGGACTCTGCCGAGAGATTCTGCCCTGATCGGTCGCCACGGGATTCCTCCCCTGCTCCCGCGGCCGTGATGTCGACGGATATCGAGGTCTGAGCCCAGCGGCTTGAGCGAGCGACAGGAGCCACTGTCTCCCCGCGAGCGATAGTCGTGTTGTCTGGTATATGCCCTGTATCTGCCAGGCAATAAAGCCTCATTTTGGATTTCCGGAGCCTGTCTACCGCATGTGAGTACCCGAACCCGTACGTGAGTCTTCGGATTCCGCAGGGCTAGTGTACGGCGCGTAGCGTTCTCTAGCAAAGCTAGCCGGGGTCCTCTGCTATCCCGTACGTTAACCCACAAGAGAGAGAGAGAGAGAGAGAGAGAGAGAGAGAGAGAGAGAGAGAGAGAGAGAGAGAGAGAGAGAGAGAGAGAGAGAGAGAGACGTACGTTTATTTGAGTGAGCGGCTGAAGTGGGCTTGAGCTTGGTCCGGTGGCTCAAGAAACAAAACTGCGGTGCCTGTAAAGGGTGCACCACCGCAGATAGCGTATTATAACAGTGAAGCTGGCTTTCGTGCGTGCTTTGCTTTTTTATGCTAGACCAGGTTGCTTGCGAACTAAGAGCTTTGTGGGGAAGTATTCATAAAATGATGGGGTATGCGTGGTCTGCGGAAAAGAAACAGAAACAATGCGGCACGTGTTAGAATGCGAGGGTATCCATCCAAATATACGAGGGAAATATTCGGCTTCCAGAAAGAAGCCCTAGTATTTAAGGGTAGCACAGAGGAAGTTAACTTCAAGGCTGTCCGGGCGACGAAAAAAAGATTAGAATGCTGGTGGACGAAAAGCAGAGAGGCGAATATTGCCTAGGACAGTTACAACCTGTAACAGGAAAAAAAAGTATGTTGTGCCTAATAGGTTTTTTGTGCCTGCCCTGAGAGCAGCGCTAGTATGCAAGAGTATAAAATATTAGTATTTTTGGTAAGATTACACGTCATCACCCCGCTACACAGGGGAAGCCAATAGCAATCATCATCATCATAATCGGAGTGTGAGCACAAGGGGCCTATGCGTAAGCGCACCCCTTATTATACCATTTTAAGGTGATAGTCTTTATTGGGCTTCTAAAAGGCAAAAAAAAAATGGCGCAGCTCTCACTAGTGGTGCAAGGCTGGAGAAACAGCGGAGCTGGGGGTCGACCTAGCTTCTTCTCCCTTGGGATCCGCTGTCAGTGTGAGGGACCGACCGCAGCGACCTTGTAAAATCCGGCTACATTTGGCCTCACCCCTCAGCACTTAGCCTACCTTAGCAAGAACATAGCAAAAAAGCATAGGCAAACTTAGCGAAATCGGAAGAAGCTAGGTCGACCCCCGCTCTGCTGTTTCTCCAGCCGCCAGTAGTGCAAGCTGCGTCAATTTCTTTCTTTCTTTCTTTCCTTATTTATTTTTTGCGGGGTATGGGTATGCGGACCTCTCTGCGGACCCGTTGGGGTCCCTGGACCCCCATTTGAGAACCACTGGTTTATCCGATCCTCACCCCCAACCCACACTTCGTCAGGCAAATGTCCTTGCGGGTTACCAAACGATCCGTTATGGGCAGGACAATTCCATTTTACACATTAATTTGAGCACTCCTTTTTTTTTCTGCCTTAAATAAATGTATTACTTTCCGCTTTTGGCTGGTGGAAGAAACCAAAGCTGTGTTTAATTTTGCCACTGCAGACGTTACCTGACACTAAAAATACGATAAAATTGATATGGAAGCCACATAAATCAAGTTTTGTTTTCAGCCTAAATCATTAGGTTCCGTTACGAAAAAAAAGTAATTTCGGTTTTTGCACCAGAAAGCTCCCTACCTGAAGGGAACAGCGAACAATGGCGATAATTACCGCCACCAGCGGTGACAGGCGTCAGCCCCTCCCAGGACCAAGCACTGCCGCTGCGACTGGACACGCCGACGGTTTGGGGGACACATGTCCGTCCACGCGATCCGGTTGGATGCGCGCGGGAGTGGCCGACGCGGCGGGTCATCCGGCAGCCAAACCGGTTCTCGGGGCGGAGACGCATGCGGGGACGCGTGCTTTTCCGCTCATGTGTAGAATTGCGGCATGAGAGTTGACAAAGGCCGCGCGGCCTTTGGCCCCGACGGAGGTCTCGCGCCCCCTCCGCAAAGGCCTGGAAGAAGGGGGTGAACCGTCGGAGAAAGGCTACCAAGACGAGTCGACCGGTGGAGGCCGCGCCGGTCGGTAGACCGGCCGTTCCTAGCTAGCTGGCGCTTGCGGGAGACGACACGTTGAGTTGTCGTCTTGAGTTGAGTTGTTCGCTTGGAGATCAAAATTCAGTTCTGAAAATGTTCCCAAGCACAGTGCAATTACTATACTTTTTCATCAGACGGAGCCGAAAATTCCCAAAATTAAAAAAAAAAATTGGCGCAGCTTGAACTGGTGGTGCAAGGTTGGAGAAACAGCAGAGCTGGTGGTCGAGCTTGTCCCCACACTGACAGCGGATCCCAGGAGACAGGAAGCAGCCGGACCCCAGCAGCGCAAAGCCGTTTTGAACGGCACTGTAAAGTATATACCACTAAAGTATGTGCAATGTTTTATTCAGTAGCAATCGTCATCCATTTCATAGTAGTCTTACGACGGCACAGCCGCGTGGGGCAAATCGGTAGACCTCCACTTCTTCGTCAGCTGGTCCGGTGGTCCTCTCCACGTGTGGAGTGCGAAGGGATGGCTTGACAGATTCATCGTCATCGTCTTCGGAGCGGCAGAACCGTGGCGCGCCGGTCGTTTTCACGCCGACGATGAAGGCGGGAGTTCCCGGGAGTTCCTCATGTGGCGTAAGCCCACGCGCAAGCCTGGATGATGTCGAGCGCTCGCCGCGAGGCACGCGCTCACGTGCGCTCGGCTACGCCAGACGCATTTGTGTCGGCCTAAACAGCTCTGCTGTTAAAAAACGCCAGATATCCAGGGGAAAATTGCCACGTGCGATACACCCAAAAATGAACCTTCCGCTGACGCAGGAAGCCGTAGCAATTTCACAGCAATCAGCTGATTCAGATTTTCACCGCATGTTGCTGTCATATCTACACGTACTTCTGCAGGTTCCTTTGTTGTTGGAGTGTGTGGCCTTTATGGCTGCGTTAACAATGAATCGGGGTGTCGAACCGGAACCAAACCGACCGGCATTTTTCCCGGAACTGAACCCAAACTGCTAATACTTAAGCCCGCTGAACTCGGACCAGAACTGAACTAAAAAACATTAAGAACGGTTACCGGTTCACGTCGAAACGGTTCTGCATAACGGTTCTACATATTCTACATACTACATAAAACTTCGCTTTATTCGAAATATAGGCACCTCGTAAGCCTACAATTTTGTTCACAGGTAAATATTGCTGCCAACCAAGACATGGCAAAAACCACGTGACGTACTAGGAGCAGCCTCTTTAGTAACGCCAGGAGCACCCAGTAACCAGCAGTACGCTGTCTCAGCGCCATTCTAAAAAAAAAAAAAAATCGTGCAGCTTGCATTAGTGGCGCAAGGCGGGAGAAACAGCAGAGCCACGGCGGCCCCTCTCCCTTCGTCGGATACCCGGCTGTTGCACCTCACATGGGTTTCCAAACTTGCCGCTGAAAGTTTTCCATGCAGGACTGGCAGGACCGGATCGTCTTTTCCGCCACCCTTCACATCTTTACCAAAGTGGACCGCGTTACCCGAGCAACCGTGCACGGACGTCCTTGGGATATCCGAAATACAGCCCAACATCCACAGCCCAGTTTAATTGGATGGCCACTGTACGTTCATGTTTGGTTGTACATTTTCGGACGTACAGTGGACTTGCACAAACGGATGTACAAGTCCGAATGACACCCGACAGTGGACGTACAAAGTTACTACGAAGCATTAAATAATGGCTTGATGGAATATAAAAGCAAAAACGAAAAAGCTACTTTGCTTTTCAATTAAAAAAGATTTTGTACATCAACACCCTGACTTGTATATTATAAGTTTTATCCGCACATTTCTAAAATTAAGCCTAACTTTTTTTACTTTTCTGGAGCACCTCACTAACTCCGTTGATCTCTTTGGGGAAGGATATATAGAAATTGAGAACTGCTAACGAAACGTGTCGCGCAAGTTCGGTGTCCATGTATGCCTATCTGTTTGGTAGTATTCCTTGTAGGAACATAACCTTCTCGTTATGTGATTCTCGAAATGTGTGCTGAACATTCAAAATACATTTAATTTCAGACGTCAGACTGGACGTACTTAAGTGTTAAATCCGGATGTCCCAGAGACGTACATGGTACGTCCATCGACCCAGAAATGGACGTCCTACGGATGACCGCTAGAGTCGCAAGGGACGTACGGTGGTTGCTTGGGTAGCACGCGCTAGAGCCTAGAACCCGCGGCAACCGGCTTCGCGAACTCGACGTCTGTAGCGCGAACGCACGTGAGCTGGCGAGAACAGCACGCGAGAGACCACGCCTTGAACGCTGGGCCGAGTTGAGTCACTCTTGGAGAGAGAGAGAGTGAGAGAGAGAGAGAGAGAGAGAGAGAGAGAGAGAGAGAGAGAGAGAGAGAGAGAGAGAGAGAGAGAGAGAGAGAGAGAGAGAGACTTTTATTGTTGCCCGGTAAGGGGTTGGGAGTAGGAGAGGTACGAGTCCCCGCCCATTCCCCCTCAGCCACCAGCCAGGAGTCCTTGGTCCCTAGCCGGCAATGGCTTCGGCCATCCGGACTACTTGCAGCTGTACGTAATCTTCCGAGCTGAACAAGGCTGTCCCCCACTAGCCGAGTATTCGCGAAGGTTGAGCTGGCCGACACCGGGCGCTCCTCACGAGGGGCATGCTCACGTGCGCTTGGTCTTAGTTAATTTTTTTTTTTTTCTGGTAATGCTCGACTGCGGAACTAAAAGATTAACAGCTCTGCTGTTATACACGGGAGAGCGAAAATATGAAAGGAGAAAAAAGTAAAACGAATTGTTTAAACAGCATTAATTCAAAATAAACCAGTTCGAGATAGCTTGTGTGTACTGGACTTGCCTGTTTTGCTAATTTTTGCTTTTCTTAGGGGCGTTTCAAAGTGGCCTCCAGTGCTGATATTCATGGCGAGGGGTAAAGGTGGACGATTTAGTGAGGCAAATTGAAAATGTGAGAGTGAGGCCAGGAGGATCGAGAGGAAGAGAAGGGAATCGAGAGGATAGAAAGGAGGACAGCAATAGGAGGGGAGAGGGTCAGAGGCGAAAGGTAAAGGAGATCGGGGAGGGTAAAGGGGGAGGGAGAGAGGCAGATAACAAGGGAGAGGAGTGTAGAAGGACAAGTACAGAAAGGCTGAGGGAAGAGAGAGGACAAGAAAGTAGGATTGAGTCAGGGGTAGAAAAGGCAGGAGGGGAGGTGAATGGGAGCTGTACAGCATCAGGGGTAGGAGGGGGAGAAGGCGCTATATAGCAACTGAATGGCTTCCACACCTGCACTTGGTGGTGTCTGCTATTCCACTGGCAGCTGAACCACCCCATCTCGTTTAGGCTGTTTAATGTCTCGCTCTTATATTAATGTTTTGCCTGCAAATAGTCCGTATGCAGTATTTTGATTGCATGTGCAATAAAATATTAATCCGCGAACAACAAGCCCATAATAGCAGCTGCTAGCACAGCATGTTTGTCAAGCACAAATCGCTGCAGAGTGGGAATAACAAATGTGAAAGCCTACACTGCACAAGACTCTTATAGAATTTTTCTCGACAGAAGTGGCGATGTGTTCGCAGTGCAGAGGGGGCAAAAAAAAGATCCATTTTAATGCCAAATCTGAGAAAAACATTTTCCGTGGAATGAGATTGTGGTGTTGTTTTCGATGGAGATAAATAAACACCTGTGCACTGCGCGACATCAGCACTTGTCATGCACTTCACAATCATTTTATGGATTGCTGCAGTGGAGTGCACGGGCCGAAACACTTCCCGCAACTTGGCTGAAATTTAGTGCACACAGGAAGACTGCACTATGTAAAGGGCAACTCCACCCCTAACCTTGGAAGCCTTTTTTCGGAAAAAAAAAGTAAGCCAAGGCAATACTTCGTAAATCTATGTATTAAACTATGGTAAAAACCCACACCAGCCACGAAGTAATGGGCCAAGACCCAGTAGTTACAATTTCCATTTCAGTAATAGAGGGGTATAGGTTCATTCCAATTACTCAATCTTAATTTTTAATGTATATGCAGAAAAAGTACATATACGCATACTTGAAAAAGTCAAAGGTGGGTTGTGATCTGCTAAACCAAATTAAATTCTTCCTCCAGTACAACTTACACAAGTGCTCCCCATATCAAACAGCCCCGCCTCATTCAGCCCACAATTACTACTACTTCAAGATCAAATGAACTCAAAGTACAAGCAGGACATTCATGCACAAAAAAGAGGCGTTTGAAAATGATTCCACAAAATTTTTACTTCAAAGCAAAAATAAAAATAAAACGCTACTATCAAAACCAGAGATTCAGGAAGACAGCTTTGGTGCAAAGCCTTGCGTTTTCCTTTATCAGAGGTGTCCCGATTACGCTGGTACCAAGGGGTCAGTCTTGCAGGTGTTTCCTTTTTTAAATGCATTTACTAGGAACTCAAGGGTGTGCATGTCTTTGCTGGCAACAAAAAGACACCTGGGCTAGTAGCACATACATCACAGAACACAAGTGGAGCAGCTACACAACTACACACACAGCCTTGGCTAATTTTCTTGACTAACGCAGCTCTGAATGCACGCCTAGTCTTCTGCCCCAGACGTCTCGAGGATGGTGTCAAATGCAAATGGCACAAACATGTAGCCCTCTCCTCTGTAGAACTTGCTCTGGAATTCCACCCTGCATGGTTCAAAAGAGCAGTGTTGAAGCAATCAATGCAACATGTGCACAAAAAAACAGCAAAATTAGATCAAGCTGTACACTACAGCCAACTTATTACGAAGCCTGCGACTAAATGCATTCTATGTGAACTTGTTTCAGGTTCCCCTTATCAGGTCATAGGTGTGTGTCACATGTGCAGGAGCCGTGTACACTAGTAGCATGAATGCATTTAAAAATCAATAGCCAGCACTCTGTGACTGCCAATGAAATGCAGATGTAATTAATAAAGGCACAATACAGCGCCGGCTGAAGATGGTTCTTGGCTCCAGCTGCTGTCCAGCGGCTGTCCTTGTGGTTACTTCCTTCTGTCTTCGTCTGAATTCGCGCTGGTTTCATCCAAGAATAATTAACTAGCCCAGCTTGCAACCCTCCTCCAGCTGCTAGTGAGTTTTGCTCATTGGGTACCATGTGTCACAGGGGCTCTGAATGCACTATTTCACTAGGAAATTTTCATGGAGAATTCATTCTTTCTAAGGCCCTTTGGACACAAGTGAGCATGTTTGTTGGGTACTTCTATATGTCGCGCACCAGACATCTCACACTAGCCGCTTTCACTGCTGCCTGAAGTCACAAAGGCTGCATCCTTGAAAAACTTTACCAAACATCTCGGATGTCCCGTGCCGTGACACAACAAAGACAATAAAGAGTACCTGGGAATGTGATGCCACGCTTCATGGTAGGAATTTTTTTTTTCTTATTTTTTTTTCTCCCAAAGTCACCACATGACGCAATGCAGACAGTTTTGGCCTCGAAATTTCGTCCCCCCCCCCCCCCAAAACAACTGACTCAGCAGACGCACATTTTCCATGGCGAGCCACCTTGAAAAGAAGGGAGCGAAAGAGTGTTTTACCAGTGCAGACGCAGGGCGTGGAGAAAGGCGGACAGTCCCTCCATGATGAGCAGCACGGCCACCGTGAGGAACGCCCAGCCCGCAAAGGTCATGTACATGATGAAGCCGCCTACCACGCTGATGGGCATCAGGCCGTTCTTCAGCACCATGTTCCACAGCACCTCCGACAGCTCTGCAACAGTTGCGCGAAGGACTCAACACGGGGCCATCGGGACAACCTTTGTGTGCGATATAGAAACCTGTCCCCATCACCGCCGGAACCCACCTATTGCGTAAAAGGACCTGGTAGCTACAATTAAGTCTTCAACCTCCACCAGCAACCACTCCTTGAAACATCGAAGTTTACTCGTATAACGTCATGCACTCACTCCCTAATGTTGCCGAGTTGACTCAGGTTGAAAAAAATTATTGGGGGAGTTTCACCATCTATTGGCAAGCTATAAAAATTGTTTGGCAATTTCGCAGCAAGACTGCAATTTCGTTTTTTCTGCAGCAGCAACCACCTCCAATCTAACATGAAAAACGCCCTTAGCCTGCCACCACTACCTTTGCTTTACCCCACAGCAATAACTGAACCACCTGAGAAAAACGGTCCAATGGCAGTAGAAGTACCCGTCAAGAAAATTAGAGTTGTACAAATCGGGCATTCCACAAGCTTTACAGCATCTTTAACGAGGCTTCATAAATGCTCGTGCGTCCAGAAACTTGTGCCTGTGCAGAAACCCCTCTCTTACTGGCAGCCTGTTTTCTAGCCAATGACTGGCTGCGAGCTCCACTAAAGGGTTAGAGTAGGGGTGTGCGAATATTCGAAACTTCGAATATTCGATTCGAATTTTTTGGTATTCGATTCGATTCGAACGACACTTTTATTGTTCGGAATATTCGAACCACCCAAAACTAAAAAAAAAAAAAAAAAAAAAAAAAAATTCAGAGCGTGTCTGTATTGGTGTTTGTTTACAGTGGACTCTCGTTGATACGATTCTGGGGGTGCGAATTTCGGGATGATACGAATTTCCGAAAAGTCCCGGCGAAATTGCATCGTTTGCAATGGGAAAAATTTAGGCTGTTACGAACGGACCTGCGCGGCCCGGCGGAAGGTACGAACGAGCCGGCGAGGCACCCGACTGCTGAACGAGCAAGTGACGGCTCTCGCTCCCCTGTTTGTCACTCTTTCTCCAGAAACGGCCGGGCTGTTGTTTTCTGCTCGCGAAAACGCTTTGCGCACGCCCAACGCGCTGACACCGCCGCGAAACCACCCCCACGCTGCGCGCGGCGCGGCCGGCGACGTCAACATGGCGTCGGCTCGAGCCGCGAAGTGGCGCGGGCGCTCGAGCGACCGCTTCTAACCACTCTTTAAAATGCGGCTCAAGGGAGACACGAAGTTGCTTGTGCGGTAAAGGAGCTGATAATTCATGCGATAACTGTACTATAAAACATCATCCGCGCTGCTAGTGAAAGCGCCCATAAAATATTTGCCGGGGTGCTAAGCCTAACTGTCTCTGGCGGAGCCAAGGCGGCTGTCTCGATCTCATCGCAAGTAGTCAGGCTCCTCCATTCTGCCGTGGCGTTCTGTGGTACGCGTCATTTTCTGACCGAGGTAGGCGCTACCGCGGGCGCGAAATCGTCGATGTGGGCGTGAAAATACAGCACTCGCAGAGCCGAGGCGAGCGAATCGCGTGTAAAACTGCACCATGCGGTTCACGCTTGGCTCCTCCTTACACCGTGGTTGCGGCGTGTAGCGAGCTTGGGCTTGGGCACACCGAGTGAGGAGACGAGCGTGAAGCTTTATGTGCTCCAGAAAGGACTGCTTTGCGACACGGGGGTTAGAAAAAGCAGAAAAATCACAAATTTCTTCACGCGAAAGTAGGAAAAGAAATAAACGAAAACTTTTTTCAGCGCTAAATTTTTTGGTCTGTGTTGGTTCATACGAATTTCGGATGATACGAATATTTTTCGCAGTCCCGCGAGATTAGTATAATCACGATTTTACTGTATCAGCGTGCGGCAATGTGCACGGGCTCGGGCATGCCAGCTACTAGTGTCTCAAGTGCGCGGCTGTTTTCGATATCTGGTAAAGTGGTGACGAGCAGGAGGTTGTCACTGCTCCCCGAACATGTCGAGCAGTTAACCTTTCTCCATGTTAACATTTAAGTGAGTGCAGACCTTAACCTGTTGAGTGCAAAGGTATTGTGTAATTCCTAATTATACTTTGTGTGATTTGTTGAGCACTAAAGTTGCTGTTTTTGTGTCTCTAGATGGTGAAAACTTTAATTTTACAAAAAACCATAAGTATTCGTATTCGAAAAATATTCGAAAAATATTCGATTCGATTCGAACTTTGTTTTTATTATTCGAATTCGCTTCGAAATTAAAAAATTTATATTCGCACACCCCTAGGTTAGAGCGTTAGTGGCGACACCAACTCACGGGCATGAGCCAGGCTGAGGGCCCACAGTCGGAGGTAGGAGGCAGTGTGCGACACCGAGCCGAGGCAGTACTCAATCGTGTGGATGGTCTGGTTGATGAAGGTGTCGCCAAAGTTGAACTCGCCCGAGTCGTCACCGTGGCCACCGTGGCCTCCACCACCACCAGAGGGGGCAGCCTTGGGTGGCTCCGCCACAGCGTTGGTCGCCGCACCGTCCTCCGCATCCTTGTAGCCCGGCATGTCGGGCCGAACTGAGCTGCCGGCACCAGCCTGCAGAGGGAGAGAGAAACTTTGCAGGCCTAACATTCCGCCCCTCGAAAGAATTGGCGAGGACATAGAATGTGGGCATATGCAGCCCACACGTGTGTGCATACATGTATGCAATGTAATAAATGGATGTGTGTAATAGGTACACGTTTGTAATACACGCATATGTAATGTTTTCACATGCACATATATGTATGTTCATACGTATGTACACACACATGCTTGTTCACAAATGCAAGACTTCAGTGCTGAGGCCTCACTGCTTCCAAGCTCACCCTTGAGGAAACTTACAGGCTGCTGGTTAAGAGGGAAAGTGTCCTCCACGAGGAAAACAAAAGATGCCTCAATGCGAGTCTACGTATCCACCTCAGTTGGGAAAAACTCCGGTGCACTTCATCACCATTTCTTATTTTGAATTGATCTTGGAAAGAGGCTTCTATTCCAAACTTGGCACAGAAGGCTCCAGTTCACAGCAGAACTGAAACAATAGTGAAGGTTGTTCCTGGTCCGCTTCTTCACCCAATGTGGGTGGCTCCGGTTGGCAACCACTGACTAAAGCCACCACCAAGATTGTAGCCAGGCCCCTAGTTCCATTTTATTGTACGATTTGAATGCTAACAAGCACTTAACACACCGATAGCTATGTTTTTAGCGTTTCCTCTTTGTATCACTCTTTAAATTGAGTAGCACGAAATTTGAAGGCTTTCCAGTATGTCTTGAACTTTTTCAGTTAGAAAAAACACATTTTGAGGGTGGAACAGAGCTGAGTGATTTACCAAAGGCTATTTATATTAGGTTGACCAAGGCTGTATTTTGTTTTCATGGCTTCTTTAATTCATTCATCCCAGCCCGGCTCCTTTGTAGCAGGAGTAGCTACAGAAATTAGAGTTTGGCTATACTTGGGTACAACTTGAGAACAACGGAAGTCGCCCCTGCGCCTCGGCCCTGCACTGGTTGGTCTTCCGCGCGGCACGTGCAGTGCCTTACTGCGAGTATTTTGAACGTGACACAAGTTGTTTCCATGATTTTCCAGACTTAGAGCGAATTCCATTGGGTGAACAGGAGCAAGTGCAGCGAGCAGCCAGAGCAGCACACGGGAGTAACGGGGATGTGTGCTTCCGTTCCGCGAATGAAACATTCGCGCTGCTCCGGGAGCAGTGAAAAGAGGGGGAGGGCCTGATGTCAAGAGTCATGTGACCAAACTTTTCCCACTCTCGCTTCCCGGAGCATTTGGCGCGCTCGTGTTGTCCGCACGCTGCTCCTCGCCAGTTTTGCCAGATACGTGCCGGTGGTTTTGTGTCTGCCTTCCGCATGGCGACGAATGAAGAAGCCGAGCGGATGTTCATGTCCCTGATACAGTCACCATCGTATCTTCCAAAAATTAGCTGCGAACGATAACAGCATCCGCCTCCTTTTCCAGATACGACTCTACCTTCGGTCGCTGCTCCGGCGGGGTGAACAGGTGCTCGAACATAAGCTCATGCAATGTCAAATCGTCGTCGTCGTCGTCGTCGCTGCTGCTGCTGCTGTCCAATGATGAGTTTGCGCTTGAATCTGAGGTGCTTTCATCATTTAAAAGTAGCGGCATCGTCCAGACGGCCGCGCTTAGCTGCTGCCGTACGCACTGAGCGCCTATCGCGGCTGCTGTATTCCGCCATTTTTCCTCCGCCACCCGGGGATAAAACCAGAAATGACGTAAAAGAGGTTATGTGACTTCCTCGGCGTTCCCTGTTACTCCGCCGCTGGCGACGGAGCACCGAGAATTGCTCTCAGCACCAAAAAAGTGCTCCTCCTCGACCAATGAAACACAACGCCCCTGCTCCTGCCCGACCACTGGAAGACGCGAGAACTAGCGAGAGCACTTTGGGTGCAGTTAGAAGTGCTCCTGTTCACCCAATGGAAAGCGCTATTAATCTGGTTATAATTTTTGCAACAACAACAACAAAAAAAAAAAAAAAGAAACTAGGTTAGAGAAAGCAGACAATGCGATACGTTAAGCGCAATCTCTTTTAAAAACACTCGTGCGTGTTGACGTCCAGGTCCGTCACTTCAGTGGAGTGACACACCACATGAGCTACTGCCGTTCTAAACTTGCACACGAGTATAGTCCGATGCAGATTTTACCCGATACAAATTTGCTTAAAAAAATCATGCTTTTGTCATACTATACATACATATAAAAAAAAAAGTTATGAGAGGGAATTTCTTTAGCTATCCACCAGATGGCTTTACTCATCTTACAAACACCTTGAACGCAATGAAACTGGGCCCTTAAACTGTCGCCTAACAGGACCGTTCTTAAACAGGCGTGGAAATGGAAGAGTTGAGCCCCAAACTGATCTCGTGCGAGCAAATGCACCCCCAACATACATTCTACGGCAAAATGCTGGAACTTGTAACATGCCAGCAGGCGAAGCAGCTCACTCGTGTGCCAGCAGGCGGCTGTGGTACGTACCTGGGCGTTGGAATGGGGTGCAGCGAGCGCAGCCTGCTTGTGCTTGTGGCGCAGGTAGAAGGGCTTGGCGAGCAGGATCCACGGGATGCACACCACAGCCAGGATCACCAGGAAGGACTGCAGCCCTTGCTGCAAGCAGAGCGACAGCAGCAGGAACGGCAGTAATTGTCACAACACAGAACTGAACAACAATTGACCCCACACTAGAGTGGTGTAAGGGTGACAGAACATCCATAGAAGGCCCACACAATGCACCTGACAAAAGGGGGGAAAAACACAAAAGTAAGGATGTTACCATATTTCTAGTGGTTTACAGCAACCAAAAACAGGAAGGAATGGTCAAGAAATCTTATCTCACTGTGCTAATGCCTTTGCCTGGAAACGAAGGCTCATGTCAAATCAGCACTGAATACGCCTCGAGCGCGGCCTGTAGGGGCGCCACTGAAACCCCCCTAGCGGCCCGTTTCGAAAGCAGGCGCGGGAGTCGGCGTCCGGCTCCCAAGGGCCACCGCTGCTTTTGCGGCACGTCCACGACAGATTTACCGTGTGCGGGTGTTTGAAATCCATGTTTATGTGAAGCAGTCACTCTATTCGCAAATGAGGCGTGTTTACGAGAGTGTAAATGTTTGTGACGCGATCTTAGTGTGGTATATTCGGTCTGTATAAGCGCCAGCGGCGCGGAATCGGCGTGTGATGGAGCCGACTGTATAAAAAAAATTATATATTTTTACCTGAATTTACTAGCAGTGTCTCCGTAACCACTGGTTCCTCAGATGTTCATGCTGCGGCTATACACAACGATTTAAATTGTTTTTGTGCGCTTACAGAATCAGCGGGGGACTCATAACTGACAGCACGCCAGTTACGTTTGCCAATATTATACCTCAGATATTGATCACCACCATTTACAAGCCAGTCTGTGTTAATTTCGGGAATATTCAACAAAAGTACAATAGACAATGCATAATTATACTCGGGGATCAGCACACGACAAAGTCGTCTTGTCGTGAGGTGAGCGCCCGCAAACATTCATCTGCTCCTCTGCGAGCAGCGCTGAGACGGGCTTAGAATATAATCCGCGTCCGCGACTAATGCTTCTTCGAAATATCGCCATATGGCACAGGGAGCCAGCAGAATAAAGCGTAAACTGAAATCAGAGGGCCTTATCACATACCACTGTCTTCCTACGACACCTTTCATCGCTTGTTGAACAGCTAGCCTACCCTGTATACTTCCAAAAATGTGGCCGCCGTATGATCAGCTGTTCGTTGAAGTAGAAAAACAAAAGGAAAGTAAACGCGAGAACTAAAACGTTCATTGCTTGCTTCCGCTCCGCATTTGTACACAGCGTCCGTCCCCCCCTGCCGATGTCTCGCAAAATAGCAGTGCATTTCGCGTATAGTTGGTCTAGTGAACCCTACCTGGCTTAAGTTTCGACGAACGTCTTTAGCAAGTCAGAAGCTGCACTTTTTTTTTTTATTTCCGTTAGAGAATTATGTTTCTTAATTCCGCACTTGCACAGCCTGTATTTTTCCGTCGTTTGATTAACTTGTCTTGGCGTGTGTGGGCACATATTTAACGATGCACAGCTAGGCTTAGAATATACTTAACATTTTCGCATCGTTTATATGCTTATAAAAGGCATAAGTTATAGTCCGGGATTGGGTAATCACATCCCCGAAACATATTTTTCTGCGACGTATATATTCGAAGCGAAGCCGCATTCGTTGTCCACGCTGCAAAATGAAGCCAACCTCTCATTGTGCCAGTATCAGGTCTAAACGAGGCGACAGTAAAATTCATTTGTGCCTGATGTTTTGGAGGTGACAGGGGTGATATGTTGCTACCGTCGCCGACGCCCGGAAGAGCGGCGACAAAGCACGCAGCACCGCGTCTCCGCGTAGCTCTTGCAGGCGATCGCGTACTCTACGAAGACACAGCTGCTTTTTAAGTGACCTAAACGTACTCTTTGAATATAGACGTCAACATAAGTTTTTTTCAGGGCGCGGAAAGGCGAAAAGAAGCGAAACAGAACCTAAACACTGCACGCGGCCCTATCAGCCACGCAGCGCAAATCCCGTCAACGCCGCGGAGGAGCGGCGGCAGGCGGCGCAGCGATCGCGAAGCTCGAGGCGTATAAACTGAGGCTACACCTCGGCAGTGAGGTGCACCATACCGGAGGGCTGCGAGTACCCAAGGACAATCAGCAAGCACTGAAATCCTGTATGCACAGGCATTTTTTGTTTTCTGCCTCCATCAGAAAACAGCCATGGCAGCTGGGGATCAAACCCATGTCATCATGCCGACATCTCAGCCACGGAATCACCGTGGTGGGTACAAAGGCTTGAGTCAGAAATTTGCTTAAAGGCAAAACCACAAGACACCTCACCACGGAAGCAGCCAGCTGCCTGGAGCTATTTCCTGAATCCCCTATGAGGTAATTAAGACCACCTTTTCAATTAGGTGGCCAGACCTTTGCGCTGCATTTAATGCTTAGGCCTGCTCAGCTGCCTTGGAAAAGGAGGGGAAGATTTTCTTACTGATGAAAAAAAAAGAAAAAAACATGTTAGGCAGATGAAGGCAGATTTGCAGCTGCTAATATGCTTACTATACGGTACACGCTAACCTAATTGATTGATTGTGGGGGTTTAACGCGCCGACGCAACGCAGGCGATGAGGCGCGCCGTAGTGGAGGGCTCCGGATTAATTTTGACCACCTGGGGATCTTTAACGTGCGCCGAAATCCCGTACACACGGGCGTTTTTGCTTTTCGCCTCCATCAGAAAAGCGGCCGTCGCGGCCGAGAAACGAACCCGCGACCTCGTGCTCAGCAGCACAACGCCTTAGCCACTGAGCCACTGCGGCGGGTACACGCTAACCTACATCAACAACGTATGACAGTGAAAAGCACGTGGGTGTGCTGCCCTACACAGCTATGCAGCCACCAGCTTAACACAAGCACCACGGGAAGTCCCAATTTCTGGCTTCAATGCCTAGACAGAAACTAATTTGCCAATCTCATTTGCAGCTGTACTGTGCAGTGTAACCCAGGTAATTCCTTACACAACTTATTTAGCAGAATCTAGACATCTCACCCGAGCACACAAAATTTTCATGTTCACCCTTTTCATGGTTACTACCGTATTTTCCTGTCTATAAGTCGCACCTTTGTATAAGTCGCACCCCCCTCAAAATGACAGTTTTTCCGAAAAAAACGTATATAAGTCGCACCGGTGTATAAGACGCACCGGTATACAAGACGCACTTGTTAATTAGGTAAACTCATAGTGAATCAGATCGTTAGAAAGTGCGGCGAAAGTACATGGTTGCTGCAGCCGCCGCCTGTGAATGCACCCCTCGGTAAGGAGGGCTAGACATGCATATACCGTCCAAAGTCTAGCCAGAACTAACTTCTCAAAAATGGTTTATTGATACACACAGATGGCGTGTACTTAGACGGTGTTTAGACAAAACCATCGAAGCCTTCTTCCGCAGACTTGCTAACAAATAATTCAGCAACTTCAAGTGGGAATTCCGCCAGCGTATCGCTATCGCCCTCCGATTCACTGATGTCTTCTTCGCCAACATCGTCACCACTCGCGGACCGGGTTACTCTGGCCTTTATCAACCCGGCTACAACTGTTTTTGTAGAAATGGAGTCCCTAGAGTTGGAGACCCACTTGGCCACCTCTCCAAACGTCGCGCGGGTCTTGCGTGCTGTCGTAAATCCGCGCAATAAAGGTGTCATGGCGAACAGAAGTGACGCGAACGGAAGCAGCCCGAAATTCGAAACTTATCAGCAAGCTGTTATTTTAAAAATTAGCAGCACGGTTACCTCCTTCAGAGTAACTTTGTAATAATTTATAAGCTGCATGTTGTTTTTGCAACCCAGTTTGATGTTACTTTCAATTTATTCTGAAATGTAGTTACTGCGCATGGCAGAAAGTGATGCGCAGTTGTTTCAGGCCATTATGATTGTTTTTGACTAGAAAAGTTGCAAATTCTCTGGTTTAACGTTCTGAAGCGACATATGGGCTATGAGAAACGCCGTAGCGGTGGGCTTCGTATTCATTTAGACCATAGAGCTGTGTCTCAACGTGCGCTGGCCAGGCGTGGCCGCCGCGAACCGGATTTATTCCATACATAAGTCGCACCGGTGGATAAGACGCACCAACGAAAATGTCAGAAAAAAACCGCGACTTATACACCGGAAAATACGGTACTGGCTTTTTGTTTGTTCGCACACAGGTTGTACAGGCTAAAAATGCTAGCCAATCACTGAATTCACTTTTTAGTGAATTCACAAAAAAGCTAAACAGCACTCTCCAACAGACGTTTCCAGTCAAAAAGACGCGCCAATAAGCCGGAAAGCTTCAGAACCCGGCCTGCACATTCTGTACTTTATTCTGGTAAGCTTATAAGACAATGTTTACGATTAACATCATTAATACATACGCAAAAAACAGACCCGGCATTTGCACAGAGCCCATCGCCAGCATTACTTTTGCAGGGGCCCCCTCCCACGCACCTGTCCATTGTAAAACTGTGCCTGGTAGCAGGGCTCGGTCGGGTAGGAGAAGAGGAACATGTTGATGAGGGTGATGAGCAGGCTGGGCGCGCAGTACGTGTCCCTGCCAAAGTTGATGGTCCACTTGGCCAAGATGATAATCACCAGGTAGCCAAAGATGGCGCACAGGAACAGCAGCTGGGGCACAAACTCACACCACACGTTGGCCATGTTGCGGAAGAACCTGTAGCCAAGGAGAACACGCAGTTCAACGGGCACACTTGCTACCGCCAACACGAAGACAAACAGAGACAAAGGCTGAGATGAGACTCTGCAAACAAACTGTGCCACTCTTGCCCTGAAGTAAATCCACTGCTGCACTGACTTCATTTCATTCAGCAGCTTTTCTGAGGATAACGCCCCTTCTACTTGAAAAAGTAGACCGCTGGCGCTCCGACGCATGCATGTCTACAGGATTTTAAAGCTATCCTAGAACATGGACAGCTCAACTAGCACAAAAATGCTCACAAAGAAAACAAAACTCATTACACTGAACATGTGACTTGAAGCTCAAGATGAGCAAGCCAGCTGCCTAGGTGACTGTACAATGAAAAATTAAATGGTCAATTCAAAAAAGGCTCCGCTAGTGGCACTCCTTTATGTGGGCTCAGGACAGGGTGCCTGACAATAAATTAGACGCACACATAACTTACTGTGACCAGGTCAACGTTTCAAGATCATTGTTATGAAAAGGCACAAATAAAGGTGCCGCTCACCGATGATTCCAGAGGCTGAGGAAAACCCCGAACAGCATCTGGGTCACGCCCAGGACAATGGACATCTTCATCTTGTACGAGTTGGTGAATGGAATCTTGTTGGTAGCCAGCTGCCATGCCTGTCAAAAGAAATAGGAAGAAAAGAAAATGAACAGATGCATCTCGCATTACACAATGCGAGCCCGTGCACGGAAGCTTGGGACTCACCGGATCCACGCCAAATGGATACGGCACGCCCATGAAGTTGTCCACTGGGTCCAGCTGCTCATGCTCAAGGTAGTCGGCTCTGTAGAAAGAACAAAGCGAGTTTAGACACATCCTCGCCTCACCTTTGTCTCACCAATCTGGTCCCAAGAGGGCAGGCACCACTCAGACAGTGGGAAAAAACATGATGGATATGCAGCTACACATGCATCTTGAAACTTCAACCAGACTGCATGATCATCACTGTTGTGCAATGCATTAAAAATATATATTTTTCTATTTTGTAGCTCCTCATAAGCCATATATAAAGCATCCTCTAAACTCCACTGTCCCTCACAAATCTCAATAGGTAAAACTAGAAATTTTCAGGCAGGCTTTCACGCCAGTAAGCAATTACAAGGCAAGAAAGAAAGCAGGAACAAAGCAACCAGCTCTTTTGGTAAACCACAAAATGAAACAAGGTTAACCTGAATTTGTAAACTGGTCTGCAACTCAGGTTTGTATATGACAGGCAAATGCATAGATCAACGTAGACTAAGGGAAACACGCGAGTCAAAAAAGGAAGCTCACTTTTTGGTGACGAACCAGGAAGAGCCAAAGATGTTGAAGGACTTGGAAAAGGTGTCATTGTAGATCAGGCCAGTGTAGATGCTGAACACCCCCATGAGCAGGATGATGTAGCGGCCACCAAAGAACGTGTTCCAGATCTGTTTCAGTTGGAAACAAAAGCGAGGAGGCAAAATGGTGCGATCAAAGCAAAAGCAGAGAACGTGAAGGGCACCGTATGCTGTTACAATAAGTGTACAGTTGTTCTACAAGTAGTGGCACAAAACTATTTATTCCTCAGAGCTGCCACAACAGGCAGAGAGGCCCCACATCTGCCTAATAACTAGCAATTATGTTTCAACAATTGCATCCATAAAAGCCACAATATGATGCATACATTTAAGCAGCAAACCAGGAAAAGCATGGTTTTAGTTACACTGCAAGCTACATATAAGGCTGGCACAAGGCTCTGTACGTGAACCTTTATACATATCCACCTACACAGCAAGACGAAAAAAGACCAGCAAAACTTTAATGGTGCCAAGGAGCATGCCTTTCCTCATCTAATTACGCAAATGCAATGCACGAGTACAATCACACCGGTACACCATTACGAACGTTAGTGCACTAAGAGAGTAACATATAAGTCATAATATAGGCGGTTCCCCACCCCCCCCCCTCCGAAAAAAATGAGTGTGAACACTGCCCCTCCTCTTATACAGCAGTCAAGGCAAGATTGTAAATTCTAACTTGGCAGCCATGACAGCGCAAGCCTCCCATTGCATGAACCTAGATGAGATATGAGCACGGCAGAGTTCTCCTCAGCATGACAATTTCTCCTGGTTCTCAATAATCCTCACGTTTTATCTGTGTATGCATTTGCTTTAGGCCGCCAGCACTTCGGGACAAGGGCTGGAAGTAGGCAGCAGTTCACTGCTGCATTCACGATGTATGTACTTACCAAACTGTTCAACTGGCAAATCGAGCCGTCTCCCATTAGAAGCCATCTATCGGTGCAAGCGCCTAATGAAATCACATACGTGTCGTAGTAGTTGCAGACATCGCACACTAAAGCCTGCCTCATCAGATCACCCCTCTTTGGTGCACACGAAAAGGCCGGCCACCGGTCTATGCGCCCTTCCTCCACTGCGGCACCCACCTCGTTGTCCGACTTCTGGGCCAGCAGGGCCTTCTCCTTGAGCACCATCCAGAGGGCAAACAGGAACATCAGCGTGCCGTGGCCCGCATCCCCAAACATCACCGCAAACAGGAACGGGAAGGTGATGATGGTGAACGGGGCTACACCACAAGGGAACACGGGTGAAAAGTGTCAGTCTTACTGATTGCTAGTCCGGTAGTCGTACCCTGCACTTGGAACTATACACTCACAAATCAAGCAAATTACTCGCCTGGAGTATGTCACATCACTAGTCTGGCGTACAAGAAAGCAAATTATAGTAGCGTAAGTGCAGATTACAAAGGGGCGACCAACACGGTAGGATTTGAAGCGCCTTCTCTGACAACCGCAGCCGGTGCACGAACGAAGAAGCGAGCAGCGGCGAAAGATGCGGCAAACTCGAAACTAAAGTGTGGCAAACTGTTCGCATGGTGACGCAGTGAAACATCCCCCTCGCGAGGGGCACGATCAAATGCAGAGCATTTCCGGGGGCGCACGACGTTAAGTAGTTTGCGTTACGTTAATGTTGCTGCACTTGTGGCAACTGCTGACGAGAGAGCGCTCGTCAGCAGTAAAATTGGCAGCCTCGGCGCACGTTGAGTCCGAGAGAGGGGAGAGAGTGTCCTTGAAACGTGCCTGGGCGCACTATCGAATGTCGATCGCGCCGATAGCGAAACGTCTGAGCCGGGCATGTCGAGGCGAGCGATGCGGACTACTACGGACGCCTAGAACGGGTGACATCATGAGTTAAAGAAATGCTCTGCATTTAAAAAAGGGACGACAGCTTTACTCTCTTCCTCCTCTCAGCGACAAGCCAGTGGTTATAAAACTTTAACAAGGCCAAGCCTGGGGTTCACTAAGACCTACATCCTTCAGTGTGTTAACGCAAGGCACCACCGCTATGCCCCCGTCCCGTACCTGGATTGACCTCTCTGTAGCTGGGCACGGCGTAAGCATCCACAATGTTTTGAAAGCCCACGGTGAAGCGGTTGGTCCGGTTGTACGTGGGCGGGGTCTCCTTGGTGTCCATGCGGTTCAAAATTGACGGCACGGTGTTGCCGCCACGGTCCTGGAAAAAGAAAACCAAAAAAGAGCGCACTCACAATGAGGAGTGGCAGGGGCAATACACATCCACACACCCCTTCAGTGTTTCATTCGCCAAAACTCACCTAAGTTTCCTTTTTCTTTTTTTTTCCCTGGCAGAAGTAGTCATAGTAGTAGTAGTGTTAGTAGACTTAATGACACGCATGACTATTTTTTGGCCAATTATCAAACCTTCCATCGTACTGTAAAGTAAACTCCAGCAGGAGCCAAGAGATGCCAGACTCTTATGACCAGGTCACAACTGCCGAGCAAACACTACAGCCATTAGCATTTAAACCACAGTGAACATTTTGTGAGACCATACAAGTGTTCCTAGATTGGCAGTGCTTGACAGTGAGTACCATCGATTACTGGGCTTGTGCAATCTGAAACGCAGTTTGCAGAACCAAGAAACCTGATCTAGATTAGTGAAAGCCTCATGAGGCAGAACTTACAACATCAGAAGTAAGAGAATTAAAAAAAAAAGTCGCATCAAATTGCTGAAAAAACTGGCTGAGCGAGACCAGCTTGAACCAGATGACCAGAAGACCACTAACCGTGCCTCGGTGCAGGGCCATCTGGATCTTCTCGAGGTCAGAGACGGCGCACCAGCACTCAGCAATGAGGCACTTCTGGGTGACGTCTAGGTTGAACAGGTTGAGTGCGTGGTAGATGGCCTTGATCTTGCGCACCTTGACAAACCAGTTCTTGATGTTCTTGGCAGCAGCCACCAGCACACGGTGACGGTGGTCTTGCGTCTGGCCCAAGACCTGCAAGGCACGTGTTACCGGTTCCTTATTGGGCATCCCCAAGGTCACCACGGATCACCAAATTGAAGAATATCGAGTCCTACATATCAACACCCAACACCGGGCACTTGTTATATCAGCAGTCTCCACAGCTGTGGTGCTTGGAGGACACCTTATGGTTAGTGGCACGAGCCACTTCTATACTGCTACATGTTTCCTCATTACTGCTAGGCCAGCCTTAACTAACCAAAGTACGGCACACACAGTAGAATCATGAAGCGAAAGCTTTCGCACAAGTGAACAAGAGGAGTTCTTATTGCGAGAACAGCAACAGCTTAATCAGCCAGAACACTGGGCAATACTACAAGTGTCTGCACAAATGAACTGCTGCAATAGAATTTATAGTATGGTCTTGCCGGAAGAAATGCAGACATCGAACTAAGAGGTGCAACTTCTAACCGCATCATGCCTTGTTCAAAAATCCAGATGTCAAGGTGTTAATCACAAAAATTACAGCGATACACCTCTGTAAAGGTGTACCACCACGTACTGGCGAATAGAGTACCAAAAATCGGCAACAGGGGAAGCACCCTTTTCCACCAAAGAACTCTAACACGCTACCACAATCAAGTGATTTGCAAGATAGGACAGAAAGCCCAGAAACTTTCCTCAATTGCTGCAAATGGTAAACCCCTGTTATGCAGCTCTTTCCTACTTTGCAGCCCAGGGGAGCCCAACCAGGATCACACAGTAGCTGGGCCTTGCTGCAGTGTTAATCAAGCCGTGGCTGCTTAGAAGCACAGCAAAGTGCAGAATGCGTTACAAGCAGCTCTCGGGCACTACACAGCTGCCCGCCTGCAAGCTTAAAGCTCACAAAGGACTTCAAGTTTCCCCTGTCACCTGTGCACCGCTCTTGTGGCCAGTGCTAAGCAAGACCGGCATGGCGATTAACTCTTTCGGGACTGCTCCATAGGCCATCGATCACATATGATCGATGGTTTCGTGAGCCTGCAGAATACAAATTTTCGCTGATGGAACACCTAGCGACATCTAGGAGATAGTTTGAAAACAGGAGTTTTCTTTTTTGCGAAGTTTCTTTTTTTATCGCCAGGCGGCAACGCATCATATGTTTTATTCTGACAGGCAGTGGTTTCGAATGTAAACAAACATGGAGTCATACTCGCGCGAGCGCGATAAGAAATCCGCCTCGTCTCGTCTCTCATATCTTCGCCTTCTACTGTGGATTTTAATGATGAGTGGCAGTGAAGAGTCGGAATGCGGCTTTAGAGATCGGATTTCAGCTTGAGTGAGGATTCGGGTGTCGATCAGCCTGGAACATCAAATCGCGCTCAAAGGTGGGTGTTGGTTTCAGTTTCAATTGGCTCTGGAGTAGGTGTGCGCCTCGAAATATGTTCTGGCTGGTTTAAATTTGTTCGCTAGGGTGTTAACTACCTATGGTGGTGATCTCCTGCCACCAGTGCAGAAACGGATCAAGTTTTCGCCGAGACGAGAGCCCGGCGTGTACCTGGGTGACGACGTAGCCATGGCCCTCGTGCCAAAGAGATCACAGACAAAACAAAAAAACCAGTTACACCTAGCCGCATCAAACTTTTGTGATGAAGAAACAGAGCATTGTGTTAGGTTTTGTATATCCTGAAATAATTTTAGTCTTTTTTAATATTTTTATATTTACACTTCTTTCTATCTTTTTCTGTAGCTTTTTACGAAGTTCTTACTTTCAGATTTTTTCGTGGTTTTATCGTCAGTGTTGAAGTAAAACTTGGTGTTGTATGTCAAAGAACATATAATTAGCTGCATTTTGGTATGTGCTAAGGCAGGGTGGTGCCTTTGCTTTACGTAATAAAAAATTTGTACCGAGATCTCCCTTTTTCATCACTTTTTCCTGCGGTCCCGAAAGAGTTCAACTGCACAGTGAGAGGGGGGGGGGGATGACATGCACGCACCGTGTTAAGATCCTCGATGCGGGTCATCACTCCAATGGACATCTCCCTACGGTCTGTTGGTGTCTCGGGGCACGGGTAGAGTGTGGCACGGAACCTAGAAAAGAAAGGAGGAGGAAACAAAGCTTGTCGAGAGAGAAAAGTGGCCAGAGAGAGCAGAACATGGCCAGAAATGCCACCTACAAAAAAAGGTGGGGTGCTGCATTTGTCCGCTTATTCTATAGGCCCTACTTTCCCTCAATTCTAATGGTGACAGTGAAGGGCGTGTACACCCTTTGCAAAAATTTTCTAGGCCAATCCTAAGCCTTCTAGCCCACAAAGAACTCAAAAATCAAGCTTCACCTTTAACTGTGACAAAATTATTTTACGACAGTAAAAAAGAAATGTGTTTTCTCAAGCTTTCCAGCGTAAAACGTGTAAGTTTCGCTTGGGACATAAGCCTGTACATTAAATTTTTAGCGACCGCGCGTTTTTTGACTTGGCCTAGAAAATTTTGACAAATACTGTACTTCAAGACGTGACTTCAGGCAGATTAGTTTTGTAGCAGCTGCAGAATATTTTTTAAAAGGTCACTACACTTTGACATTTATTATTGGGTGCATAATCAGGGATAGAAACGAATTTCAAACTTTTTTACCGTGCCAGGTATGCATACTGAATATGTAACTAAAGAAATGCAACCTAATTTACATACAAAGGTGCGCTGCAACAATAGAAACAGTGGCTAAACTGCTTACATGACTAGAAAAACAAAAAACACTGTGCCATCCACTCGCTGTTGTCACTTGAATCATTACAACTACCTCAAACCAGCACTGCTTGAAAATTCCTTGCTTTTTTAATACGATGTTCAGAGCCATCGGGAAGTAAACAGTCAATTCTCATTCTCCTGCGAAGAATATAAAAATCATTGCACACTCCAAGATTATTCTCCCTCTAATTTTGCAGTGAATTCATATGATTAGTCAGGCACTGATAGCAAGTGCACATCTCTAGCTTTTATCTAAAAAGGCCCGAGGGACACAAACGAGAGTCAGGCCAGGTGAGAGCTATTTGCTATGGGGCTCTACCTACAAATGTACTGTCCTCCTAGCACAAGAAGCTGCCTACCCTTCGCAGATCTTCTTCACCCTCGTCTTGAGCTGCTCTCCTTGGAAGAAGATGATGAAGACAGTCTTGTACACCTGGTCACCCTGGAGGATACGAATAAAAACCCGTATCAAAGAACTGCAGTCCTCATTTGCAGGATAAACAAAGGGGATTATCACTTCTCATTTTCCTAGATGACACCCCATGACACTGCTGCACGCGGTTCTGCTCAACAGCCCACTCATCCACAACTCTAACAGTCACTCGTTTCCACTTCGCAGTAACACCAACAGTGCAGCAGTCTGCCACTGCTGTCTCCGATGATGGGGAATAGTGATGCGTGTATTATGCACAGGAAGATGTTGGAACAGAAGCAGGCACACATTGTCTTACTTACTTCACGACAAGAGAGCAAACGTCCACAGAAGGGGAATCGACGGGGAGATGCAGGGACACTTACGGTGACCGGGTCCTCCAGTGGGGTCTCGATGGCCGCCTGGCGAAGGAAGACGTTCCCACGGCACACCCGCCACAGCATGCGCTCGAAGGATGGCAGCCGCTCCCGCAGCACCACTCCAGCCACAAACCTAGCTCCCCCACCCCAGGGACAAACAAGGCCGGGCACCGACGCCCCGCACACAACACAGACCGCCGTCAGCACACGCTACACGTCCCTACAAACCACACACAGCAAGCACACTGCAAAGGGCAGCCCTTGGCGTCCAAAGAAAAGATTTCCCAGACAGGCAACTCTGATGGCCCAGCATTGAAAAGGGTCGTGCAACACGTTACGAACATGGCAAATATGGCAAATATACTGGCGCAGTTGTGTGCTGAGGCCATCCCGAGTGAATATATATTTTTTTTGCCAACAGCAGAAAGTTTATTTATGCTGTAAAGCCTGCCTACTCCTTCTCTGCACCTATTTGAAATCCCTGCCATGCGACAATGCACCCCACATCATCGACAAGAGATCCCTGTATCGATCGGCTTTCTTCAAATGCTTCCGGTGGTGTTTAAGTGTCATCACTGCAATGTGTTACTGCCTGGAGCTCGCTTAGGTGCAACAGCGTTTCACGTTTGTACATTTATAAGCACAACTCATCATACACCTTGTGGTAAGGCCAAGTGTGTGCCCTATGGATAATAGCTGTGTAGGCTTCTGTGGTCAGCAGTTCATTTGCAGGCTGCAGAGGGGTATGTCCAACTGACATCGTATCGAGCAGTGCATTTACCAAAACATTTGGTGCAGTTGGCCTTCACCCGCTTAGTAACTGTGCTTTGCCCCAAAATCAAAAAGAATTAGCTATGCAGACAAACTGTAGGAAAAAAGTAGGAAAAAAAAAAAAAAACGAACAATCCGATAGTTACTCACAACAGCCTTTGCTTTTACTCTATATGTCGGAAGCATTTCAGAAACTTGAAAGCACAGGCTTTGCTGATTGATGCACTGATAGCTACAGACATGACCCCTTCAGGATATTCTCTGCTATGCTGGTCATTCACCCTGAGCATCCAGCATAGCATACGATGGCTTTTGTTCACATTAAAATGTTCTGCCGACATTGCTGGTACATAAGGAACCTATATGACCGAAACTCGTCGGCCTTAGTAGTTTTCTAACTTCACTGCATGCACAATCGATGGCGCCACCATCCTGAGCCGCTCTAGTGAAACGCTTGCAAAATGAAGGCGCACATGGGAAGTCCTACAAAGATGTACACACGACCAGGCCAT
This sequence comes from Haemaphysalis longicornis, assembly GCF_048455015.1. Lineage (NCBI taxonomy): Eukaryota > Metazoa > Arthropoda > Arachnida > Ixodida > Ixodidae > Haemaphysalis > Haemaphysalis longicornis. The sequence continues at coordinate 56,147,103 of NW_027526361.1, read as the reverse complement.
TCATCATCCTTAGCGAGCTAAACTCAATTTTTACAGAATTCAAAGTGATGATCGAGGGAAGAAAAGAAGCCAGGAAACTTTTGATATGCAATAACTCCGCTAATACTGATTGCATTAATGACACTATTGCACGAGTTGATTATTTGAACTGTGTTGCGTGGGACCATATGTGCTCAGTGGCATAGTGGGAAGGGGTTTCAAGACCCTTTAGAGGTACATGTTATGCACAGTTGACAAAATTCTGAACAAACCGAACGTAAAACCACAGCTTGCCAAAATGTGCTTTCCATTTTGCTGTTTCACTAGCCTCGCAGATTTGAAAAGGCATTCCGCACAGGAAAGCCTTGAAATTTGTTTTTCAATTACACTTTTATGTTGAGTGCTGATGACAAATCTACACAAGAGCGCATTAAAAAAAAAAGGGAAATGTTAACTAGAACTCATATGTTAGTCTCTTCTGAATGCATAACAGAAGTACCAGCTTGTTTGGCATTTTAGATTCTATAAAAATGAAACTAAACTATAAGGCATTTAAAAGCTAAGCTAATATTTGAACAGGTTAATTCATGTCAATGCTACTAAAATTACTTGCTGCATCCAAGTAGTGCAGGCCATCCCATGACATGTGGGAGACATAAAAAAAAGAAAAAAAAAGAAAAAAAAAGACACACTTAAAGCCATAATCGAGGCTTTACGCAACAAAAATATGCCTGGGGCAAAAAGACCACTATAGGCCACCATTGCAGTGTAGTGGATGGCTGCAAATTAAACCCTCTGGAGGTCAGTAATGTGCTTTGAAACGTCAAAATGTGAGTGTTCTTGTTTTCCATTAGAAACACTCCACCAGCCAATCGAACCTGTGGCCTCATGCCCACTAACGAAATGTCAAACCCAGTAAAACATTTCACTGCCCCCCCTTGTATACTAGCAATGTGCAACTTGCCGAAAATGGTTACGGTTAACTGTGATGTTACGGTATGCCAGAGGTGCGTGTGCTTCAGATAGCAAAATGACCTGGTGAAGTGCAAATGCAATGCAGGCCCGAACATGCACCAGGAAGTAGTGCAGTCAGTGCCACCCACCGCGTGCCAGATGCCAGCCACATGCAAAACGATGCACCCAGTCCACAGACACCCAGCGAATAATTGGCTAGCAGTGCACCAAGACAAAGGAAAATCGGCATGCGAGAAAAATACCAGTTTAAGCGGATAAAAACCTACTTTTCAATTAAAATGCACTTGAACTTTCAACATGTAGGGAACTAACTGACAATTTTATTATGAACAATTAAATGAAACAATTGTAAATAACTCTTAGAATGTAAAACAGGATTAACAGCGGCTATACACTATATAGCTGCACAAGGCAGAAACTGGCGCTCATTTATGTGGACTTAGCATGACTGAAGAAGCTAAGAGATACAAACAACAAAATAAAGCCCCCCCCCCCCCCCCCCCCCCCCCTTCCCCAAAAAATAAGGCACCTGGATCCAAGATCCGACATCTCGTAGCCTAAAAGAGAGAAGTGTGCCCAAACAAGTGTGCAGCTTAGCATGTCAATAACAAGGCATGTGCGGCTTTGTGCACCCCATTCACAATGACCCCAGTGTATACATGTGTCCAGTGATGGAAAGAATACTGCAGCAAGGCAGTGTCCAGGAGAGCTTGTGCCAGGTAGGGTGCAAAGGCCCACAGGCACCACCCCTTATGTGCAAATATGTTTTACTCACTCCAAACGTGGAGAGAGAATGTGGCGCGCATGGTTCAAACAAAAACACTACGTGGACGGGGGACAGAAGACGGGAGTGAAACCTACCCAAGTTGCATGGACGAAGAGGCAGTCATATCGCTAGGCACCAATTGGAGATGCATGTGCTCTAACTCCACGGTCCGAGCATGCGAATTCTGCATTGGTGCCATTCACGGCAGACAGATGGCAAGGCATGAGATTTACTGATCGACCACGATGGCCTCCACAAGAGGGGAAGAAGAGGAGAGAGAGAGGGAGAGAGGGGGCAACATGCAAACCAGCATGCCAGAACGCACATCGAGGATTACTAAGGGGAGAAAAGGGGACCAGCAACGCTGGGAGCCTGGGGATGAAGCTTCGGGAGTGAAAGCACAGAAGAGGAGTCGTCTGCATAGCAAGGGGGTGTTATGCAAGTAGCGACAGGAACATACACAAGGAATGCCAGTGTGCCGCGAGTGTAACCCCGCCCGCCCCCAAGACAAAGCCACTGAATGCAGAACTACTCGAGCACTGCTCTAGGGGGAAGAAGACATTCAAAACTAAAGTTGTGCTCAACACTGGAGTACAACACATCGCCCTCAACAGCAACAAAAGTTGGCCGCAGGTTTTGTAGAACGCAAGAATAGCAATTACACGAGGAGCACTGCGTTAGCACATGTATCAGTTACTACCCTTCAGTGCTCAACGCAGGAACAGTACAAACACAGTGATCCAAGGTTTAGGACAGAGCTTGGCACAAAAACACATTATAGATCCAAATTTATGACTCAATAGAGCGCACTAGAAACATGCTTGCAGGTTTTAAAAGCTTACAGTGTTCAATCCTGAGCCCATTAGGGCTGCTAAGCAAGGAATTACTGCCTTCAAAATAAAAGCCAGCTTTCAAAGCTATGCTATGCCGAAATTTAGCGGCATGGCTGCTAAAAACGAATAACAAACGATAAATCAAATCTACTAAACTAACAAGAGGCTTAGAAAAGCATTTTAAGTGTCAAAATAATTACTGCCACAGGCAAAATCCGCAAATGAGAAACACCACAAGCAAAGATGTACCTAGAATCAAGTGTGCATACATCTTTGGTTTGAGCAAGCAGCAACCATCATGCACAGAAATGCTTCAAAAGTGCTGCAGTACGCCAAGCTACAGAAAATATGCCACAGACACATTTGCTACTTTGTTGGAAATCAGATGCTGTTCTTGATATAGGAGGTGGGCACACACAGACCATCCTTGGTGGGTACAACAAACGATAATGTATGTACAGGAACACCTGTTCTAGAAATCAAGTAACAGGTGTTGGGAGCTTGAATGTTGAAGCATTGTACATGGAGAGCCCGACATATCAGCATGTCCAGGCCAGCTAACGGTGTTGTGTTAATACGCACAGTAGAGAGCACATTATTCTTCAGCGTGAAAAAAATTGCGCCAACACTTATAGGCCGATAAGGTGGTCCTCCCAAACTTGCATTTGTCAATATCAGCCCAGCAAGGCACACACAACAACACATGCTACCTAGCAACTACCGAGAACTTTAAAGAGAAGCCACAGTACTGGTGCTCAGCTTTTTCTAATGCAAGGAAGTTCATAACCACATGTATGCGTGAAGAGCTGCTTGAGAAACGATAAAGAAATGTTATGAACTCTCCTCTTATAATGCTGGCATATGCCACCAGTTTCATCGTAGTGCCCACAATTGTTCTGGTGGCAACTAATTCCTAGCGTTACAATCAGCAATGTTAGAACACGTCCCAACTACACCCACGTCGCACATCTGTTTACATAAACAGTTAATTGTACAACAAAACTAAACAACACTAACAGCACAAACCAACAGCAAAATTAGAAATTCCAACCAGTAAGTGGTCCAGCTCAGTAATAAGAGACATATGCGCAACTGCAGGCGAAATGATGAGCTAAATAATCACTATCAGTAAGTCAGTATAGCAGCAGCGGGCCTGCTATTTACAAAAAAAGGGACAACTGGGGAAGGCACAAGCAAAGCAATGGGTTCCAATATTCCATTGCACATTACACTTGGAACTGCATGCCTGCATTAAGCTGAGAGTGAAAATGCTCGCAAAGACTGCCAGGAAAGGAAATTTCTCTAGCCTAGAACAATTGATTTATTATAGGGTTTAATGCGCCGAGGTGCGCCATAGTGGAGGGCTCCAGATTAATTTTGACCACCGGGGGATCTTTAACGTGCGCCGAAATCTCGCACGCATGGGCATTCTTGCTTTTCGCCTCCATCAGAAAAGCGGCCGCCGCGGCCGGGAATCGAATTTGCATCCTTTGGCTCAGCAGCACAATGCCTTAGCCACTGAGCTACCGCGGCCAGTCTAGAACAATTGAGCCAGTGACTTCCTGCCCAGTAGTGCAATGCTTTGCCCACTATAAGCCCTGGCTCCAGTCACTCAGGCTCCTTTCATTGCAGAATGGGCACAAGAGCAAGCTGTCATTCAAGGTATTAGTGCAAACTGCTTTTACCACAGAATGCGATGCGTTCACTGCTGAAGTGTTCCTTTCACCTAATAACGGATTTAAACTACATTTTTGAAATTATGTAACACTCGCATATGTGATCGTGGTGCTGCACTGCAATGGGTTTCTAGTGAACCATTCTGCGTACAGTACAAAACGCACTGTGCCTTCCCCCTCCCGCGGAAGTTAAGGAGGCGTGCCAGCCAGGGGCCAGAGCTCACCCGAGCCTGAGGGCCTGTCCGCCAGCCCTGAGGCCCTCGTCTCCCAGCAGCATGACGTGCTCTTCTTGGGCGTTCGGGTCGTGCATCTGTGCACGGTGATGAAATTCCGCCTGGTGTGACAAACGCGCACCCGCTTTGTTGTGGCTGCTGCTGCACTCTCTTCTGCCCCCTCGGCCCACACACCAAGGGGAGGGGGGAAGGGAAGGGAGGAGCGGTTACACTACTACTGGGGAGGGGGAGAGAGAGAGAAAAAATGCATATCCAAGGTTTGCCCATCCTTCGCAGCCAACTCCACCTTCGCTAGTGAGAGCGGAACGGAATGGCGGCTCTCCTACTAGCTCCAAATATGCCGCTGGTTGATTAAGCAGAAAAGGCCCTGACTGCACTTCATTTCTTATATCACACAGACAAGGCCTCAAGACATGAGTTTCAATTTCAAAACATGAGTTTCAATGAGTTTCAAAACATGAGTTGTTTCACCAACTGCCTGGTCTCTTTACAAGCACTGCGTGCTTAGATTGACCAGAAAATTAATCCTGTACAGAAGATGGATAAATAAAAATGAAATGAAAAAATGAAATGAAATTAAGCCCCCCCCCCCCCCCCAGACCCCCTCCCCCTCAATAAAAACAACAAAAAATCTGTAATAGGAACATTTTGGCCCCAATTAAGGAACTTATGTGCAAGCTAAAATGTAAGGTGTCCGTTTTCTACTATGGAAATTCTGTAACTCAGAATTTAAGGAAAGCACCCTTCAATGTTGAAGGGTTATTTGAATCCCTAAAATCACCGCACATCTAATATGCTATCCCAAGAATTTTTGCAAGAGGGGCAGCTGCTGGATAACTCCCAGCTAAGCATTAGATGCTTAAACATCTTAAAATTCTGCCTAACCCATAGAGCTCATTCCACATTTTACAGACTCAAGCTGTATTTCTGCCACTATGGGGTACCATACCTAGGTAGTGGCAGCAGCAAGTCGAAGCAGCAAGTCACACTGGAAGATTAAATGTACTAGACTAGGGCTTCCCGCTTTAGGCTGTGCTCTTACCAACTGGGAGACAATCACGGCAAATCAAACTGCCCCCTAAAATTAAAGCCATTTTAGACAACTACTCACGTGTGGTTCATACTACCCCTTAAAATTTCTAAGCGAGTTGGCTGAAACAAAATGGGCAAGCCTACGTAAAGAAGAAAGAGCAAAGAAAAGACAAAGGCCGAAATTGTGAAGATTGACAGCACAAACACAACAAGCCTGACACAGCACACAGAAATTGCAAATGCCAATAGAAGCATGCAGGCATGCAATGCTTTATTCCCAGAAGCATGCACGAAGAATACGGCATATACAAGCTAGTGCTATCACAATCGTCACAATTCTCGAAAGCTGTCCAAACAGGCTTTAGAAAAGTCTTCGCACAGATGTACCTTACCTTATTCTGGTAGCTCGGATAGAACCTGTGCTGAAAAACTTTATCTCATTCCACAAAATCCTCGTGACTGCAACTGCCCAAAGTTTAGTTTTACATATTTGCAAGATGCAAAGTTTCTGCAGTTTGGGAGAGAACTACTCAGGGCTCCCTTCGATTTATCCTTGTTCCTACAGCTGGTTTACCTCCCCAAAGGAATGGTTGCACCATAAAGTTTCATACAATAATAACTAGAGGGGAAACTGGCGCTAGTGTTAATGCGAACATGGCAGCGGCGCTTACACTTCAATGAGAATGATGGGTAGTTCTGGAACCGGATTGCGTAGGATCGAAACGGGCCTCTGGCTGCACAAACTGTGTTTTTTTGACAAAAATTGCCCAGTTCTCCGTTTAACAAATTACATTGCGAACAAGAAAGTTGGTGACGAAAAACCGGTTTTGTACGAAATAAAATGGTGTGTTTAAATAAAAGCAGACGCGGAGTCGAGGAGGTTTGTGGAGCAGGTTTGCCATTTGCCGCCAACTACAGCAGGACACGGATTCTTTAAAAACTATTTGTAAAAGTTTCGGCGCTGGTGGTTTGTAATAGGAAGCGAAAAGTTTTGTGCTCATAAAAAAAAGAAACCGATTACCTTTGGAGAAGTTATTCTTCCCTGAATTACTGACATTCATCAAGCTGTGTTCTTATCAGCCACCAGGACTGCTGGTCTACGCCGTAGGAGCCGGCGTTCGCACGGAAGGTGTGGCTGTTCCAAGCGATTTGCAACCGTCGTCAGCTTCGACAATACATTGCTCTGCCGAATAAGCAGCGCCGCAACTCCTAATTCGCAGAACTCTTCACCGCACAGAGTGCCGTCATTTGTGTTTTCGTGCTCGCTGCGCCAGCAATGACTTGATAACCCACCCAATTCACAACTCTGGTTATAAAACCTTCCACTCAGGGCAGCGTCAGTGTGCGCGCGGCATACAGTTCAAGGAGAAACGTATTTTTGATAGCTTCTTCCAACACCCCGCGTAGGCAAATGCGTTCATGTAAATCCAAAACGAAAACGAAACTGCCTGCAATCCATAGTAACTTCCTCAAGCCACTGAGCGCCAATCTGATCGCAGTGCCAGATTCCTCTCTAGTTGTTATTGTATAAAACTCTATGGGTTGCACAGGCCTTCTCTAGAGTAACTTAATAGGACAATGCAACCTGTAAATCTCAACTTGTCTAAATTTTCCTGCCCTGCTCAGAACTCGAACTTCTCTCCAAAACTAGAAAACTAGCATTCTAAAACAAGCCTCCGAGAACAGCCATCACTTCTAAAATTTTGTGCCCTCTGGTGTTAGCATTTCCTAATTGCAAACATGTGCCTCCCCTAACAATGGAGTATAGAGCTTTCTCCGCAAAAGCTTATATACAGCCAGAACATAGAAGTTGAGCGTACGAAAAATGCATCAAATGAAATCAAGCCTTTGATATGTTAATCTGACAGGAATCAGTTACCGTGACTTCAGCTACCTGAGAGCGCAGGAACCGATGCACCTGGTTCCGTTAAAAATGCAGGTACAGCTAATAAATAGCATGCCAGGATGAAACACTAGTATTCAAAGCACACTACTAAAAATCGGCTAAGAGAAGCATGGCAATTGGGTTAGATCTTGAAAATAAGATAGGAAAACTTCTAGGGGTTATAGAGAAAAGCCATAAAGCGGCCGAGAGAAGGGAAAAAAGGTAGATCTACAGGGAGAGGCAAGAAGGGCAGGAGGAGGAGAGGGCCTTACATACGCGGCGACAAATCTTGGGCCAATCACACAGCAGCTCGCGGCATCATGCATGCAACCCGGCGCCCTGAAAAAACTGCAAGAGAAGAATCTGAAACCGTGCACAAGTTGCGTCCGCTACAGGGGGCAGGCCACACGTAAACACCCGAGCAGGTCGCCACACTCGTCATGCCCACGGCTAGCTCACCAACGATCTCGCTCGGCGACGACAACTCACCAAAACGAGCCCGTATAGACGGCACAAGCCCCTTCAGTGGCACAAGACACATGCACACACCCACGGTGAGGCAGCGGCTGAGACAGATCCACAGCTGGCTGAGGGGAGGGGTCGGGGGACCCCCGAGCCAGCGTGCGCAGCACTCTCACTGCGACGAAGCACTCCGCTGCCTTGAGAATTATCAGTCGCAGCAGACAACGGTGTACACCACACGTGCATGTGTCGGCGGGAAATTTAAAAAAGAAAATGCCACCTTGACCCGCTCCCGTGATGCTCAGAGGAACACACGTTTCTTCTAGTCAAATGGTGTGCAAGGGCACAGCGTCTCTGCTCGAAGGGTGTAGGAACAATTACGACACCTTGTTACTTTACAGTATGCTAATCGGACGCTTACTTCATTTAAAAAAAAAAAAAACACTTTGTACGTAGCTTCAGCATGACTGCTGACCAGCAACTGCATGAAGCAGAAAGGAAGATCTTGGTCAAAATACAAAGGCAATAAGGAAAGCGGTTTCAGGCCTTCGCGTGCTTAACTTTTCTGAGTCTTCGATGTGAACTGACCGCTGCACGGACCATGCCTGTTCTAGAGTCCATGTGCCAAGATGACTAGAATAGGCAGTGTAGAGACCTTCTAAGCCCAGGCCTCATTTTTTGTGCTCCATCATGCAGTCCCCAGTCTGAAATTCTGGCCCACAAAATACTGTACCCTAAACAAATGCTGCAAGCGCTTTTTCGATGTTGCTTGCATAACACAGTCTTCTGGAATGCTAGTCGGGCATCACCGACACCGTGGTGGTTGCAACTCACGGGCAAAACAACGTGCTTTCGGTATGCCATATGTGACCTGAGGCAAGCAAACTGTTCAACGCAGGCAACTGACCCACCAACAGTCACAGAGATAGGTCATAAGAATGCACTACCCCAATTTTTTACCTACGCCCTCGCTTTCTGAATACGTCAAATAAGAAACGGACATTCGTCTAGAGCATCTCTACACCTGGAAAGCAGTGACGCTGCTGCCCCTTGCAAGTGAACACAGTGACCTCAGCAGCACAAGTTTCCACACTGTTTGCATAACTAAAAGTGTTGCGTTCAAACAAGTATGCACCAGCATGCAGTAAAAGCAAAAAAAAAAAGTACAGGGGCAACAAAAGTACTCTGTGAGCGGCGGCAGCAGCAGCAGCGGCAGTGGCATGCAAACACTCCCCCATACTGTTTTGTGCCCCCCAACAGGTGACAGCCGGCCAGCAAAGTTTGGCTTCATTCCCCACAGTTTGAGAGGCAAACGGGAACCCCAGGAGGCAGAAGAGGGCAGCGTCAGAGACAGAAAAGCAGGTTAGTTGCACATGGACAAGGCAAGAGACAGGAGTCAACAAGCACGACGGAAAGAGAACAACAGCGAGGGGAAGAAGACACTCTTCGGAGCAATGTCATCGCAATGTCTTGGCACCACATGGCAAGCAAGCAGCAACTCAATCACCGAGGTCCCCCTCCCACCACAAACTCCTGTCACGTGCCTTGCCTTCCACAACGCATGCCCTCCCAAAACATTACACAGCAGTGCACTTCAGATGAGAGGCTTTGCTTTCTGCCCATTCAACTCGCATTATGATTAGATATTTACAACTAGCTGCAAGCAAATACAACAGCTTTTATAAAGACTGATCTCATAATGGCCAAAGCAAAATGCACTTGGTCACACGCAGAGAGGAGGGCAAGTTACACTGGTGGCTCATGAACGATTCCTGAAGCGCTTACAGAGGAAAACGTTACCATAGCCGGAGACCAATCTAGCTGACAAAGTTGCTGCGTGCTCACCAGTGCTGGCCAGAACAAAGTTTGTAGAGGCAGGTGGAAATCGCAAATTTATTTTAAGCCCAGTCAAGTCCTGGCCATGTATTAGTTCTGGCAAGCAGTTTGTGCCGTGAAATAACATCTGCATCTGAGTGACGTTAGTCAAAGGCCAAACGGAACATTTTACGAATCAATGGATAAAGGCTGAGGGAACCCATCACAGTGCAAGCATGCTCCTACAGGTGTGACCAGCATCAGGTTCCGGTAGAAAGACCTCCCCAATTCAGGATGGCATTTGCTTTGGCCGCTAAGCAAGGCTGAAATTTTGTTTGCTGCAAGTTCTGCTTTGCTGTCTATACAGCCAACGCAGTTGTCAGTTACCTAGCATAGAACAATAAACTTATTGTGTAAGTCGTTTCTGGGGTGTACAAGGCTGACTGTGTGCGGTGTTAACTCCGTTCAGTATGTAAATCTTGGATTTCCCTGTCTGATCAGGTGGAAGAAACTGCAGCCTGGTATCGTTTAGAGCACTGAATAAAAATACACTGGAATCTCGTAAAACTGTACCCATATAAGCCGTAGTTTCTTTCTATATGTAGTTAAGCCGATACCCTGACTCGGTTTCCCTTTAACCTAATGCATTTGGATAAACCATAGTGCCGGTTAGTATGTACTTTCTTCACGTCCCCGTCAGGGACGGTTTAATGAGATTTCACTGTAGATGAAAAATGGCAAAATTTCGGTACCTGTTTGTCATGAGGAATTTGAGTTAACATATCCCACAGTGATTGCATGTAATTTTAATTTAGACCCCAAAACCCTATTTTCGTCTGCTTTTCCTCTGGATCCTTCAAATCTGTATTTGTAGTTACGGCGCACCCAATTTTTAATTTCAGCTTGAACCCAAGCCCATCTTCAAAATCTGCGTAGTTTCTGACCACATTTCCCTTAGAGACTGGCCTCAAACATCTACTTATATTCGAAGCAAATCAAACCATTCATTGTTTGGAACACAGCTAGATTTGAAGTTGATTTTGGCTCCTGCTAATACAAAATTAGATCATTTTTTCTTTCCATGATACTTCACACAGCGGAAGTTCGCAGATTGAAAGTTTGCAAAGCATAAGAAAAGACTGCCTGATGCTGCAGTAATTAACATTACGAACTGGACACCTGCTGTTTATTCCATTGAAGAAGCATGCATGCAGAGAGTGGTACGTTAACACCCAGGACGAGACTGAATTTAAAAAGGAAATTTCCAGCTACCTGTACCGCAGATATCTTTAAAGGAAACAGGAGAGGAACAGCACAATAAGTGACACAGCAATGTTAGAAAGAACTGTCACACAAAACCAACAAAATGGGAATAACAACTAATAAGAACTAAGACAATTCTGACGGGACAACAGCAGAATGATAACAGTGGACTTTTCCTCTGCCTCGAGCCATCAATTTTACGATTTGAGTAGCCCTGTAAGGCCTTTCACATTGCCATCATTACATGCCCACCCCCCTCCCCAGCTATAGGCACAGTGTATTAACGGTTAAAAAGCTCTTCCCACCCTGGCTCCGTCTTATTACCTGACCGAGATAATAAGAAACCAATTAAAATGTGCTGTGTTCTGGTTTTTTAAGGCCCAGATTGTTTCATTCATTCATTATAGGGTTTAACGCGCCGACGCAATGCAGGCGATGAGGCGTGCCGTAGTGGTGGGCTCCAGATGAATTTTGACCACCTGGGGATCTTTAATGCGCGCCGAAATCTCGTACACACGAGCGGTTTTGCTTTTTGTCTCCATCTGAAAAGCGGCCACCGCGGCTGGGAATCGAACCCGCGACCACGCAGATTGTTTAAGAGCCTGAAGAAAAGACCACTGTTATGCATCAGCACAGGCTTCTTATAAATCAGCATTATGATCTTCACTAGAGAACAGAGGCAAGGCTACTCCTCCAAGATTACCTCGACACTACTTTTCAGCTGAGTAGCCAATGCTGGCTGTTCTCATGAACCCCCGAGCTCTTCTACAGTAGCATTAACAAGCAATTTGTGTTGTTCCCTGCATGTGCTTAGAATAATAAACAACACTCAAATGTTCCCACAGTAGACAAAAAAGCTGCCACCATCCATTTCAGCTGACAGCTAATCTAGATGCTAGTTTATGCTAAGGCTGATTGTTTATGACAGGTTTTTGCAAGGGTTGTAGAAGCCCGTGCTGCAAACACTTTCTGTTGCAATGCCCCATCTTTTCTACGGCACTTCCAAAGGCGTCAAGGCTCCAGTGGACCAAACATATGGCTAGCTGCACATGGCCTTGCTAGCTCACTGGTCACCACTCAAACAACGGTGCATCATGTAAACTCAGTGGAAATGAAGCTGCCTCTGAAAGTGACCACAAAGATAACATGCAGCATGGCTTTTTTTGTAAGATTTGGCAGTTTGTATCTAAAATTCTGATAATGCACGAACGATGCTGCCATTACAGAAATTTGCATCTGTAAAAATACAGATTTCATTTTACCTGCTCGCTTCCTTACCACAACTACATGGGAAAACTGAGTAATGTGACGAATTGGGAAAGTTGCTGTTTGCGGCATACAGTGTACTACGTGGTTCCTTGAGCATTATGTGTGTGCATGTTTTCTAGAATAAAAAAAACAGTTAATGGCCTGTGCTGTGCGTGCCTTTATTTCCTCTGTCCTCTTGTATTTGTACTCCAATACAAGATGAGGCCAAAATTTTGTTAGGACGCATGTGTGGGGGAAGGACACGCAAAATGTTGGTATGCTGACTACATACACGTCAGGGGACAAGTAGGAACAGAAAAATCGGGTTCATGGGTGCCTAACGTAGTGAAAGCTAATGCAGTGTTCTACTTCTCTGTGGCATGGCTGCAGTTACTGTGCTTGTTTGAAAGAATGAAATGAAAACTTCGGTTTACACCTGACCAGAATTAAGCAACTGGAGCTCAACTGCATTCTTAATGTTCTAAAGGGGGCAAATGAGCAACACGACTTCCTGAATTTTGATTTTGACTGTACACTGCCAGATAACAGTGGTCGCCGTTGAAGTGTTGTGGCAGAAAAATCGCATTAAGACAGCACGACGTCCTCGAGCCGATCTTTTCAATTCGCATGTTTTTGACTGATTTCAGACAGTGACATCACTTGGCGAGTGCAGTTAAAATGCCGCCAGGCGTTGCATTCCTATCTACATTTTTCCTAGTTATGTCGCCTAATTAAATGAAGCTTGCATAAATGCTTTGCGGTTGCTGTTCCACCAAGGCAACCTTTCGCGCAAAGCAAACCTGTAGGTGGTGTCCAAATTTTTTTTTCAAATCACTGTTGGCCACTGAAAAATTCCACCAAGAAAAATTTGAGACAAAAATTTCGAATAGCCCAATTCTTCCTAGCTCCAATGTGAGGAAACGAGCAGATAAAAAGCTGTTTGTGCGGAATTTAGCTTTTGTCCCATATAGATCTCTCCAGACATTTGAAATCTTTTTAAGGCTTCTGCTGCATTTCAAGCCTTCGGGATGTACTTGACGTCTTTGGCTGTGCCACGAAAAGATTTAAGTTTATCCCAGACATTTTGCAGATCTTCACGAACGTGCAATGTTCGGGACACATACCTCATCAAAAAATGCCTGGGTCTTGCGCAGGATGTGCTTCAGCTCAGTCAGTTCGAGGTAGGTCTTCTTGAGCGCTTCGGCATTGGTGTTCACCTCTTTCAGCTCATTCTCGAGCTTCTCGAAAGTGGCCTACAGAGACGCCACAATGGAAAGCTTTTATACTCCCAGTTTGTTAAGCTGATCGGACCGTTAAAAAACAGTCCCTACTTCTATGTTTGGTGTGTAAATTAGCAAGTGAATCAACAAGGAGCTAAACGGTCACCTCCAAGTCGATCATTTCTCGAGGCTGCGGTGCCTCAGGGTTGTCCCCGATGTCCAGCATAGGGATTCCATCCTTCTTGATTTCCTTCTCCAGAAATCCTGGATACGAATTAGAGCAGGGAAAATCCTTACAGGAGGCGACAAGTTTTGCGCCTCCGAGATACAAACTGTAACCGCGCGCGTTAGGTAGCACACCGTTTCCGCGTAAATTTTCGGTTTATGAAACAACACGACGTACAGCCATTCAAAAAAGAACTCTTTTTCTTTTTTAAATTAACGGAACTCTAGACGAAGCTTCGACCTCTAGGCGTAAATTAACTATGGTCCATTCCGGCCAGACAGGTTGCTATCGGTATTTGGATGCAACTTCTCTTGGGGGACCAATAAAGCTCGAGCAACAAAACACACGTCCATACTCACGTAGTTTGCGCTCCATTTCGTCGCAACGGCGAACTTCATTGACGAACTTCCGCTGAAATGCATTGACGTCGGGGTTGAGCTGTAAAGTAAATGCAGACAAAGTTACGCAGGGAGAACCTGTTTGGAAGTTCGTGCGCGTTTTTCTACCAGTAACTACTCCGCTACACAGAAACACACGCAAACTGACACATATGTGGTAATTGGGCTTACATCTCGAAACTGGACTAAACCCAACTCGCCGAGCTCGGACACACAGCCGTAGGCCGCTTCAGACTGAAGAAACAGCTGGCATAGGGTCATTTCCTCGCTGCGGAAAAGACCCCCCATCTTTACAGACGCTACTACAAGCTTCTTCTTTGTCACGGGAGACGTTCAAACGCCCAAAAGAGCTCGTGCCAGACCGCACCCCACAGAAATTTGACGGCCCTACGAGAAACAGCAGTGCGGCAAGTCATGTGATGTGATGGCGGTCGATATCTATAATCTACCGTCTACGTATGTGTAAGAGAAATAAAGTGGGACGATCTACAGACTCCACAGCGTCTGTTGTTTGAGGGCGCTGCTATCGTTAGAAATGATTGCCCTGCAGTGCGTTTGTACGTATAAACTTTGTACAATGCACAGTGCACTATTTTATGGCGACTGCTGCGGTATATTTTAGCAAACTGCCCATGTTTTGGTTACCACGTATGCAAAAAAAAAATAATAATTTAGAACTGGAGCGATGTAGTATTGTCCTAACGACCGCAGCGCCGCTGTGACTGCGTCTCAAATTCTGCTGCAGCTGGTAGTGGCATATAAGCGCCACTTTGCAATGGTTCTACATTTCATAGAGCTACGAAATTGACTCATGATAGAGAGTTTTAGCAGTCCGTCTGTTCCATCGTGTACGTAGTTGCCGTGTTGACCGGAACCGGTCTGGGCACTTCAGCCTTCGTTGCGGTAGGGGGATTAGTTCCGCGGGCCAGCCTTCGCCGTGTCACGGTGAGGTGCGTCACGGTGAGGTGCGCCTCCTCGCCCTTCCGCGCGCGCAGGCGTAGACTGGTCCCAGTCAACACGGTAGCTACATACACGACGGAACAGACGGATTGCTAAAACTCTCTGATATGTGCATCGTAAACAAAGAAGTGCTAAAAGAACAATATGCTGGGTACGTAATGATGATATTTTGGTTTCGCAGAATGTTGTTGAAGTACAAAATAAAATGAAATAAATACATCTGCAAAATTAAAGAGCAGTTAAAATATTAAAAAAACATAAAGGTTTATTGTTTCAAGGGTTCCTCGGATGGATAAAATTTATGCCGGTAAACCACTTTTTTTTTTCAGTGCCGTGTCTAAGCGCGCGGTTGAGCTCAAATGCGCCGCCAGGCACGGCACTCATGTGGATGCAGAAATATGAAGAAAGGAATATCAAAATCCATCGTGATGAATGAATGAATTAACGACTTTATTTGGGAATGGGCTTCAGCCCCTGCGTACAGCCGAAGAGGCAGAGGCAGCAAATAAATAACACGAAGGCTGCTACCGCACAGCTGGATGATGGGAAATCCGGCATTAGCCAAGAAATGAAATATAAAATGCTAATTCCAGCAATCATGCATTAGCAAAAAAAAATTAATCAACTTTTTTTTACAGTGAAACTGTTCACCTCTTGCGCTTTTGTAGGCATCGCCCGCATACGTTTCCAGGGTGCTAGGGTGCTCGAGCCAGAGAGTTTTAGCAGTCCGTCGGTTCCGTTGGTTACGTTGTTACCGGGTTTACCGGGACCGGTCTGCGCCTGCGCGCGCGGAAGGGTGAGGAGGAAGGGCAAGGAGGCGCGGACATGGGGAAGGCATGCAGGCCCGGGGAACTAATCCCCCCTACCGCGACGAATGCCCAAGTGCCCAGACGGGTCCCGGTCAACACGGTAAGTACGTACAAGACGGGACAGGCGGACTGCTAAAATTCTCTAATGTCAGCGAACAACTAGATGGTGATAGAGGGTGCGGAGTGGCGGCAGCCGGGGCGCAAGAGAAGGTGTGGCGTCGGCGCTGCACAAGCCCTAAGGGGGAGGAGAGGTCGCGGCAGCAGTCAAGGGACGAGAAAAGAAGAGACTGTGGCGTCGGTCCTCAACAGGGGAACAGGATGCAACCCAGCAGCAGCGGGAACGCGGGAGAGGGCGAGCGCAAAGAGAGCCTCTCCCGCTGCCAATCACGTGGACACCGCCTGCCCGCAAGACGTAGCAGCATAGGTAGGCAGGCTCACTCACGAGTGCACTCATACACCCCCCACTCACCACTCATGAGTGAGTGGTGAGTGAGCCTCGCCATCGTTTAGGACTGGCGAGTGTGAGTACGAGCCCCACGCGCAGTGAGCCCCGCTCACCACTCGCGAGTACCAGCGCCACTCGTGGCGAGACCGCTACCCCTAACGCGGCCAGCGGGGCTCAGCGTCGCCTATGGATGTGACGTCGCTGCATTAGGTGGCCCCAGAGGCTTCGTCGTTCGTCGGTCCAAGCCAAATACCATTGCCTGACGACGTAGACGACATGGGCCAGCAGTCCTCGGAGGCATTTTTCTGCTCTTAAGAAGCCGACGAAACAACACTGCACCATGGATAGAAGTCACCTGACCTGCTCAACGCAAGAAGCAGAATCCTACCATTCCAGATGCAGGCACAACCCCAGTCAAGCCGGCGATGAAACCGACCAGGAACCCCAGCCTAGTTTCAAGGGAGCCAAATTCACCTCCACTACTGGAGAACGACTACAAGATGGTGATTCGCCCACGTGATGGCCTAGAACTGAGTAAAATCAACCCTTACACGCTTGCCAGCTGCATTCTGCACGAAGCAAAGCTCACGTGACGAGAAGCGTATCTCAAAATAAGGACTAATCAGGCTCAAAACATACTGGTCGTTAGCACCCCGTACATAGCGGCGGCGAAAGCACTAAGTAAAATTCAAGCTGAAGATTGAAGACACCATTTTTCCAGTAAACACCTACTGAATCTCACCCGACAGTTCCTGCAAGGGGGTTATTCACAACATCTCTCTTGACGCCACACCAGAGCAGATAATGGCGGTTCTCTCTGCCCCTGGTTGTGAGCCTCTCACGTGCAGAAGACTTGGCGAGATGGGCACAATGCTGATCACATTTGCTGGGAAGAAAGTCCATTTTTTCTTGTACATCAGAGGAGTTGAGACCATGGGTGCTACCTGTACAAGCGGACCCACGCCTTCTGCCACTTGTGCCATGTAACAGGTCACAGAGCCGATGTTTGCCCCAAGCCTTACGCTTTCACAGACGCCCACTGCAAGCGCTGTGGCCTGCTGAGACAAAAGGACGTTCCGCACCACTGTCAGCCCAAGTGTGCACTCTGCGGCGGTAAAACGTCACGGCTAGCAAGGAGTGTCCGAAACGCTTTCTTCCACCAGTCAGTAGGAGGACAACGTGAGGTCACCAAGGGTCACCGCACAAGCCGGGAGTCAAGATCCCGCTCCAGATCCAGAGGGCCCTCCAGGGAGAGAAGCAAGACCCGATACAGGTCCAGGTCCCGAGGGAGAACACCTATACGCCTCGAGCGCGGCCTGTAGGGGCGCCACTGAAATCCCCCTAGCGGCCCGTTTCAAAAGCAGGCGCGGGAGTCCCCGGCCCGCTCCCCCCTGTCGCCGTTGCTTTTGGGGCTCGTTCAAGACAGCGATTTACCGTTTGTCCGCGTTCGAAATACCGAATAACGTGGAGCAGGCACTCTGTTTGCAAGCGTGGTGTGTTCACGGGTGTATAAACGTTTATGACGCGATCTTAGTGATATGTATATGAGCGCCGGGCGTGTGTCACAGGCCGGCGTCCCGAAGCCAGCATTTGCATGCAGCTGATTGCAATTCCGCTGCCCTGAAATTTAGTGGCAGTGTCTCCGTAAGCAGTGTTTCCTCCGATGGTCATGTAGCGGCCATACACACTATGATGTAAATCGACTTTGTGCACTTAGAAAATCCAGCGGAGCACTCATACCTGACAGCACGCAAGTTACGCCTGCTAATATCACAAATCAGATATTGATCAGTACCATGAACAAGCCAATGCGGCATAAATTTCACAAACATCGTACCAAAGAAGTACGATGGATAATGCAAAATTACACTCCGGAGTCAGCACACGACGACAAATTTAATGCTGTGTCGTCTTGTCCCGAGGTGAGCGCTCGCAAAGATTCATCTGTTACATTTATCCTACGCAGAAGCGCGAAGATGGGCTTATAGAGTAATCCGCGTCCGTGACCAAACTCTTCTTCGAAACATCGTCATATGACACAGGGAGACTGCAGAATCTAGAATAAACCGAAATCAGAGACTCTTATCAGATACGACACTCTTCCAACGAGCCCGTGTGTACGAGATTTCGGCGCACGTTAAGGATCTCCAGGTGGTCAAAATTAATCCGGAGCCCTCCTCTACGGCGTGCCTCATCGCCTCCGTTTCGTCGGCGCGTTAAACCCTGCAATCAATCAATCAACTCTTCCAACGACACCTCGTATCGCTAGTGAACTGCCTACCCTGTATTCTTCAAAACATGCGTCCGCCGAGTGATCAGCCGTTCGTTGAAGGCGAAAAACAAACGAAAAGTGAACACGCAGCTTGTGTGTGTGATTACTAAAACGTTCATTCGTTGATTTCGCCCGCATTTGTAAACAACGATAGTTGAGCGTCCTCCTCCTCCTCCTCCCCCCCCCCCCCCCCTTCATGTCTAGCGAAATAGTGCATTTCGCATCTAGTTGGTCTGGTGAATACTACCTTGCTCAAACAAACGTCTTTAGCATTTCAGAGGCTGCACTCGTTTTTTTTTTTTTTAATTCCCGTACGACTATTCTATTTATTCCTGACTTGCAGACCATTCATTTTCCCGTGGTTTCATTAACTTATACCTTAGTGCTTGCTATAAAGCTTGATTGGGCACATATTTGACAACGCACGGCCTTCGAGTGTACTTAACATTTTCTCGTGGCTTATACTCCCATAAAAGGCACAAGTTTTTGTCAGCTATTGGGTTATCACATCCCCGAAACATATTTTTCTACGACGTACATATTCGAAGCAAAGCCGCATTTGTTGTCTGCGCTGCAAAACGAATCAAGCTCTTACAGTGCCAATATCAGGTCTAAACGAGGCGACAATAAATAGAATTCACTTGTGCTGACGTGTTCGAAGGTGACAGCGGTGATATGCTGCTGCCGTCGCCGACGCCCGCAAGAGCGGCCAAGAAGCGCGCAGAACCGCCTCCCCGGGCAGCTCTTGTTGGCGTTAAAACGCTCTACCAAGACGCAGCTGTTTTTTTTTTTTAAGTGCCCTAAACGCGCAGTTAGCTTACAGACGTCACCATAACAATTTGTTTAGTGCGCGGAAAGGCAAAGAGAAGCGAAAGAGAACCAAAACACTGCATGACCACCTATCAGCCACGCAGCGCTAGTCCCGCAAACGCCGCGGAGAAGCGGCGGCAGGCGGCGCAGCGATCGCGAATCTCGAGGCGTATACTGTCAAGCGAAGATCCGCTGAAGACGCCACGGCAGGGCAGGTTAGCTGGGCTCAGATGCTCTCTCCACGTGCTCAGACCCCTCGTCTCCCTCCCCCCGATGCCCTCAAACGTGACGAGCTGTTGTGGTTAAAACGCCTAAACGCTCAGCTTCTTGCCGTGATCAAACAACAACGGGAGGAAAACCGACAACTCCATAATGAGCTGCTCGCACTCAAGGCAGAAATCAGGCGAGTGATAAACCCTACGCCAGAAAAACGCAAAAAACCTAAACCCACCCCACCAGAGCCCGCAAAAATACCCTCTTCCAGTTCAACTTGCCAACCCGCCAATACGACAGAATTCCCGCTGGCACAAGATAATACCGAAATCGCCAAAACCGTAAAGCAAATAATGGTCATGTTAAAACAAATCACACAACGGTCGCTGTCACGGCTATTGGGACTGGGCCCATCCCACCGCAGCCTCCACTGATGCGACTGGCAACCGAGCGCAGTCACCGGTGTAGCAGCGTTGCCTTGCTCCGTCCGTTATCGACGCGGCGCAGAGCAGAGCGATGAAGTTCTCGAGCCGACGAAAAGTTGAAACAACATTTATACGTATACAGTATATACTAGGGTAACAACAGCGTTACATGGCTCGCACAAAAGCAACAGTGCCTCTCCACTCAGTGCCCCCGAAAAGTGCCGCCGTAAAGTGCCTCCGGGCGGGTTTTTATACCCCCAGAAGTCTGTTACAGCCGCGAGTAGTTTGAATCGCTTCAATAAGGACTCTCGCTGGCCGAAGTTTGAAATCCGATGAATGGAGGCGAGGCGGTTGCTTCAGCCGAGCCGCTCCGACGGGGAAAGGGATGATCCGGTGTCCAGGCCTTTCACGCTGCGGAAGTTCCTTCTTGAGAATTTTTTTTTCTTATAACCTCTTAAACAACCAGCACAAAGCACGCGCTCCTGACTACACTTGGGCCACTGGGTCTCCTGGGGCTCGTCGATGAGCGTAAATCGCCGAAGGCGGTGATCGAGCAGAAGCTGCTCCTAGCTGGTGCGGTTCAAGCCGCCTCCTGCTATCGCTTACGGCGGCTAAGGTCAAGGTTACATGTTCTGTCTGATACTTTTACTTTGTCTGGGAAGGATCAGATCATATTTTACTGAAATTAAGCGGGCCGCCATTCTTCAGCACTTATTTCCCCTGGAACGCTTTACCAGACGCTGCAAGTTCGACTAAGCCCGCACATAGCTAGGGTGCTCCCGGCCCGGTCGCTCCCGAGAGGGTAGGATATCATCTTACCATCTCTGTATATGCGAGTGGGCCTACACTACAGTGAACTATAATACTTGGGTATTCTATAGTTCACTGTAGCCTGCACAGCCCGCCCACAGAAACAGTACGCAGTGCATAAAGATATGCATACGGAAGAGCGAGTGTGCCAGCTTGAACGACCCACCTGAAGTGCTTTTCTACAACTTATGAAAATGCTGGGTACTTTGTTCGCGCTTAATTTCGACAAAGCAGGCTCACCGCAATGTTTCTTTAATGATTTTCTTTTTGTAACCGCCATTTATCGCTCTACATTGTGGTCATAAGCTTTTAGTGAACCGCGTGAGTATGTCACCGCAATACTGCTAACAAGGTCATATTTTGTGCTTTGTAGCTGCAAAACAACAAAAACAGGGCAACATGTTTTTGATGTAGGTGATATAGAGCAACCTTGACTTTACTTTGGGAAAGTGTAAAAAAAATCGAAGATGGCCTTTTTTTTTATTTGGCTTTCAAACCATACCAAAATGCATTACCTAGCTGCAGCACAGTGTATTTCTTTTTTAAATTGTACCGTCTTGACCACATAAACTAAACTTGGCACGAAAATTGAAGAAAGAAGAATAACAATAAAAAAATTTGAACTACCTAGCTTTTTTAGATTCCGAGAAAAAAAAGCCGTCTCATTTACGCAATTTTCAAGATGTTTTCAAATTTGGGAATTTTATTTAAGGGAATTCGCTCTTCAAGCCAAGCACGAATACGTTAAAATATTTGAGGGTATGCGAAGCCCTTACACAAATAGAACTATGGTGATAGCTGTAGTAGTTTTTGTTTTACAGTAGTAAAAGTTTCAAATTTTCCGCGAGCGCTCAACGCTGCAGTTACGTGAGCCAGATTTGGGAATTTTCGGGGGGGAAGGCAATTTTCTTTCCACAAAAGAACTTCACATATGTTTTCGCCTGTGCACGAGGAGATATATATAAAATTTCTGTCAAAATTAGATATTTCGACCGTACACGCCTGTGCCATCTCTCGTGAAAACACCCAATATAGCTCAAAATAAAAAGCAGAAGATATCTGTCAGTGACATTATACGAAGAAGCAGGCCAAGCGCAAACACTGATAAGTAGAAATGAGTATAATAAGTCACGAAGTAAAACGAATGCATTAAGGGTAGGAGTGAATAATTATTTGCTGTCAATATTTTTTGAGAAGCGGCAAATGCAGAAAAATATTACCAAAATGATCAATTCGATTTGATGAAAAGGAATTTTGATCCAATTTCTTTTTAAGGCCTCAACTTTATTAACACAGTAATTCCAAGTAGTAATTGCAACGAAATGAGCAGTCTGTTTGCCGAGATTAGTTCTAAATTTAGGCAGAGTAAGGTTACGCATTAATTGTAGAGTCAGGAATGTGTGTGGTGACTGAAACATAATCCGGCTTTGATGAGTATTCGTTGCCATAAGTTATTTTCTTTTTAATGTAGGCAGCATGGAGATCGTATTTTAGGTAAGAATCTAGGATGAATTAACACTTAAAAATGTTAAATGAACGGCTTCTATTACAAGGTGACGTCACCATTCCGGGGGTGTACGCCGAAAAGAATCGGTGGACATCTCTTCCCGTCAACTCCGCAGATCTCCAGTGACGAGGGGGCGGTCGCTGTCGCCAAAATCAGCGGAGAGGCCGAGACAGAGCTTTGAATGCGACAAAGAGACAGATTTATATAGCGCGAATTCTTAAGTGAGGTGCAGTACATGTGCAAATAAATGCATGCGAGACTCAATTCCGTAAAATACAACATAAGCGAGGAAAACGTTGAAGAAATAATACAAAATAGTAGACTTAATAAAGTCATATGTTAGGAATTAAAAATGTTAAGAAAAAAAATGGCGCAGCTTCATGGAGGAATGCGCAGCTTGCACTAATGGTGCAAGGCTGGAGAAAGAACAGAGCTGGCGGCCTTTTTGCACCTCATGATCAGGTGGATTTCCGAACTTGCCGCTGAAAGTTCTCCATGAGTGGCAGGCCCGGATTGTTTTGTCCGCAGGCTTTCCCATCTCTCCCCAAAGTGGGCATCACCCGGCACTACTATCGAACCACGAGACAGTCCTTCCGCAGTGCTCACACATCTTTGACCAAAAGCCAGGAAATCGCACTCAGCCAGATTCACGGAGGCACTTTTCCCCGCCCAGCCCGCATGCATTTACTCTTTACTATACCCGGTTACAACTTAGGAACGGCAACGGAAGTTGCCACTGTGCCTCGTCACCGCAGCCGGATGTTACACCGCGCGGCGCAAGTAGTGCATTACAGGGAATATTTTGAACGCCGCAAATTGCCGTTTTAGTTATTTTTTGGATTTATAATGCTTATAAACCACTACAGCGACAACAAGCAAACTACGTGAGGAAAGGCAGACGATACCACGCATTCATAGCAGTCTCCTTTCAAAACACGCGCGCCCAATGACATCCGGGTCCGTCGCTTAGGCGGAGTGATACCGTACATGAGCTGTTGCCGTTCTTAACTTGTTCCCGAGTATACACAATACTCAGATAGGTGCAAAGTCTGCCAGTAACCTGCAGCTCTTACACCCCTAATACTTGGCTGCTCAGAAGACCCTCCGCCCCTGAAATCGGCCCTTCCCCTGAGCAGTGGGAGATAGTACTGCTGCCCAGCTGTCGACCTGAGGACCAGCTCCCGCTTGTCACCAGGGCTACCGTTTACGACAGCTTGGACAGCACATGGTCTCTTGTACGGAGGAACCATTCTCACATAACTGTGTAATCAAGCTCTCTCTCTCTCTCTCTCTCTCTCTGGTCTAATCGTCAATGTGCAAGAGGCATTTTGAAGAATAAAGGCAATTGGACAGTTGGGACGATGACAGTTCAGTGCCGCTGCGACTTCGCTCTGTTAAGGACGCAAAGTCCCCTGTATAGTCCCAATAGTTCCACCAGAATATCTCGACATGGTTTCTCGATTATGTTCCCAGTTTTTGTCAGCGTGTCCAAGAGAAAGCCTCATTAAAGCTTGCGCTCGCTTGCTTTAGTACAATACTTTCAGTTTACTCGTTAGTATATCGAAAGGCAGTCACACAAACTCCACATTTTACAGTCACGAGCTCTTACCAAAGACCCCAGATGTCGCTACTGCTGACATATAAAAATAGGCGCAGAGCTTCGGCTCGCTATCGACGCCGATCTGACGCACACGTATCGGCCCTATCGAACGCCGTCGGCGTATCGGGGCGCGCAGATTCGAGGCCGTGGAGAACAAAGGGAACGATAGAGGCGAGCTCGGACTCGCGGGTCTCCGCTTTCACGATCAAACGCTGGTCGCGCGGCTTCCTGCGCCGTTGCCGAGCGCGAACAAGTCGCGATAACACGACCCGTGCTCGTCGACCCGGCAGGGGGGCGTCGTCGTGTCGCAGCCCAGGAGCGTCGAGGTGTGCGCACCGACTGAGCTTCGGGGACGACAGCACCGCCGACCATCATGGGCTCCCTGTTCCGTAGCGAGCCGATGACGCTCTGCCAGCTGTTCATACAGGCAGAGTCGGCCTTCAACTGCGTCGCCGAGCTCGGAGAGCTGGGGCTCGTCCAGTTTCGAGACGTGAGTCACGTGCACGCATATATGAGTAAGCATGCGAGCGTGCACTCTCGGCCGCGCCTGTGGACGGTTTTCTGTAGAGTTCCTGTTCTCCTAAATTCTACGTTCAGACTATGCATCCCTCTGATAGTGCCCTGCTCGTCATTATTACTGTCAGAAGTCTCGAAACATAGTGCCGGGATGCGGCATGATCGGTTCGACGCTTCGTTTATCAATTCCGGGTTTTAATTCCGGGTTTATTATTTTCGGGGTTGGAAGGGCAAACATCGAATGCTATTTTTAGATTTTCTAACGGGGGAGATATCTGGGCCCGTTTGCCCGTACGCATAAGTTCCCGATTAAGTTCCCGCTAACGAATAATACTCCAATAAGTCGAATTCGGCCACGGCAAATAAGCCGGTTGCCAGAAAACCCGACAGAAACGCTACCTTAACCGAGCGCTTGTATCAGTTTCGGGCAAATGACTTATTACCTATACAGCGCTAAAGTCGTAGTTGAGAACTTATTCCCACACTTATCGGTTCGGGCAAACGGGCCCTGGTTTGTATATCGACCTGAACGAAAAAAAAATATATCACGTTTTATTTTAGTGAACGAACGAAAAATTATTACTCCGCACCTTTAATTTACTTTAAGATGCAGAAGCTTTCATCCATGTAATGTATATAAAATAAACTAACGCGAAAACAAAGTTGTCGAACTCGCAGAATAACCGCGTGTTTTACGGAGAAGTAGACACCTTCGTTATTTGAACGCTGAAAAACGCTTCAACTACGTCCTCGGGGAACGTGCTGGGGGCAGGCACGGGAACAATAGTTTCCTTTGTGATCTGTACCAGCATTCCGAGAATTCTCTTCAACATCCACGGTCGCAATTCGCTTGAAGCACGTTGATGTAGTCTGCCCATAAATCAGAAATTACATTTTATGACAGACTAATCACTATTTACATTTTTTGTGTTATTTTCTTTGACAGGGAATTACGGCTAAGCTGTATCTATCCAGCAGAAAATTTAGCTTCACAGAAAGATTTAGTTTCAACCAAAAGCCTTAACTATGTCTGGGGATGACACATTTTTAGCACGAAGTCGGGTAATTAAAGCGATTTTTATAAATGAAGGTGAGTGGGGGTGGGGGTAACTGGGCAGGATTGGCTTTGACCAGGAAACGAGCACATGTGGGGTGATATTATTTCCCCCATTCATCGCCTGAAGGTCGGTAATATTCACTAAAAACCTGTAACGTTAAGAGAGGGAAAGTAGACCGTATTGAAGAAGACATTTACTGTTGTGCGCGTACAGACGTGTCCTGGGCTTGTCATCCCTATTTTAGTTAACGGCTGTTAGCGCGAAAACTGATCTATCTTCGACTGTTCCTGCGTTGCATTCGTACATTCTCTGCTTATGAACAGTTTTCACCTTACCCTTCCATTCATTATTCGCTGCCTTCATCACCTTACATATACCGGTATCTTATCTCGCCATGTGATTTTCCGCCTTCGTCGGCCTCCGGTGAACTCTACACTGTCTGTTATCAGCGCGTGACCGCACGCTGATGACAGGCAGGATATCCTATCAGGCTTAAATGTATTTCCCAATTTCATTGGTCGTCTATACTATAAGATAGGATATCCTTCCGAAGTTCCTTTATTCATGTGTAGTGCCAATATAATCAATTCCACTACCCACCAATGTGAAACTTTATTCCGTCCTTCTGCCTTTACACACAGCAGTTATTTTATTTTCTACTCCGCCTAGGCGTCCTGCGAGAAAAGAAAAACGCGAAAACAAAGAAGAAAAGGGCGCCTACCGTTTTGCATCAAACTTGTAGGCAATTAATTGCACGTCTTCTCACACAACTCGATCCGCATCGAAATCTCAAGTATAACAGCTGACAATGCTACAAGTTCCGTGTAGGGCTGTGCACGTGATGGGTTTTTTGCTTTTGTTTGCGTAAGAAAGGCGGAAGCACGCATTCGCCGCCAACAGAATAGTAGGCTTTTCCCATTTACAGGGTGCGTTACTGAAAATGCGTATTGGTGACTGTTAGTTTCCTACGCACATTAGTCGCTAAGGGCTTAATTAAAGTAATTAAAGTCCGGGCCCCTAATAGTACACGTGTTGAATGTAGGCTTTGTGCATGGGTGATCAGTTTGGTCGATACGAATCCGTTACGGTTACATTCAGATCGCATCACAAGTGCGCCAAGAGATGGAGTTCCGTTCGAGGAAACGGATGATACATTGGCGCGTATTGTCAGGCACGATAACAATGAGCCTTCGGAGAATTCATCGCTGCGCTGGCAAATCAGGTCTGAGCAACCGCGAGAAAGAACCGAGGAAAATAAAATCGGGTGAGCGCAAGACCCAACTAAGATACACTGGTTCGTCATCTTGATCCTGCTGACTCTTGTTGATTTCAATGAATGTGAAACCATAATTCATTTGATTTGACACAACAATTCCCAGGCTTACTGCCAAGTTTCGTCATGAAATGTGATGTAATATTACTTTTTTGTTATTATTTATATGGATTAAGGAACGGCCAGAAACAGACCGGAAAGACCATTTTCCTTTCAGGGGCATCGCAAAATAGCATAAGGTCAACATACAGTAAAACCACGTTAATTCGGCCCCCATTAAATCGTAATTTCGGTTACTTCGGACGAGGCGTCTGGTCCCGTACAAATTCTACATTGTTGTATGGCTGAAAAATCACATCAATTCGGATAACTTCGGCCGAAATTTGGTTAATTTGGACTCCCCACCGAGTTGGAGTGCGGAAACAGCAGCGCAATCCGCCGCGGCCGCGTTCCAGCTCATTCGGATTCACAGCAAAAATCAAAGGCGCCCCTAGAAAACTTCGAGGCAGTTCGCAAAATAATGATTTCCTCGCACATCACCTTCGCAAAGCAATCGAAAATCACTGACTTTTTTTTAGATGCGACGCTGAGAGCATCTCTTGTCGGCGGCCCTGTCCCTCCTGCGTGCGTCCGTCGTCGGCGTCCAAACTCTCCTCCGCTCACCCCTTCTCCTCTCCTATAGCGAACACTCTCTCGCGAGGGGCATTGGATTGGATTCGATTTGATTGGCTTGGCTTGGCTTGGATTGGATTAAAGTGGATTGTGTTGGATTGTGTTGCGTCATAGCCGCGGCAGACGCACTGGCGCCGGCGCGTGCCCAGGTGAGAGCGAACTCTCTCTCAACATCTGCGGGTGTGCGGCCCAGCGCGCTCTCACTCCGCCGGTGGGCGGCGATGCGCGCGGTGCTGCGCATGTGCAGTACTCTCTCCGCGGTCTCCTCTCCTTCGGGCGCGCTGCGCATATAACCGGTGTGCCGCTCTCCGGCGGCCTTTCGGTCGACGGTTGCTCTCCGCTTGCGCTTGAACCCCCCCTCAGCGTCGCATCACACCAGGGTTCCCGCGAGGGGAGGAGGGCGTAATTTTTTAAATAAAAGTTTGGTGATGTTGAAAGCCGTTTTCAGTTGTGGCCGTAATCGCGAAAATCCGAACACTCTATTAATTCGTACATTCTCTCTGGTCCCCTGAAATCAGAATTAATGAGGTTTTACTGTATGATGGAGGCGAAAAGCAAAAACGCCCGTGTGTACGAGATTTCGGCGCTCGTTAAAGATCCCCAGGTGGTCAAAATTAATCCGGAGCCCTCCTCTACAGCGCGCCTCATCGCCTGCTTTGCGTCAGTGGTTTAAACCCATCAATCAATCAATCAATCAATCAATCAATCAATCAATCAATCAATCAATCAATCAATCAATCAATCAATCAATCAATCAATCAATCAATCAATCAATCAATCAATCAATCAGGTTTTACTGTAATATCAAAAGGTGCTATAAAATAAGGTACTGGCAATATAGCATAATAGCTTAGCTGTGTATCGTCTTTATACACAAGTATTTTTTATGGAAGAGTGGCTGTAGGCATATGATTAAATAAGAAAAACGAGGACATACATGAAGTCGTAGTCAGAGGTCACGCAATGAACACACTTTTTTTAAGCAGGCAGTAGGCTTATCTGCGAGATTTTCGATTTCATCCGCGTGAATTAGTGATAAACCACCAGTGCGAAATCATAATTCCTAATATCTAAGCTGAACTTGAGCAACGAAGAGCGTCGGGGATAGTGCCCCCCCACACCCCAAAAAAATAAATAAAAGCACGTATCTGAACAAAAGTGGAGCTTTGGCTTAGACGAAGTACCAGAAAATCCCGAACTGCAAGTGCTTCTTTTCCAACGTGTAAATTATGGGGGGAAATCCACAGTATAAAGCTGTGTATCAGCTCATATAATGTATGTGGGCACGGATAACGAATCGTTTGCCGTGTTCGTGACTGATGCATCAACCTTAGAGCACTGCGCCTCGCAAAGCATGGCGATGCTGGAGGGGCGTGGGATCTGGGCCCGGAGAAATATAGAATTTCGATTGCCCGGACAACATCCAATAAACTGTTGTCCCAAAATTTGTGCTCCCAGGCAACCACAATATTTTCTTGCATTTGACGTATTATTTGACATGACTTCACATTTTATAATACTCTTCTTCTCTTCGCCTTCTTTTCGTGTTTCAGAAAAAAGTCTTTTTTTAGCGTCACATGTCATATTTGCGCTGTATTCGTATTATGCGGGCTCTATTAACTCACCGAAACGTCAACTTTTGTTCTTGTTTTAGCACAAACGGGCACACGGAGCCGGTTTGCCCGGGCCATAAACACCGGGTCTCTATTACTGACCTCGTATTCCTTGAACGTCTCACTGGCGGCCAAAGAACACCAAAAATAGATGCGCTAGAAGAATAATTACAGCTTAACTACAGCATACGAGTCTTCATCTGAACGCACCGGCAACGGCTGTCCGGTTACAGCTACGGTAATTTGGCTATAGCTAATAAGGGCTTTTAAAAGCTGGAATTTTAAGGGAGATGCGGCCTTTTTTTTTGAAGCGCATGCGCTACGAAAGCTTACCACAAGACACGTGTGCGCGTGTGTGAAGCTTGGAAGCCTCTGCAAGTGATAACGAGCACGGGAGAGAGAGAAAAAAACGTACGAAATGAGACAGAAAAGGTGGGAGAACGAACGACAGCTGAGAAGAAAGAGGGCTGCCGACGTCAGCACGTGCCGCGCCTGCGCAGTGGAGGCACGGCGTAGTTGTGGGAATAGGGGGAATTGTCTATTGCATAGGGGGAAAAGGTCTATTTGGGCCAGCTTAACGCACATAGAATGAACGTGTATTTTTTTTTTTTTTTTTACGAGAAAACCACTCCGGCTCATATCGGGAGGAAAGTGTGCAAGTAAAAGTAACGTTGATGGGCTTGTCACGGTATATATAGGGTGAAGCATGAACTTTCATCCTGTTTCATGTCATCTTGGGACACGCGGGTCGACTGACGTAACTGGTACCTAAAGCGGCCCCTTCGCCTTTGTATTGCGGGGAAGCTCCCTTGTCATTCAGTCATCTCTGGTTGTGGTCTTTTGCAGTTGAACCCGGGTGTGAACGCCTTCCAGCGCAAATTCGTGCGTGAGATTCGGCGCTGCGATGAACTGGAAAGAAAACTGAGTAAGCAGCACTGTCCCGTCTTTTGTGGAAACCTTCACTTGTTTAAATATTTGTGAAAAAAAAATGTCCCGCGTACGTTGGACCAATATGGTCACAGGCAAAACATTTCACGTGGAGGACTACTCAAAGTAACCCGGTCACTGATTCGACGGCGTTTTTGTGTGCATACTATCTCGATTCGCGTTTTAAGTAGACCTTGGTGGGACCTCAAAAATCAGGCCGAAGTAAGCGCAAAATCGATTTAACCGAGGACGCAATATATAACTTTGTATTTTTATGAGACCTATAAACTTCACTGAATCAAGTGGTAGACTTAAATGAACATGGTTGGGTTAAGGACACTCGCTATATGCGCAAGCATTAAGTGCCGTTTGTTCTTTTAAGTTCACTTTCCTGCTCAAAAAATTGTTGCCATATTCAGCAATACGCCGCACCAACGATCGTTAGTACATTTGAGCATGTGGCCGGAAACTATAAATGTGTTGTTTTTTGTCTGTCTGTATGGAGCCTCTTAGCCGGATGAGTAAGGGTTCCAATGGAAACCAGAACAATTCTTGCTATACTTGGGTACAACTTAAGAACGGCAACGGGAGTTGCCTCTGCGCTTCATCACGGCAGCCGGATGTTACTCCGCATGGCGCAAGTAGGGCGTTACTAGGAATATTTTGAACACTGCACGAGCCGTTTCCGTGATTTTTTGGACTTTAAACTACTGCAGCGACGACAAACGAACTACGTGAGAAAAGACAGACGATACCAGGCATTCATAGCAATTTCTTTGCAAGACGCGACATGCGGGTCCGTTGCTTAGGCGAAGTGATACCGTACATAAGCTATTGCCGTTCTTAACTTGTTCCTGAGTATAGATTAATAAGAGGTTTTAGGGCCTTAATATCTTAAAATGATGATGATAAATTATTTTATTATAAAGGGGAGGACTGAAGGTCGCTGGAGGGGGAAGAGGGGGAATAGGGAGGGAGTTATACCAAACTGGGCTAAGGTCACCAGGTGTTGAGGATTTTCTAGAATGTCCCTATGTAATGCTTCTATATCTGAATTTTGAGAAAAAAACATTATGGTTCAGTCTGCACTGCTCCGTTTTTGATATCTTAAAATAAACCCGCTTTTAATGCTGTTAAAACTGTCTTTTCAATAATGCATTTGTGTAAGCTGGCTCTCGGACGTTGCGTGTTGCAGTGAAGCCTGCCTACAAATAAAAATGTGGCGCATGTGTGCAATAAAATAGTTTAACAATAACGACACCTCTACTGCAAAACGATAAATTAGAAACCGGTCAAACAACAGCCTAGCAATACCTTATGTGGTCCTAGAAAATTTGCCTTCCCATCATACCTTGCGGTTGGCGCAGCCAAACCGTCTGTCGTTTTTATTTTGCATTTTTCTGTCAATGTACTTAAAGACATAAAAAATAAGAGTGTGGATTCCTCGCTGCTTGTGATTCCAAGAGGCCAAGAAAGAATACCTTGTTCTACTATTTTCTTGTTCAGGATTAGAACCTCGATAGGAACACATAAGTGTTAATAATTATCTTTATATTTGTAATCGTGTTTCGACAGAAAATAGAGACTAATTTGGTACTGTTTCGCATGCATATACACAGGTACAGCAGGAAAGATTGGTAACGAGGAGGCAGCAGTAGGCACTTTGTAGAATTGGAAATTAGGAGGATTGAAGATGGAAATGAATTGTCGGATTGGTGACGAGGAGGCAGCAGTGTGCACTTTGTAGAATTGGAAATTAGGAGGCATTGAAGATGTAAATGAACTGTCGGAGGGTTGCTGAAGCTCTCCAGCTTCTCTGTTAGATTTTTCACTTGCTTACATAAACAAAACAGACAAACTTTTCTAGTTTTTTAACTCTGCAATTATTATAAATACACGTATATTTTTATACCCTTATACCCTCAACTTTTCTTGACCTCCGCACATACATTTAAAACGCTTTTCTTGGAATAAATAATATTGTAGGTGCCTGTAGGTCTAGTTCTTTTCATCACATATGCATAAGTCCTCTTTTTAATTGTTTTTTATATGGCTCTGTGGTTCAAGGCTTGTTGAACCTCTATAGAGTCTGGCTGCTGGTTTCCGAGTCATATGTGAGCAAAGCTAAAAACAGCAGCTTAAATAGTACCCTTTCTATTGCTGGAATCTGCTTAGCTTCCTAGAAAGCAATTTTAGATGGGGATTAACCACGCAGGAAAAAAAAAAGAACGATGGTTCTTTACCCTATTCTGAGCAACGTGGTTCTAGAATGCTCTATGCTGTCCTGCAGTGACACAAAACGTTGCAAATTCTCCCGAGAGATACGTGTATGGAGTGCGGCAGCTAGGGGGTGGGTCGTTGGTGAGCGGCATTATTCTGCTGCCAGTGTTAAACCACGTGAAAAAGAAAAGCGCCATCAAAAGGATAAAGACCACTAAGAAGATGAACCACGTCAGGAAGCGACAGTCCCGAGGAAATCAGAATAAAGGTGAAGGGAGAGACGTGAAGAAGCCAAGTGCGAGCGAGGTACAAAACACAGATCATGGCAGAGAAAAAATTGGTGATCGACTTCATGAGTCATGCTTTCAGCATTTAAAATGAGAGGGGAAGATGCTCACAAGAACACCGTTGACGTCCGTGAACGGCTGGGATTCTTCGTACGGTCGTCAGTAGACTCTAATCCTGCACAGAGTATCGGTTGGTCTCGGAAGCTGCGCCGACAGCGGGCGTATTAGGGGGTGGTGGCGCGTTTTGCAGGGTTCGTGGAACGCGAGCTTCACCAGGACGAGCTGCTCATCCCTGAAGCCGACGAGGATGATGCCCGGAGCTTGCCGCAGGCCAGGGATGTGATTGACCTCGAGGTGACGTTTTACTTCATCGTCTTCTGGGCTTAGCTCCTGCTCTATTGGCTTCGACCCGGATAGTACTCAAACCGAATAAAATGGGTGCCGTTATGTAAGCGAGTAAGGCACAAGTGACCGAGACATGAAAGCCGGACATATCGCCTGCTTGTGCTGAATTGTGAAGCCCGGTGTGCGCAGGCGAACGTGGACCGTCTGGAGGGAGACCTGACCGAGATCAACCAAAACAACCAGGCGCTGCAGAAGAGCTTCGTCGAGCTCACCGAGTTCAAGCACGTGCTCCGAAACATGGACGCCTACTTCGAAGAGGTCAGCTTTCCCAATGACCTGCGTTATTTCCGCGGCCAGCCCACCCGAACGGGCGTGAACTGGCGAGGGAGCTAATTCGAATTGGGAGATAGAGGACATACTGATGCGAGTGTAGGTGCACAAGGGGCCAATAGCCACGTCTTTTGTTATCTTTCAGCACGAGCATGATGAGAATGAGCCCGAATTAGTGGATGAAAATACCCCAAGGCCGGCCTCTCCATCCCCTGAAGACGGCGCGCCCCAAGAACGTCACGTGCAGATGGGGTAAATGACAGAACCCAGTTCTTTATTGTTCTCAGTTCTCAGTTCTTTTCTTACCACTACGAAAGGCTCATTTGAACAGTTTAATATTATTCCTGTAAATAGTATGTACCGATTTCGTCTGCTTCAAACGTTCTGCTTCTCCACTACCTACACTGCAAAATGCTTATCGTCTACGGCCAAACTAAAACGACGGACTGCTATATACAAATACACAAAATGTAGACACTTGGGCCATCCCACACTTTTGTACATTATACAAATACCATACACTGAAATATAACCTACCTATTGTACTGAATGAATTCTCTCAAATTGCTTGTTGCAAAAGTCGGAAGGAATCGCGTTCGTTGTTTGCACAAAATTGAAGTGATTGCTTGTTTCCTTTCTGGACCTTGAAAAACGTGTGCTTATTCGCACGCTTGAGACTGTATTTGGGAGTTGTTCTTGTCTTATAAATGTTTTCTTTTGAAAAGCAACACCCACTAATGCGGATGTATTTTTGGTTATATCTCTAAATCGTGGGGCAATGTCTATCTGTACCTGTATGTATATTTTATAAGAACTCTACAGGTAATTGTTTGTGTGTGTGTGCGTGTGTATCAAGTGTTTTGCACATTTCTTCGTTTTTGTACCTACTTGCCTTCAAATGGCCTCCTGGGCCCTGTCAAGCTCGACGCGCAGCTTTTAGCCCAAGAGACCATCCCGTTCTGTATATTTTCTGGAAAATAAAACTTGTATGTGTGTATTCCTAGTACCCCCGCCCGCTCATCCGTAAGCCCATACCATGTGCTCCATTTCTCGTATACCACCAATGCGTTAAAGCCCGCGCCCTTGCTCACGTTCCATCTCTGCTTTGCCGGCAGTAGTATACGCCTGTTTGCTGGTTACGGTGCTGGTTTATACACGCCCGCGCACCTTCTACGCGCAGGTTCCTGGCCGGCGTGCTGCCCACAGCGCGGTTCGCGTCGTTCGAGCGCATGCTGTGGCGGGTCTGCAGGGGCAACGTGTTCGTCCGGAGGACAGACCTGGAAGCCCCCCTACTTGACCCGCAGACGGTGAGTGTAACTGATTGGTCTCTCGGGTTCTCAGAGGGTACAAAAGGGCAATTACCACTGTGTTTTAACTGTACATTAGACGTCGTCAATGTTGTGCGGGAGGATGCCTCTTCCACATGCACAAAGCATCACGCAACGGTGTTTAACCTGACTGACGTCAGTACACAAGGGATAGCTTAGCATGACGGAGAGAAAAAGAGGGGCAATAGTTTCGTTGTAACATTAGTGGATGACGGGAATGAATGAGTCTTCAGATACAATTTATCGCATAAACCCAGATTTATGTTCTGAACACCCAATTTATGTTCTGAACTTCAGATCTAAACTGAAGAGGAAGAGGAGGACTACACCCCCGTAAAGCCTACAGTTGTGGAAGTATCGCATTTGGAACTGCATACAGTTCCAATTGTGATATATTTATATATCTGCTATCACATGGAGCGCAGTGTAATTTCCGTTGTATAGCAGCGAAGGTGCCCCTCCCTCCTCCCCCCCCCCCCCCCTTTTTTTTTAAATGCATCGCATTTCTTGCTCTGAGGCATGTCCCTCCTGCGTCGGCGTCGGCGTCGGCGGCGTCCGCACGCCACCTGCGCATGCGCGCCTCTCCTCCGCTTTTCTCTCCGACAGCTGTGCGCAACGCTCTCACTCCGTCTCATTATCATAAACAACAGCTGCGTGCGCGCGCTTCGCTCCGCTCGCGTCTGTTCCGGCGTGCAAGTGCGTGCATGCGCGACTCTCCTCCGCTGTCTCCTCTCCTTCAGGCGCTGTGAATATAAAGCGGGTAGCGCGCTGCGGCGGTTCAGTCAGCGCTCGCTCTCGTTCGACGCCGCGTGCCTTTGCTTGACGACTCCGTGCTTGACTTGATTCTTCCGATGAAAACGTGATGGAAGCGACGGACCCTTCAGCGAGTGGGCTGACACAATCCAATACCAGCGTCAGCGCAAACACCCAAGGCAACGTTACTACCAATTGAACCCCGCGATGCGTCGCATCACATCAGGGTTCCCTCGCGGGAAGACGGGCGTAATTTTTTAAATTCGGCTGAAGCCGCATTACCCGGCACCGCTTCTCTGCTCATATTCCTCTGTCGACTTCGCTTTCACAATTTCTATACCCATCGCCACCACCGATTCCTCTCACAATTTGAGCAATCGGCTGATAACGGTGCTAGCGCCGTTTCAGCAGTTTTAGCTGCAGCAATGGGGGGACGCGTGTCGTTCGCTCGCAGGAACGACGCGCGAACGACGAGAAAACAGCAATGGGCGCGAAAACAGCGGAATGTTCTTCCTCCATGGGAAAGCCGCTGCCTCAGGACGTGCAGCCACCGCCGCCGCCGCTGCAGTCGCCGCTGCTGCCTCAAGTTCCACCTTGTCAAGTAGCTGCAAAATTCCCTCTGTATGAAGAGCAACTTGCCCGCTTAATTGGAACGCGAACGTTAGCAATTAATTTATGTCCAGCTCGATGCGTTTTCGCAGCGGCATTTTCGCCGGTGTCTTCCACGTCTCAGCACGCGCACGTCACCGGCTGCCGGTTTGGGCGTGAGGGGCGCAGCTAGGCTTCATGCCCACACCGATGATATGCCCGTCGTGCTGGTGGGAGATTTAAACGTGGACAACTCACGGCCGTATGCGACCTGTCTGCTGTCCTCCGTGGCCGAGTGGTGTGGGTGCTACGAAGACGGCAAGGTGCCTACGACGCGGGAGGGACACGTACAGCAACGTATTGTTTGTTCGCTAGATAAAACTCGTGTAATTTCAAGTTTCAGTTAGCTAATTTGGTAGGAAGTAGGCTTAGTCGCAAATTTCAAACAAACATGTTTTGTTTCGTGCACTCGATAGGCATAGCTTCGCTGGTCATCCCTCCTCACAGAGTGAAAGGGCTCTGAATCTTTTTACATTTGATCTGTTATGCTTTATTTTTCTTATGGCACTTGCGGGTTCTTTCTTATTTGCGTTTTCTTTCATCCTCCCTGCTGCCGTCGGCGATGCCAATACATTCTTAATACATTCTTATGACGAACCACTCTAGTAGCACAGTCTGGAGGGGCCGTACAGCCACTACGAAGAAGCAAGCGGCATGATCAATGCCCACTAATAGCTTTTAATAATACCGGCACGGGGAATAGCGATGTTACGCGCATCGAGTCGTTGCGTATTTTCTTCGCCTTTTCACAATAGCGCGCCCATGTGGGCGCACTGTCCTGCAGGGCGAACAGATGCACAAGACGGTGTTCGTGATTTTCTTCCAAGGCGAGAAGCTCAAGGCCCGCATCAAAAAAATCTGCGACGGGTACGTAGCACACCGTCTACTCCTCGCTTGACTTTTTTTCTTCTTGCTTCCTGGTTTGCTGCATGGACTAGAGCAAATCTCCTATACCGCAATGTATCCAGGTATTCTACATGGGGGCGTATATCATGAGTCCAGCATTTTATTAGCTGGATGTCGCAAAGCGACGGGACGATTGTTTTTGAACGCATTGAAAGTTACTTCTGGAACTTTCTGTAGTCGCACAGTGTGCTGGGCGAAGGACAACATGGGCAAAAGGGAATGGGTACGTCCAACACCGACTATTGGTACGTCCCTGCTGGCTCGCAGGTTCCACGCCAACCGGTACGCGGTACCCACAGACCGAGGGGAGAGACGAGAGATGTCCCTGGGCGTGATGGCCCGGCTCGAAGATCTCAACACGGTAGGGGCAGAAACGGGGGCGTCGCTTGCACACAGCCAGCTGTTAACCAATATTCTGCTTAGCGGTTTAAGGTGGTAACGACTGACGAAAGCATGTAGCCAACAAGAAAGCAGAGCTGGCAATAGTGTATATATATATATATAAACTTCTCTTGGAGCCAGAAAAATAGTTGAGAAAATGGTTGACTCACGATTAAAAACAATAACTGGTTTACTGACGTTTCAACTTGAGGACAAGTCTTTATCTGAGTAACTGGTCCTCCAGTCGAAATGTCAGTAAACCACTGTTTTGTTTTTAATCGTGAGTCAACCATTTTCTCAACTATATATATATATATATATATATATATATATATATATATATATATATATATATATATATATATATATATATATATATATATATATATATATATATATGACAGGATTGTGGGAAATGGGTGTTTTCTACTTACGAAGTAATTGTCGCGGTTTCAGTTCCACCAAATCGCTTGGGCAGGGAGGAAATACGTTACTCAACTTTCCCTAAAAACGATTTATCCGTAGGCCTGCATTCATTCTTATCTACCCAATCCCGTTCTCCTCATCATTTGCACCGATTACTTGCCTTCTGTTTGGTGATCCATTCTTGCACAGGACTTCGCCCTCGTTATTTTTTTTTAGTATAAATCTTCACCAACTCACCCAGCTAGCCTTTTCTAATCTGCATAAAATTTTCCGTGTTTTTTTTTTCGGAATCAACATAGCATGAAATATATATCTCAACTGCAAATGTCAGCCATCATCAGTATTTCCGCGAAAGAGGCTGGATTTTGTTTTCGTGATTCTAGTTTAAAAAAACGCCACCTCCTCAAACATATGACAAGGTTTAAAATGGTTGTAAGGTTTTTCCGGACCAAGGAAGTGTCCTTATGAGGATTTAATCGCAATGGCGGCGCCTTGTAGCCATGAATTTACGTGCGCTCGCACTGGGCTTCAGGTCACGTGTCGCAACCTCCTTTTTAACCATGCCTCTTCTGTATAAGGGCTTACTCACCGTCAAAGTTTCAAAGTTTCAAAGTTTGTTTCTAAAGTACCAAGGAACGTGCTGTACAGTGCAGGTATACAAGAGGATGTCCCATGCATGGTTTAAAACCGCATGCGGGACTAGTAACAAATACAGTCGAACCTCGTTATAACGAAGTACAGTATCGGGACAGCAACTTAGTTCGTTATAACCGATATTCGTTGTAACAATAGAGGTAAAAACTGGCTACTAGTCTATAATGAATCGAAAATCTCTATCGCGCAAAAATACTTGATACAAAAATGCATTTTTCAAGGCTTCAAACCCACTATAAACAAGGTAACCTTACCCTTATCTTTGTTGCGTTTCAAGCTCGATGAACCGGAACAGGGGTACGTGAAATTACGAGAGAAACGAGTTCACTTCACAAAACAGGCCTGCGTCCTTATTTATTGGATGAAGGATGTGATCTTCGTCTGGTACTGCACAGCACTGAGCAGGATGAAGTTTTTTTACAGTGTCCACGAACAAAAGGGCCTTATACTTCCACACTTTCGTACTACGGGAGTTGCACCGAGTAGCTTCTCAGCTTCCTAGTCAAATATTTCTTCGTTATATCCGATATCGCGGGCGGCTCTCACGGTTCAGTTTCGTTGTAAAAGAATAAGTGTCATTGAAATAAAGCATTACCAACCAGTTTGTATTTAGTTCGCTATAGCCGATAACTCGCTATATCAGCGTTCGTTATAACGAGGTTCAACTGTAATTTGGGATCAATATAACGAAAGCGTAATAAGGAGAATTTTGCTGGTTGATATTGCGCAAATCGTTCAAGACGGGCGTTGATTAGCAGTACTATCTGTCACCGAAAGTGTACAAAAGCAAGGTATCTTTTTTTTTTATTGTGATAATATGCCCGTTAAAATACTGCGTCACAGGTATAGATTAACCCCCGTTTCGCGAAGAAACTCAAGCAGGGAGCGATGATGGGGTCCTCAAATCCACCGATGAAGGTCAGGTGGTCTTCCAGGGTGGAGGCCTGTGCCTCGGAGGTGTCTTGTTCTCGGCGCTTCCAATGAAGATATCGAAACTGCTTGTTTCGCTACACATAACGACGGAGAAAAATCTGCGCAGGAGGGAAAGACAACGATCGTGCCTGTTAATTTTATAAGGTAAAGTGTTGGCAAATTCGTAATGGTTCGCCTTGGAGCGAACGGCGCGAAGACAGCATTGGTTGCGAAGAAGTATTTGGGGCTCGAGCGTCCGGCGTTCTTCTTTGTCTTGTCCAGCGTTTTTCCGGCACCGGCAGATCCACAATTCTATATTTCGTTCTCTAGAAAGTAGCCTGTAAATAAACATCGCCGCAGTGACAGCGTCGTGCGACAGTAGTCGAGCCATCGCGTTTAAGAATTGTTATTACTTTGTTTGTATGTCGCGGGAAAGGATGTAGCAGGACTTCGCTTTTGCAGTCTTACATCGGTCTATAACAAATCTTGTAGGGAACCCGGAGCTGTTTTTTTTTTTTGTTGTTGTTCATATTGCTGCGGCGTGCGTGCGTCTTGTATGCAGGTTCTAAACCAGGCCAAGGACCACCGCTCGAAGGTTCTGCTGAACGCTGCACGCAGCCTTCGCCGCTGGCAGTGCAGCGTGCACAAGATTAAGGCCGTGTACCACATGCTGAACCAGTTCAACCTGGACGTCACCCAGAAGTGCCTCATCGCAGAGGCCTGGTGCCCGCAGAGTGCGCTCGGCGAGATCCAGAGGGCACTCAAGAGAGGCACGGTACGGGACTTCTCTACAACCCTGCATGGAAACAAGAAGTGCTGGAGGAGCAGTTGCTTTGCGGTGTTTCTGAACAGGCTCTAAATATTAATTTGTTGGCAGCTTCTCTCGCCATTGTACTCTCTCGGTTTCTTTCCAACGTGCGTTAGCCCGAAGAAGGGAGGACATGCTTGCGCACCAAGTTCGACCGTTTAGTCTATGTTTTCGTTCACCCCTGCTCGAGGTGAAGAGGGACGTTTTCTTGGTGCTGCAGGACGCCAGTGACAGCCACGTGCCTTCAATCCTGAACCGAATGGAGACGACGGAAAAACCGCCCACGTACAACCGCACCAACAAGTTCACGCGGGGTTTCCAGAACATCGTGGACGCCTACGGGGTCTCGAGCTACCGCGAGATGAACCCCGGTTCGTGCACGTGCTTGAGATTAATGGTGTATTCATTCTTTAATATCGCATCGGTGCACTGATGCGTGCTTATTGAGCTAGAGAGCTGCGATTGTGCAAGCGTATAATTTAAGACAACCCTACCACTCCACAACACAATCAACAGAATGCAGCATCTAAAAGCAAGGAACGCACACACAAATAAACGTCCTTGCCCGAGACACGGCAGCCTGCTTCTTTAACTTACAAGTATATTAATTATACTTGCGGCAAGCGTGGCAGGGGGCGCAGAGGGTTCGATGGGCAGATGAGATCAAGAAGTTCGCGGGGATAAATTGGTCGCAGGTAGCACAGGACCGGGATAATTGGAAATCTATGGGAGAGGCCTTTGCCCTGCTGTGGCCGTAGATAGGCTGATGACGATGGTGGGGGTGATGATGATGAGGATTATATTAATCAACTGATTGATTGATTGATTGATTGATTGATTGATTGATTGATTGATTGATTGATTGATTGATTGATTGATTGATTGATTGATTGATTGATTGATTGATTGATTGATTGATTGATTGATTGATGATTGATTGATTGATTGATTGATTGATTGATTGATTGATTGATTGATTGATTGATTGATTGATTGATTGATTGATTGATTGATTGGCATGCAGCTCCTTATGCCATCGTGACCTTTCCTTTCCTGTTCGCGGTGATGTTCGGTGATGCCGGCCACGGCCTCATCATGTTCGCCTTCGCTTTGTTCCTCGTTCTGCGTGAGAACGCCCTCCAGAAGGTGAAGAACGCCGGAGAGGTATGGACTCTCAATTGTTGGACAAACATCAACAGTATTCCCCATTTGTGACACCTACCTACTCAGCCTCGGTAGCGCGGGTACAAAATATTGCCACGCTGCCTGACTGTACTGCACGGGAGCTAAATACAATGAGCAGTGTTTCATTTTACAATCTTGTTTTTTTTTTTTTTGAGGGGGGGGGGGGAGGGGGGATAAAGAAATTTGGAGATTAAAAGTTAAATAAATGTCTCCGGCACTTTGTTTATTTGAGATATTGCATATTCCAAGCGAAACAGACCTTCTTTCTTTTTCTTGCAGTTATGATCAGCGGTGCACTACTAGAAATCGATAGCATTCTTGAGGTTGTATTTTTCTACAAAGGAGGGCAGTGTGGCTTCATTAGTCTTGTCGCAAGAAGTGTTTCTGGAGAACACCGCCTTGTGGACTTCGCCGATCTAGCGCTGATCCGAAGTTATTGCGGTTGGCTTCATGTTGGCACTGACAATGATCTGCGCTTTATTACGATATAGCATTTCTTTTCAAAGCAGGTGGTGGATCGCGGTAAACGTAAGCACCCACCAC
Organism: Haemaphysalis longicornis; assembly: GCF_048455015.1. Taxonomy (NCBI): domain Eukaryota; kingdom Metazoa; phylum Arthropoda; class Arachnida; order Ixodida; family Ixodidae; genus Haemaphysalis; species Haemaphysalis longicornis. Next base: position 56,105,456 of record NW_027526361.1, on the reverse strand, counting down.
TATTTTATGAAACACGTCAGGCGTGTTTCCATCGATTTATAATATGTCGACTCTCGATAATTTAAAGTTGCTTAATTAGAATTTTCTCTTTTTTGCGATAGAATGCCCGTTGGGATAAAAATAACCTAATTTACAGATAGAGGTGGGCATCCGTTTCTCGGAAGAATTTCCGAATTATTGGAAGTGTTTTGGCCCCGGAAATTTTCCATGCAATTCGCTGGAAGAAATTGCTCCATAATTTTAAGCTAAAACCAATTATATCAGTTAATAGGAAGTTTTTTTGAATAAAAAGCATTGGGGTGGCCGTCATTTTCCGATAAAATTCTAAATTTTAAGCGCCCGAACACCGCTGTGCTTTGCACTACTCAGGCAGAGCACAGTCGATAAAGCGGATGTTCACTTGAGACTCGCGCCAGCATACGCATCCCTCTCTATTCAGGTCCTCAACCTTGCCTGTTGCGCATAGCGCCGCGTGGGAAGATGTGCGGTGGACACTTCAGAAAGATTTTCGCGATAAGTCTCAACTATCATGGAAACCTGTGTCGACCGCTCGACTTGGCGAGAAAAGTCGATATGCTGAACAAAATCAAGAAGGGAGGCGTATTGCGGACAAATAATACTGCTGCGCTTGTTATTTTTGTTTAATTGCAAGTTCCGTTAATTCGAAGTTTTTTTTTTGTGGTGCTTCCTATTAACGGGGGTCGACTGTAAATGTTTAGTGACCGTACCACGATAAGCAGTTGACTGGATTGGCATTAATCATTTTTAATGAACAGAGCCTTATATCCAAGATAAGGAAGAGCAAGAAGTCCTGCTCAAGTTTGGTTTTCTCCTATTTTGCGAGGCGAAGATAACATGCATGATACCGGAAATAAAAACGACGGAACCTGGAAACGAACGCAGCCGTCCAATATTTTAGGGGAAAAAGTATCTACCTTTGGTACCATCTATGAAAGCACGAAAAAATAGCCTTTGCGCATGCGTGTCATTGTTGTCTGACCATGCGAGGATCAGGCGATGGCTGAACCAGACACCAAACGTGTTGCCCACGCAGATCTGGGACACGTTCTTCAACGGCCGCTACATCATACTGCTTATGGGGCTGTTCAGCATCTACACGGGTCTCATCTACAACGACATCTTCTCCAAGTCAGTCAACATCTTCGGATCGCGATGGCGCGCTCCGGACAACATACCGTACGGGTGAGACCGCGCTTCGCTGCTGGCCGTGCTACGCCTCCGCACTCCTCACGGATACAAGTGGGCAGCTGGGAGCAAGCAAAGCGTGTGCATTCGATATCGCAGCTGATTGGCTGGGGTGCCGAGCAGAGAGAAAGGATGGATCGCCTAGCTATAAGAGAGGGCAGCAACTTCATCCTTAATCATGGCAGGTAGATAAACGAGCTGCAGAGGAATTCAAGATATCAGCGCACGGCGGGCTAAATTTTGTCGTTTGAAATTATATTACAATTCGTCAGCAGGTTACCGTTATATGTATATTTTATAAATTTAAACAGCTTGTATAACTCTTCCCAGTAGCTCCGTGAAAAGCGGTGAAGCGGGAATCTGCACCCTAGCGCCCTTAGATCGCTATCGGGCATAAGGCACGCTCAATTTCTTTTCAGATCACTAAGTGGGTAGAGAGGGGCGGGCTGTGGGACGCACCAGACAGGGACAAACTACTCGTGTATGTGCCCTTTCCGCCGCCAAGAAGTCTTTCACTGATGCTTTACTTCTACTCGCAGGAACGAGACTGCAGGATGACACGACCGTTGTATTGACCCGGACAAGAACTACTTGGGGACGCCGTACCCTTCGGCCTCGACCCTGTAAGACCATCGGCCGGCTTCGCGGTTGCGCACTGGCTCAAAACTTCCTCAAGTTGGCACGATTTCAATTGCTTATGCTGCTTCTAGACACGCACGATAATAATCGCGAGCTTATTTTGCACAGAAAATTGTTCCCTAAACAAGCACAGCTTTGAAGAATGGTGATGATGTGGCTGGGCACAACGTTAAAAGCGTCTCTACATAACCACTTTCTTGCTTCCTGGACCAACCGTAGAATACGTCACAAAAAAGACGAGAGAGAGATGAGAGAGAGAGAGAGCGAGAGAGAGAGAGAAGAGAGAGAGAGAGAGAGAGAGAGAGAGAGAGAGAGAGAGAGAGAGAGAGAGAGAGAGAGAGGAGAGGGAGAGAGAGAGAGGAGAGAGAGAGAGAGAGAGAGAGAGAGAGAGAGAGAGAGAGAGAGAGAGAGAGAGAGAGAGATATGGCGATGTCATCCGGGCCAAAATGCCTAGCTTGCTACGCCACATGAATGTGGTGACAGTGATGGAAATGATGAGGAAGATGTTGAGGAAGTTGATGCGCACGAATGCGTTCAATCATTTACAGTGAATGGCCCAGGCCTGTGGTGCTGCATGCATGCGATCATAACTTTTGGGGCCCGTGAAAAAGACAAGTACGGTGTAAATAAGCACACAGAATACTCAAACATCCTAAGTAAAATTCGTTCTTGTGAATTTTGGTTAACTACTCCAGCAGCTTCGCTTAAATGATCTCCCAAGCAAAGTCAGAAGTGGAGCCATCGGTCTCGTGACACTTGTGTTGAAATTAAAATAAATTCAGTTACGGCCTCCTTCAACGCACGAGGACATGGTGCTCGTGGTGCTATGTTCTGAATAAACAGGAAAGGCAGACATGCAATCTCATTTGCATAAACGACATTCTTGCTCCACGCCAGGTTGGCTACAAGCGCTAACAGCGAAGCAACATTCAATATGGCACAAAGCCAGAC
>NW_027526361.1:56055957-56102560 GCF_048455015.1 Haemaphysalis longicornis | reverse complement strand
TTTGCATAAACGGCATTCTTGCTTCACGCCAGGTTGCTACAGCGCTAACAGCGAAGCAACATGCATATGGCACAAAGCCAGACAATGCACGACTAACTCTATACTGCTTCATTTCGATAAGAATCAGAATATAACACGAAAGAACAGAAAATCGGATCTTACAAGAACGTATGTGGCAGATTACAACCTCTGCAGCAGACTACAGTTCGTCCTTACCTCCTACTAATGAAACATTTGACAATATTAGCCATTGTTACAGGATGCGTGGCATGAAAGGACGTAGTATACTGCTAAAATGAACTCTTTTTTTTTTTGTGACTGTAAATCGCAAATTGACGCAGCATAAAAGGTTCAACTGCATCTTTTTCTCTTTTTTGTAGGTGTGGATTATGGCCCAAAACAAGATTCCCTTCACCAATTCGTACAAGATGAAAATGGCTGTGATTCTCGGGGTGATGCAGATGATGTTCGGAGTGGTGCTAAATCTCTGGAACCACCTGTAAGTGGACGCTGGCGTATGTTGTTTTAGGTGGTAATACAAAAATAAATACGAGCGAGAACACATACATATCACCGGGATTGGGGCCTTATAAACAAACATGGGTGCAGGTTGAACACCATCTTGATTTCTCCCTATAACTATTACCTGCAGTTTTTTTTTTCTTTTTTACATGTAGTACTTCACATTAGCAGCGGGTAGTCAATATTTCGATGAAGCAGGCGCCATCAGCCGTGTGGCCTAATACAAGCACTGAAGTGGACGGCTTTCTTTTTGCGAAATGGACCTGAATTGCAGCACCGTTTTTGTTGTAGGTTTGGTCGGCGGGATTGAAAGAAGGTTTTAATTCCTATCGTTCTAATGTCATTCATATTTTTCTATTAACTGTATACCTCTTGTCCCCGCCCCCATTGTTCAAAACATGACAGCCTTACGAATGTCAAGAATGGTCGGGCGAAGAGAAGCGAGACAGGAGGCCGCCGTTATGAACATCTCCTACTTCGCCCTCCTTTATTTCTCAGCGTATTTTTTTACATCCTCCCTCTTTCCGACTAGGTCTAGAGCTTATCGGAGTAAATGAATCAAATGACCCCTTACACAAAGAATTTGTCTAAAAGTTCGTTAAATAGTAACGTATTTGCAGCAGCTTCGCGTATTGCTAAGCGCTTACAGAGATTTCACGTTATGCAGCTACTTCAAGGACCAAACGCCATTTGGACCGCCGAAATCGAGACTTGAAGGGTAAGATATTCAGTTTTTTTGGAATGCTTCGCGTGGCCTTTAATAGCGTTGTGCGCTCGAGATGCGCTGTCTCTGAGTTGTTTCTTAACTACGGCAATTGCAAGCCTTCTAAGAGTATAAGAGATAGTGAGGCAATTTAGAGCGAACTTATGCCAAAAATTTTGTTGCTATAGGCTCCCTGTTCGGTTAACCGCTGGCACTGATTATTTCTCGAGAAATGTGTTTTAAAATATTAAATGGCGCCGCGAATTACTTTGCGTGGGCGTCTGTTCGGCCACTTCCCAAACCATTGAAAGCTGAATGGTTTTTGCCCCACTGTAGTTTCACAAGTGGGGTGCTTTTTTAGTGATTCTTGTACCAGGCTATCATTTAGACGAGCTTGTAACATGCTACAAGTAGCAACCTGTTCATGCGCTCTTTGTACTTTCCCTCATTGCGTATTGCTCCTCCTGCATCTGCCAGCATCTTGGCCTGCAGTATGAAGAAATGAAATGAAATTAAATGAAATGAATTTAAATTATTGTAAAGCTCTGTGTAAAGCGCCTCCGTCTGCGGCACCGTGCGTACGCGCAGCTTTCTGTGGCGCTACCTGAATGTGTGGAGCGAGCTGGTGCCGGAGATCCTGTTCCTGGGCTCCCTGTTCGGTTACCTGACAGCCCTGATCGTGTTCAAGTGGACGCTGCCCAACGGTGCGCCGCACGGAGAAGGCGTGGCCTGCTCGCGCAGCCTGCTCATCATGTTCATCAACATGTTCCTCATGACGTACACCAAGGAGCCCTGCTACCAGGACCTCCTGTACCCGGCGCAGGTACGGTACACGCCTCTTTGTGACGTCACGGGTCACGTGGCTCGCGCCCACCCGGTTCGAACTGAAGAAAGCCCCAGTGCGGTGCGTGCACTTTTTCCCCATATAAAAGTGGGAGATGGGGATAGGTAAAACAAAGTACGATGTTTTCCGTCTTTAAAAAATCCCAGAATCCCCCCGTAAAAGCTAAGGTACTTTGTCAGGCGAGTCGGTTGACTTTTGTTATAAGAACGTAATGTGATTACTCAACATTACCTTCCTTACAGCCCCTGATTCATCCGGCAAGAATGATCGATCCTTATTTTTTACTAAAGTTATACCAATTTATCGATATAATCTTCAGCCTGCGCTGCACTGGTTTTCCTCCATAGCAACTTTGCTTTGCTACTTCACCGCAGCATAAGTGTCTGTGCTGTGGAGCACCCTTTAAAGGCAAGTTTCAATATTGATATCGGCACGTACGCGATGAGCAGCCGATCTTCCTCGAAAAAGACAGCTCGGTGAAAGAGGGAGCAAAGGAATGATGGTGGCGACAAAAATGAGCAGTAAGATAAGCAGTTATATAATTTCTGTTACTTTGACGTCCTGGGTTATTTGCCCTCCTCAAACATCGATGTCTTTAGCTTTCCGTGGCAGATTTTGTATACAAAAAGGGCCTCGATTCTTCGAAGATTTTCCATTTTTTTAAGACAGCGTCTTCAAGCATAGCAGAATTTGAAAACGTTGCAGAGAAGGAGTAATTAAAAGGATGACGACACAAGACGTTCCTTTCTCGGTCCTCGCACTATAAACACGTGTTATAATGTTGCCGACAACTGAAGAAAATGCTGTCGTGTTTGATGAAAATTTCACGGAGGCGGATAGTTGAGACAATCGGATGACTTCTTGGTGTGATTTATGCATGACTCCTTATACAGAAGCACAATGAAGGGGCGTGGTTGGTAAAACATTGTTATTAAATGGGCTAACTTTTTTTGTGACCCCAGACGGGGAAATGAACGGGACAACGTGCCAGCGTTTAACGGGGCCCCGCAGTGCGGCTATTCGGGCACGATAGCGTTTTGGAGCGCTGACTTTCAATGCGTACCATTCCTCGCCGAGTACCCCCGCAGCTAGGACACTGTAACACCGTTCGTTTCCACAATAATGCAGATTCTGCGAAAGTAACACCTGTAATCGCTATAATATCGTAAATGGAGATAATTGGTCGAACGAAGTTTTGAAAAGCTAAACAATAAGAATAGAAAAATAAAATTTTCAGGAAAGTTATTTGATAAAATCAAAAATACGCATCTTATGCATCTCCCCCCAAACCGAAGAATAAATAAATAGAAAAGGTCGGCAGAAAACCGTTCAAAAATACGAATACGAAAAAAGCAAAAATGGCCAACCGTGTAGAGCCCTACATTTTCACAAAAATACAGATTTTGTGAGGGTAACACCCGTAGTCGTTATAATCAAGATAATTATAACGACTACGGGTGTCGGACGGAATTTTGAAAAATCAGAAAGTGAGAAAATTTGAAAGAATAATTTCACAAAAATGACCTGACCAAATCAAAAATATGCATCTTATACATCTCCCCCCCCCCCCCCCAAACCGAAGAAAAAATAAGTAAAGTTCGCAAAATAACGTTGGTTATAGGCATAAAAAAGGCGTTAATGAACCAACTCTGCAGTACGTACGCTTTGCATCTTCGAGAAAAAAAAACATAATTAGCGAAGTAAAGGCCCGTCATCGCTATAATGTTATACATTTACATAATTGGCGAAAAGAAACAAAAGTAAACTTTAAAAGGTAAAATAATGCAACGTTCTTCGCTACTCATAGCCATACTGGCTGTGAACAACTCAAGCTCTGGACAAGCGGCATAAGAATGCAACGCATGAGCAGACAATTCTCTGAATTTCTGCCGATTTTTATTGATGCTATCACGAATATCATGTTTGTCCACAATAACAATTCAATAAAAATACCTCATTAGGCCAGAGGAAGGGAGAGGGAAATGTGCGTTTAGATATAGGCTATTGCAGAAAAAAGAGCAAGAACAAGGTACACGACGCCTGCCGTTCTGTTTCGGTCGCGCAGCAAACCGTGGAGAAGATCCTGCTGATGGTGGCCTTTGCAAGCGTGCCCTGGCTGTTGGTGGCGAAGCCCCTGTACCTCTTCTACCTGAGCAAGAAGCACGGCCTGCCGCAGGTACGGACCGCGGTGTGTCGCGTTGTTTCAGACGCCCGCAGTCTGCATTGTACATGTGTATGTTGTTTAGGTAAAGAGCAGTCTCTCATCGACCATTTTAAGCTCATCTTACCGGATGAAAGTGGAGCAGGATACTCTTTGGGCAGCGCTCCTTGGGACTGGAGTTCGGTCACCTCGTATGCTTCGTTAACTTACAAACCCCGAAGCGATTCTCGGGATAAAACTTGACCGGTAGCGTTCAAATTTCCCACAAGGGTTCGAGTTTATCGCACTCCCAAATTTAGTTCATTGTGAGCACCCGGTTGCGAATCCAGAAGGCCGCTGGGGGTTGTGGGAACGGCTTTGTGGGAGGGATTCGTTATAGTGTGGTCTTGATTCTTTTCGCTGCATGCTCTTTGGTGGCAACTAAACTTAGACGGTACCAGATCAAACAGTAGGTGATTGCGCAATCGTTAACTGTAAGCTCAAGTATACCGCCCTTGTTCGGCAAACAGAATGAAATACCACCTACCCCAAACTGAAGCAGGTGCCGCGAAAGTGTGGAGTAACACGGACTGCAAGTTTAACTGTTCTAGTTAAAGGGACTCTGCAACACTTCCGATAAACGCTTTCAATCTTTTCTTCGTACCTGGAAGCACTGCGAAAGTTACAGCTACTGCCAGAGCAGAACGGCACTGTGGGATTTGCTTGTCGGAGCAGATGCGCCTCCCGTTTCTGCTTTGCTTTTGTGGGCGATTCTTTTAGAGCGGCTATCGGGTGCGTTTTTTGCTTCGCCTAAAAGGAAGCCGGCCAATAGCCGCTACATCTCTCTAATGACGTAATTAGAGCGCTCAAAGAATGCCAAGACCGAGAGAGAGGTGAAAACATTTTGAGCATGTTATTAAGTCATCTGTTGGACGTAGAACAGTAATTTTTATCTGAGGTTCTTTCTGACCCCGTATTGTAATTGCAGGATGAGTTTGTTAGCTACGTTCTGAAAGCATTCAAGATTTATAAAAAATTCAGAAAAGTGTTGCAGGGTATTTTTAAGAAAGGGGGTGGCTTTGTGCTTAAAAAAAAACGTGAGCTGATCGCATTGTTACCATTAGTTTGCGGCTGTAGTGCGTCGTCGGCGGCGGCTACTATCGCGGCCCCCTGCTCCGCGCAGGGTTCCAAAGCGCCTCCGGAGGATCCGAGCACGTCGGATCTGACTCCGTGCCTGGAGGCCGAGTTCAACTCGCAGCAGCGCGAAGCCGACGAGGCTGCGGCCCGAGCTCTGTCCATCGGCAGCGACGCCTCCACGCGGGTGCTCCACGAGGAGCTGCTCACCGCCTCCGTCTCTTCCAGGTGCTGTACACCAGGGCCACAGCTAGAAATTTTTTTCGGATGGGATTATGGGTTCTCGCAGAGAAGGAGTTTTGCAGAAAGGAACACTAAGCCTCGCTTACGCGCTGCCTGGAAAAAATTTCGGAGAGGGTTCGAATCACCAAACTCCCCATCTCGCTACGTCCCTGCTGTACACCATGTTGCGCATCAGATAGCGCAAAACGATTCGGAATAATTGGCGGATACCACGCATAGGTGGGAATCGACGTAACGCGAAGATTTCATCGTGGCATGTCCGAGTTCAAATTAACTTGCGTGTGTCATTCTTTTTTTTTTAAGCGAAGCTTTCTATGTCTCACTGGTGCCGTCCATCATCACGCCCAAAACGCACTGCAGGAAAGCCAGCTTACACAATACATTTCCACAAAGGCGCATGAAGCGCCTCAAAAAAAAAAAAAAGCTTTTCGTGGTCGCAATCTAACCTGGGTCCCTGGCGTTATGAAGCCGACGTCTTCCGATTGCGCCATTCCGATACGTCCGAAGCAGTTTGGATTTTGGACTTTGACTTTGACTGAGGTTGCACGGGGGAAAGCCTCGCGTTTTAACCATTTTTCTCTTAAGAAAAGGGCTTTGATTTTGTTTTTGTTTTTTTTAAGGTGGCGTCGCGCTTGGCGTAGTTGCTGATTTTTCAGAACGGTGAGCAGTGGCAAGTGAGTCGAGAAATACGAGACGTAAAGAGAAACGTTCAACGTCTTAATCGCCCTGGCGAAGGTACAACCGTCTTTGAGAGCCGAGAACTTGATACCCAGAGGCTTTCCCGAGCGCTGTTCAGCCAGTGGCTTTTCCGGACGGCCCTTCGGGCGCGGCGCTAGGAGGCCAGCATTTTATGGTGTAAGACAAAACCTAGCCGCGCACCCGGAAAAATTGCTAGCAGCAGCAGCAGCCCCCTCAAAACCGGGAGGAAGGACAAAGAAAGCTTCTCTTAAAAAAATGTTGTGCTCAGAGTGGTCGCTCACACATAAGGCCATCTTTTAAACGATGTTTTATTTTTTCTAACGGCGAGTTTCACGAAAATGTTCGCGTGGTTCATTTGCAACAAGTTGAAGTTTCATGTAGCAGAGCTTTGAGTTATGACGTAGCGCACTGGAGGTAGACTGGGTGCCCCGGCCTACATGTGTACTGCACTGCACCACAGCGGAGGAATTCGAACTAACGTAGGTCGCCTGAAAGTACTGATCTGCACCTGCAGCGTGAGCTGAGACAAGCCGTAGAGCTCCGGAGACAGGCGCGTCTTTGAAAATTGCGATACATTATGCCGACCCTTCAGACTCTGACTGCCATGTGCACATAAATAAAAAAAAATCTGCCTACACTTAATTTTGTTTGTGTTTCATGCTGTGCTGAGCTGAAATGAGTTTATCGTTTTTAAATATGGTGCAGGCGAAAGTCGGTATTCACGCTTCCATTTCCCTATGGCATTTGTTGTTTGTTGGGAGGCATCTGCCGTCCTCCAGAGTTTTTTTTTTCTCGTCTAGTGGTTTCCTGGAGTGTATAACTGAATTATTTCGCGATGCTGCACACAAAGAAAGTTAAGCATTAGCACTAACTGCGCAAGAAAATGTTGAAGAAGAGCTCTCAAAAACATTGCGTACGCAGACGCACGAGCAATGCGGTTCGTTGAAGCGCCTCACAGAAGGGACAGAGATCGGTAGCTATACTCGGTGACAACTTAAGAACGGCACCGGAAGTTGCCGCTGTGCCTTATCACCGTAGCCGGATGTTTCTCCGCGTGGCACAAGTAGAGCGTTACTGGGAATATTTTGAACATGGCGTGAGCCGTTCCCGTGATTTTTTGGACTTAATATGCTTATAAACGACTCCAGTGACGACAAACAAACTGCGTGAGACAAGGCAGACGATATCAGCATTCATAGCAAACCCCTTTCAAAACGCGCGTGCACTGAAGTCACGGGTCCGGCGCTTTGGCGGAGTGATGCACTACATGAGGTGGTGCCGTTCTTGAGTTGTAACCGAGTATAGCTTCGTAACTCAGCGCATGCGGCGGTCACGCCCGCAGGCGCTCGCACTCGCCGGTGACGCTGGCGCAGGGTTCGCTGACGTCGTCTCAGGAAGCGGCTCCGGAAGGGGCCGAGCACTTCGAGCTGGGTGAGGTGGTCATCCACCAGATGATCCACACCATCGAGTACTGCCTGGGCGCCATTTCCAACACGGCCTCCTACCTGCGACTCTGGGCACTCAGCTTGGCGCACGCCCGTGAGTTGACCTGATTCGATTCGACGCCAATTCGACTCGACTTCACCCTGGAGATTCTGAAACGAAGCAGTGCGGAGAGCTTAGAGGGACGTCCTGGCAGTTTAAATTGAAATTTGAAGCATTTAAATTTCTCAGTTGGGAAAAGTAGCGCAAGTTTCTCTCTTCACCTGGACGCGTTTCCCTCGTACGCAGAGCTGTCGGAGGTTCTGTGGACGATGGTGATGAAAATAGGCCTGAGCATGTCGACCAGCTTCATCGGTGCGGCGGCAGTGTTCGCGGTGTTCGCCGCCTGGGCCGGCCTCACCATCAGCATCCTGCTTGTCATGGAGGGCCTCTCGGCGTTCCTGCACGCCCTGCGTCTGCAATGGTACGCCACGCATACTCGAAGCTTTCTACAAAGGGAGTTGCTTATTATCACATCTATCACGCTGAATACTAAACAACGCTAAAAACCAGAAGAAAACACGGCACATATAAACCAATCCGACGTGAAATTTTGATTAAAATAATAACGCTGTAATGTTCGTTTATGTACTTATGTTCTGGTTCAAGTATACCCAGGGTTTGCTTTGGGTCAAACGATTTTCACATGTACGAGCTGCATGCCATTAGTGCTAGCAGTTTAGAAAGGTATTTCTTATCTGTACCGCATGTTCTAGCGTTTGTTAATTTAAGACAGAAATGTTTTTGCCACGGGCACTGAAGACGGCTTCAAAAAACAAGGCAACGCCAAACTGGCGACCGCAAAACCGACTCAGGAAACCTGCCGCGGTTTGCCAAGATAGCTTGACAGATGAACGATGGTAGGATAAAACTATTTTGACTATTATGTAATCAACAACGAGGTTCGCAAAATTTTCTGTAGTGAGGAAAAAAATCGGGATGTTACGCTTATGTAGAACCCTATGCGCGTGTATTTACTCCATGGCTCTCTCTTGCAGGGTGGAGTTTATGAACAAGTTCTTCAAGGGAGAGGGTTACCTCTTCACGCCTTTCGATTTCAAGGAGACGCTTCGCAAGGCCGAAGAAGAGGCCTGAGCAAAGTCGACATGATGCTCAAATCCCGTTTTCTTTCCTTATTTTTTGTATCGACTACTATGATGGCAGACATCTTGTAATAAAAAGTGAAAAAAAAGCAACTCGACAACTGAGCTTTGAGTCTCTCTCGTACATTCTTTAATGCATAAGATATATGCGGGTTCTGTGGGCAGCTTGTTGTCAAATATTTGCCTATCTCTTCTAATATGGCCTAACAATAATGGCCTAATAATAATGTGTGTGTGCGCGCGCGCTTTTGTGCGTGCGTGGGTGAGAAAGAGAGAGAGGGGGAGGGAGAGAGACAAGGACAGAAACTTTGTTAGACATTCCGCCTTCATATGTGCGAAAATTTGGGAACGGAGAAAGTTTGGAAAATTATAAAGAAATAAACAATAAAAATTTGTTCGAACCACGTTGAATACTTCCTCCGCATAGTCACTACCCTTGAATAGTGTTAAAGACGCCATTGACGCTGCTTGTTTTTGTTGCATACGGCCGCGCCAACACATGGGCAGATTTCTACTTAAGCCAGGCATATATCACACATTGTTTTTGTAGAGGAGGGGAAGAAATAAATCTAAGCATCGGAAGTAGACGTCACTGACTGATTTCCTCTCGCGGATGCCAGCGACATGCTGAAGGGAGGCTGGCTGTCTTCACAACAAACAGCGGAAGCGGCAGGAAGTGGTGGCCTCTGCCGGGGCGATGGGCCGTCTCGCGCTGACGCGGGGGAGGAGGCTCTTGGCCTACGGATACACACGTACTGACACGGGCAGCATGCTTCAAAGCGCAGAAAAAGGTCGCGACAGCCGCCGTTTGAACCCGGAACGTAATCTTTGGAGCGCGGAAAGTGCTAAGAATCCTTTATTAAAGGGGGACGATGCGTCACCGCCACCGCAATTCCCTGCTCTGTCGTTGGCCTTTAAACCACAGTTGAAGACGACCCCAAAATTGTCCCAAGACACACGCAAGTAAGGTTGTACGACGGTAAACAGACCACAGCGAGCTGAAAAAACTCCTTCGATGACTCACTCAATGTTTGTAGAGCAAAAACAAAGTTAAAAAATTCAGGAAAGCTTGCACTCACTCGCAACCCTTGAATGGCGAAGCTGTTGCAGGTGAGCATTGCCAGATGCATGTCGAGCTTAGGTATCATTGTTTATACGCGTAGTTGCGGTGCTAGTAATCGTCGTCATATGCATCGAAGAGGTCGTCGTCTTCTTCGCGGCGAGTGGTGGATGCAAAGTCATCCTCAGCATTGTAGACTTCCACCAGCTTAACTGGTGAAGCTTGCATCAAGTCGCGCAAGGCTTGGACGATAGCGAAGCTGGAGGATTTCTTTCTACGTGAGCGTTGAAGGACACATCATGACGCATTTGTACAAGTTTGAAATTGTTTATTTACGTGTTCCGTCGTTGCTTTGCACTGTACTGGTAGTAGTCATCGTAATGTGCATCGATATCGTCGTGTTCCTCATGCCAAGCATGCGCGGTAGCGTTTGACAACAGCGCTGAAGTTGTCTCTTTTTTTTTTTTTTTTTTTGCTAAAGCCACTTTGCGAGCCGGGGACTCGGCAGTCGCCGCGAAGCACGTGCTCACGAGCGCTCCGCATTTTTTTGGTATTTTCTTTTTCCTGAAGCGGTGAACTTACGGCTTGTACAACGGCTCCGCTGTTAAAAAGTTGAAAAATATTCAAATTTCGCACTACACAATGCCAATGGTAACGTAATAGGCGGAATACTAAAATCAGAGTTATCAGCGCGCGAACAGCGCTTTCGCATTTAATCGGAACCAGAGGCATCACTAGAATTGCAAAGATATGTTTCTTGATGGTTGCTGTTGTCGTTGGTCGCCAGTCACGCAAACAAGCCTCTATATGACGCCAGGAGGACCAGGCAAGAACGTGGCTAGTGAGTCACCGCTTCTTTATCTGTTTTCCTTACTAAATATCTACCTCAGCTGTTTGCAGCTTCAGTTAAAGTTGTCATCAACGCAGTCTTTTGAATGAATCAAACTCGTCTTTTGTCTTCATTCTACTTTCAGGGATTGGAGGACGTGAGTATCAATGGTAATACGCGATAGAAGATGTAGTCCTCCGACAGATATGGGTGAAAATGATTAGCGCACAGGTCTGTATGTACAGAGCGTCAGATTGAACTACAAGAAAATGCCGACAGCAACAGTTTCTTAGCCTCACAAAGAAGATGCTTGTAGAAAGCACCACATTAATTTATCAGAATCGCTGGCACGTTTAAGTTCATGCGCGTTGATGGTGCTGCTATCAAGGACTATCCCCCCTCCCAGCGTTCTCTCCTAGCTTTATTTGATTGATTGTAGGCTTTAACGCACCGACGCAACGCAAGCGATAAGGCGCGCCGTAGGGGAGGGCTCAGGATTAATTTTGACCACCTGGGGATCTGTAACGTTCCTTGCGTTATTTATTCTGTGAGGCGGGAGCCAATTTTTACCTGAAGAGATACGTTTACTTACGCCGGACGAGATATTATCGCGTAAAAAATCGCTTTGATACACTAAGATTAGCTATTTACTACTGCGCAAGCTTAGCTTATGCGTCTGTGCAGGGTTGCTTTGGATCTAAAGCTGTTAGGGATGAAATTTGTTTTAAGCAATGGAAGTGTTTGGGCCTGTTAGTTCATACTTCACACAAAAAACAGCGCTCAAGCTGTTTTTTGTGTGAAGTATGAAATTTGTGTTTGGGACTCTTTCTTTGAAACAGTTGTGTGTGATCTGCCGCTGAGTAAACGCGCTGCCGCAGCAGTTAGGCGGCAAATTTGTTTACCTAACCACGCAATCGGGCCAATAACACCCCCAAGGTTTTGCTTATTTTCCTTCGCGTACATCACTCTCGCGGCGCCTCTCATCACCCACCTGCTTTCCCACGTGTCCTCGTCGTCAGACCCGCAAAGCCCCGCCCACCAGGACGAGGTGCATCGCCACTGAACCGACCCTCCAATCGCAAGCCAACACATCCTAGGTTGCACAGCCTCCATTCGGCAATTTTGAAGTTACCAACAGACAGATAGCGCTTTTCTCATTGGGTGAGCTGAAAAAGAAAGAAAATTGAGATCTCAGATCGATTTACGAGAAAAATAGCGCTGAAAGTGGATGCCCGTGGGCTTTCTTATCACTTCGGGGTTGAGGAAGAGTGTCGGCGGTCGGCTCAGGCACGCAGTCCGCGTACGCGGCCGGGCCTTTGGTGGCGGGCCGCGTTAGCACAAGACCGATGGCCTCCAATCGTCGGCTTGCGTCTCTTGCCGACTCACACGTGCAGTCACAGCCCACGCCCCACAGCTTGGAAGCACTCAGCTGGGGCTCGAAAGGCGCTCGTCGCGGAGTCCTCCCGCGATTAAACCTCAATACCATTTTATTGAAAGTATTACAGGCGATAGCCTTTTTTTTTTTTGGACTTCTGAAACCCAGAAATTTTGGTCTGTCTGTATGTCTGTTTGTCTGTCTGTCTGTCTGTCTGTCTGTCTGGCTGTGACTCGATTCAGCCACCCGGCCAAAATGAAACAAAATCTGCGCTATAGTCTTATATACTCACAGCCAAGCCTAAACGACTAAGTCCTGTGTAAATGTTCTTGCTTGTCAACATTGCTGAACAAGAACAAGACATTAAGCGAATATAAGGCAGCAAATCGATACATAAGCGAAATTTGCAGTTTTACTTTATTAAAAAAAATATGGATGCTTGGTTTTTGCGATAGCAAATGAAATACTACATCTACTACAGAAAACCGTCGCATGTTGTTGCCCGCGCTCCTGGCGGCATTTGAGAAATCACACGGTAACAGCAATGAAAGGTTCCAGAAGATAGGTTCCAGGTTTTGCTTGGAACGCACGGGGAGTAGGGCAACGTAGTTCTATAAACGCTGAAGTAAGGCGCCTCGATTCACGCGCGTCTCCGCCGTACGGCAGCGCTGGCATCGAGGAACCTGGCCTGTCGCAGTGGAACGCGGTAAATTTAAACTGACTTGAGCAAACCTCTAGCGTGCTATCTTGGGAGAAACGAGACAGGAGAGGAACAGCATGAGAGGTGAGCGGGCAAGCAAAGGAAGGCATTTACTTGGCAAATGTCGACAAAGACTATCACCGACAGAGACTATCGTCTTTTGTCGACATTTGCAACGAAAGGAGCAGATACGGGGCCAATGTTTTCTACTCTGAATGCGGATCCATTTAAAGAATCAGTCATCACCGGTTCGAAACGCAGAACAGTACACAGTGAACGCGAATGACATTACGCCGAGTTGTATGCCCTATTTCCCTTCACTGTAGCGCTGTCCCCATATTTCTATTTCACTTCGCCGTATCATAGGTATATTATGGTGGACTAACGCGAAAGCTGCTTGTTCACCTCTGCTTTTATATCCCGAAATAACCCCCCCCCCCTCCCCCCCAAATAACGATAAAGGAAGACATGATCGTTCAATATCCTCCTGATGCCGAGGTGGATATAAATATGCCGCAAAGACACAGAGTGTTCGCTGCCTATTATCCCCAAGCCTCAGCAGTCTATGTCCAGCACGGCCGGTGCCTCAGGTCTCAGTTACATAGTATAACAACACGAATAAATAAATCGCCGTAGCTGCTTGCTTCGCTTCAAATTACGTCGAAACAAGACGACGCCATTTTACGCTTCAGACAGGTAACACTCCATTTTTTTTTCTTGCATATTCCGTCTCAGCCTGTTTAGTAATTCATATTTCGTTGCAACTTGTTGGGCGAGAGAAGTAACTTTATTAGAAAGCGCCAACTGTACAAGTGTCCCGCGTTAGTTTTCACGGGTGAAACGCATCACACCGGTGTAATGCGGTGTCCCCGGCGCGAAGTTTTTAAAGGACAATAAAGGGTGGGAACAAGTTGGCCTGCATCCATATATTAAGGTGCCGGGAATCCAAATTCCCCACCCTCGCAACTCGCAGTCGTTTAATAAGGCAGAAAATGCTAGGAACGTGAAATCGGGTGCCGACGCCCCGCTCGCTTTCGGGTGTTACGGTTTGTGACGTCACAATATTTGTGCACGGCGAGAGCTCATTGCAGAAGCATCTATGTAAATGTTTCTTCTAAAAAAAACAGTACCGAAGTGGTTGAGCACGTGAAATAAATCTAAATCGAAGCTTTCCGTGAGCTGACGTATTTAAAACAGGCAGTCAACATATTTTATACACTGCGAGACAGGCTGCTTCCTTCACGCTCGTCAGCCGTCATGCTTTTCAGTTTCGTTTTAAAAAAGCATTGCTGCGCAATTAGTGAAGTCAATGATCTATCACCGTGAAAGCCTGAGCTTCTGCAAGCAACATATCCGGCGGGAAGCGGCAAAGGGACAAGTTGCACTGCAGGTGTGCTACAACCAACCCATGCGCTATCCGTAGTATGTAACCCTGTAATTGCCCTACCCAGAAGCGTATACGTACACACGGAAACAAAGTTTCCGCTGAGCTATACGAAGGAACCCGCCGCGATGGTTCAGTAACTGAGGCGTTGTGCTGAGACAAGGGTTCCAGCCCGTTTGCGGCGGCCGTTTCGCTGAGCTGGCCTTTTCACCCCTAAGTTTCACGAGTGAGGAAACATAAATTTAAATGTGACATTTGCTCGAATTCTACCGCATGGAACGACTGATACAAGGCTGACCTCCTTATTTCTCATTAAAATATTCCTGTTATCTCGAACAGTATCGAGCTATGTGGTAATTTACATCAGTTGAGTACGTTCAACGTGCTCCGATATTTCGACATGCGGGCCTTTTCATTTTTGCCTGCGTCAGACAAAAGACCATCCCGCCCGGTAGCTCTTCTTTTTCGGAAAAGTTTTGATTTAACGGCTCGAAATCGTGAAAAACTAAATTTGAATAAACATGCAAATCCAGTCTAAAAAATTAAGGAAGGCAATGGCCATAGTATAGTGAGGAATCGGATAGAAAATTTGGGATTTGGAGTTTCGCTTTTGGTATACAGAAGGATAACAACTTGGGGTTAGTGAGACAAGGGGTGGTGGAATCGCAGCGCAGGGCCAAAAATGACACGTAGTCATTTCATACGTTGCAATTTTTTAATCTTTTAACCCTCCTGGAACACCAGCTTTAAGATGCCTACATTCTCCCCTCCCAACGAGTGTGGATTCCGTGTTAACGCTTTCGAAATTGATTTTTTTCTCAACGCCCCCCTTACGCAAGTTGAAGCGAAAAAGGGCTCAAGATATCCGCCGACAAGTCGGAGGCCTGGCCAGAAGAAACAATGTAAAGTTAAAGAAAAGAGATCCGCGTAGGGAACCGAAACGGCAGCTGCAGATGTTCCCGCATCCTCCCCCACTGCTCGGTTGAGTCGGTGGCTGCAGCCGACTGCTGCGCTCTTGTTTCGAGTTCCGTCATCGTGGCAGGCCCTGGGCGAGAAGGGGCGCGCTGTCCGTCCCGTGTCGTCGCCTCTTGGATCACGTGGGGTCCGGAGGGCTAAGCCGCCAGCGGGAGCCCCGCCCCCTCGCTCACGGCTCCGGCTTCTCCTACGACTACGGTCCGCATCCCGTTCCAGGCCACGCGTCGGTTCCCTCTACGCGCCTCCTTCCCTTGCCGGTACGTACACTCTGCCAGCAGCACACCAGCCCGTCGTGTGGATTCCCCCTAGCTGATACTAAGTAATACCTGCTGGGACACTAATCCCTATACCTGCGCTGTAGATGCGCATGGTGCTCGCAAGTGCTACACATGCGATGCACAGTGAGCGAACGATGAGTTAGCGCGGTTTATCAACACGCAGATGCTAAAAACGGAGTTATAAAAGTTTTTCATGATACACTACTACAGCAGAAGCTCATTGAAGCTGACTTGACGGAGAGGAAACGCAAAATTGATTTGTAATAATACTGCCTCCGAACGAACTGCTTCGTAAGTCGTGCTAGACTGGTTGTCGAAGAATTTTAGGTGCGAAACGATTGATTGATTGTAGGGTTTAACGCGCCGACGCAACGCAGGCGATGAGGCGCGCCGTAGTGGAGGGCTCCGGATTAATTTTGACCACCTGGGGATCTTTATCGTGCGCCGAAATCTCGCCCACACGGGCGTTTTTGCTTTTCGCCTCCATCAGAAAAGCGACCGCCGCGGCCGGGAATCGAACCCGCGACCTCGTGCTCAGCAGCGCAACGCCCTAGCCACTGAGCCACCGCGGCGGGTAGGTGCGAAACGATGGGTGCCTGTCGATGAGGAGGTCCAAAATACACCTCCTGAATCCCCTCCGTCAAGCATGTCATTGACTTTAAGGAGGAAAAGAATTTTGATTATTTTATTCATTGCACTGCATGACGCATCACTGTCTCTCATAAATATGGAGGTCACGACTCACGATACGGCTCTTTAATAGAGGGACAATGACCGTGCCATTCTATATACTCTACATGGTTTATTCCTCAGCCATTGTCATGAGTTTCTACTCCTGCTCACGTTTGAGAGTTATAATGACGGTATATAGTGACGTGGGCGTAGTTTTGCACACATGCATCCTGTTCTACTGTTTAAAAAAGACAAACTGCGTAAAAGGACGGCAGCACGTAAAAGCCGATGATAGGGAAAGCCGGAAGGGGCACGCTTTTCAAGCCGAGCTTTCCAAGCGGATTTTCTTACTCCCTAACAAATTCTTCTTTTCAGAATTCTTTATTTCTTTTTCTGGATGTGGCGGCATGATTACTGAAGTGTATTGCTTTTTAGGTTATTGTTGTTGTGGGTGTTTTACGTGTACGTGACTGAACAGTCTCGAGAAAATACGGCACGAAAACCAGCTTTTAGTTTGTGGATTGCCACGTTCCCTTGCAGAGAAGCAACAGTTAGTTACAGTGGCGAATGAATCGCATTGCAGGTGGATCTCATATCAACACCATGGATGCCTGGTGCGTGGAGCAGTTCTCTTCCTGTTGGAAGGTGGGCTCCCCTGAACTCTGCTGGCCACAACCTTCCTGGCATCCGCCGCCGCAGGACTACGCGGTAAGCTTTATACCAGCTTCGAGCGCTATTCAGTGCTGCGATCACGCGCCCAGCATGAATTCGATCTAACGACGAGCGAGCTGCCGCCACTGTATCCGTCTTCAGAGAACAGCCTTTAAAAACAATGTAGTCATGCATCTTTGTGAGAATTATTACGTTAGACTTTCCTTACCTCTGTTCTTCCGGTCAGAAACGAATAGAACTGACGAGAAGCACAAAAATTAATCAGCTGCTAAATAACGTCTTCTGCTGGAACGAAAAGGCGCGTGTATTTTTTAGCTGAGCGAAGGAGTCTCTTGTTTATATCAACAATATAGAAAAATTGATAAGCTGCCAGGGGTTTTCGAACTTATCGCTTACACGCCCATAATATTAACCCTTTCAGCGCTAGAAGACGAATACAGAGACACGACACGACATGACACGACACGACATATACCAGCGCTGCCTGTGTCTTCATCTTTTAGCTCTGTGAGCTTTATCTTTAAGGGTTAACAAGCTAGCCCAACGAACACGTTGGGGTTGACCTACGCCTTGCCTCAGCCGTGCTAGATACGGGTTTTAGGCGAGAGGTCGCTTTGGAAGTACACCCAACCCATTTTCCCGTTTTCGTGTGATGTCCCGAAGACACCGTTTAAGAAATCTGAAAAAAAGAAAAAATGATGGTACTACGGATTTAACCAATTTTGTAGGCTAAGCGCGAGGCAGACACAGGACGAGACAAGAGATGGGACGAGGACCAGCGCTAATGCTTTCGCCAACAAGCCCAACTTTATACTCTCGTCAGATTCAGCCAGGCCATGCGGATTTCGAAGCGGGGATCATAATTGCTCGGCCACAGCGCTTTTTTTTTCTTCACAACTCCTTTCTCAAATTTAGATTGCCCCCCCCCCCCTCCCACACACACCTAGAAATAACATTTATGGAGGATGATTAACGCAATTCACAAGAATACAAAATTTGAAATAGTTTGCCCTTCCGGATTGCTCTTCTGGATTTGACACACATTAATGCAGTCATAATAACAAAACAATTTTTAAGCAGACCGTATTCGTTTTTCTGTGCTATATACTTATTTTTTTCACAATTGTTTTTTCTCCCTTTCGATTTCAAACTTGTAAATCACGTGCACTGAACGTATTTAAGCGTCTTATATAACTCTTGATAGACGAGTCTGTTCTATTTCCCGTGATAAATTTTGGTGTGAAGGCTAAGTTAGGACCTCTCATTGTGTAAGTGAATTTTTCTTTCTTTTAAAATGAAAAAAGTATTCCGCACATGGCTAACGTGTATATTACGTTAAAGTTACCACAATTCCTCTTTCCATTGCGTGACCTCCCACGTGTGTCTATTTCCACCACCTCGTTTCTCGAAATATCGTGATTCATGTCAGTATACGTCACCATGGCGGTCGGTTAAGTCTGTGATTACGCCCGTCTTCCAACAGGATTACTGCGCGGAAGGCGTCCAGGAAACGCCCAGTTTCTTGCCGATCGACTGCGCCAGCAGCGGCGGCAGCAGCAGCTGTGAGGGAAGCCCGAGCTCCGCCCCACCCGCCTTCGACCATTGCGCTCCCCTTCAGAGCAGCACTGGAGATAGTACGACTGGTAAGTATGGTGCTGCTGAACACGAGGTCACGGGTTCGATTCCCGGCCGCGAGCGCCCGCTTTTCTGATGGAGGCGAAAAGCGAAAATGCCCGTGTGGTGGAGGTTTCGGCGCACGTTTAAGATCCCCAGGTGGTCAAAATCAATCCGGAACCCTCCACTACGGCGCGCCTCATCGCTTGCGTTGTGCCGGCTCTTTAAACCCCACAATCAATCACCAATCGAATCACGACCGGTCAGTATCATACCAGTCGACTCGACAGCTATCCCCCTCTTGCCTCGACTACGTCTTTTACTGGGATTACAGGAAACGCGTGTGCCACTGTGTTTCGCTGGCGTGGGCAACACCAAACCGAGTCACTTTGTTGCGCGTCTGCATGTCTCTCAATATTGCCAGCGTTCGGCTTCGGTTGGTTTCCTACCCACTTATTATCGATCATATCTCGAAAAGGTTCAATTGAATACAATTGGGTACTTTTGTAATAAAATGTCAACATTTGGCTCCAGCGTGGAGTAGCGATTCCTGCCGTAGAGCTAAAATCTCTGTTACTTGTCCCCTTCTTTCTCTGTGCTGCAAAAACAGGCCCCAACAGAAAATGTTTCGGAGAAAATCACTGCCAGAGCAAATTCGTCCTTTCTCTTCTATGAGTGGTTTTTGGGAGAACGGTATCCCGTTACTTGGGGCCCGTTGTTAGGGCACGAAGAGAAAAGAAAAAAAAGCCTTTAGGTTTGTGAGCACCGGCTTGGCGTCAAGCGCCGTCAACAAGTTGAAGAGGGCTGCGCTTCCCCAAAAAAGGCTCTGCACAATGTGGAAAAGTGATACCCACTAGATAAATTTTGCGAGTAATTACGAGCCGTGTATCCAGTGACATATATCCAACAGCGTAGTAGTAGTAGTAGTAGTAATAGCTGTATGTTTGTGTTTATTGGCGCAAGGATATCTACGACCAAAGTGCGCAAAGTCTCTATTAGGTGGTCTTTCAATGTCACGTTCAGGCATAGAATATGTATGAGATGGGTGTGGTGCTTCCTTAAAAAGTCTGTATATATGGGTGTAGAGAACCCGTAGACTAAAACATGAAGATGCTCATAATGGCGGATAAAAGAGGATTATGATTGAGATGTGACATCACCTGGAGCCTCAGAGCGTTATGCGCTAGAGGGGCTCCCTCTGGACACAAAAGAATCATCAGGACCTCCCTCAAGGATGAGAGGGTCTCTAGTCACGCCCTGTGCGATATGAGTTTTAAGAAGTATATATTCGCAAGATCGGTTAGAACACATTTGTAAGTGAACATTGGTTCATCTCCTAAGAAAATTTATGGGCGTAGTGGAATGTTGTATATGTAGATTTTAGAGAAGTGTCGTTTTCTCGCGGCATTGCAGGATGTGCCCTCAGCTAGCACGTGGAGCACGGAAACCGTTCCGCACACTTGTCACAAACTGGCGGGAGTGTGCCATTCATTAGATAACAGCCACATCCCGTCTCCGACTCAGTGCAGGCGGTCGCTTCCTGATACACTTAGCGCCGCCTAGTGGTTAGCTTTGAGTACCACCTCAATATTCTTGATCAACTGCTAAAACGAGCTCGCTGTTCGGCCTTTGTTGTACAGCGAGTAGCATTGCGGCTTCTAAACCTTACACTGTGTTTTCGAGCCCCACCAGTAAAACTTTTTTTTATTTCAAGGATTGTTTATTGGGAAAAAAATGCTTCCTTTGATCAGTTCTACGCGCGCATTCGTTTCTTAGATATAAGGATGGTTTTGTACAGCCTAGGTCGATTTAGTTGAGGAGAGGAGCTTATTACCGCATTTAGTTGAATTTCTGCATCTCACCCGAAGTTCTCAGTCTGCACTGACTTGAAAACGGAATGTCGCATATGCAACACCCGCTTGAGCGCTCTGCGATCACTCTGCGCCTTGGCTAGAGACCTGGAAGTGTTGCCGTCAATCCCAGTCGCGCTGCGTCGGTCTTCCCCACGTAACTCTGGTGTCGTGCCGTGCAGCATGTCCACTGAGAGAGCCCGAAGAGCAAGACGCGCGGCACAACTTGCCGGGCGACCCAGCCGCGACGACTGCGGGGAGGAAGGAGCGAACGGCCTTCAGCCGCCACCAAGTGGAGATGCTGGAGGCCGAGTTCTCGCGAAGAAACTACCTGACGCGCCTGCGACGCTACGAGATGTCACTGGCGCTGGACCTCACGGAAAGGCAGGTAGGGACAACGGCCTCATTGATACACCACTGGGTTTGTGTTTTATGCGCACAATGTGCACATTTTTTAAACTTTTATTCGTGTACTATTGGTAGTTCGTAGTAGAGAACCTTTATTGGAAATGGAGGCCCACTGGGCTCGATGGAAGAAACGGAGGTGGAGGGAAGATAAGGGAAAATAAACAAGTTCTGGGAGTTTCTGAGGTCCGACGGTGTGGTGGTACGGCAGTAAAGATATGGGGGGGGGGCAGGTGTGTGAGCTATTTGTTTTATGTATTTCATGTATTTCATGTGTGTTGTTCGAGTCTGTACGCATGCTCCCTTTAGATATTTTAATTTTAGCGTTCCTCATTTCGTCAAGTTATTTTTAGCTTACACGTTGCTTTTCTACCTCTACGCGCGTCTCTTTCGTTGTTCTTTTTGGGGTGCGGTGGGCTGTACGGATGGCTCACTGACCATATTGGGCCTTTTTGTGCTTGCAAGAACCAACTCCTACATTCTAGCAATCCGTCCGCGGTCTCTCGTACTAATTACCCAGGGGCCCATGAAGTGTGAAGCATGTTGTTTTAATCTCCTGACGGTCTTTTCTGGTTAAGCATGTGGTTTTTTTTTTACCTTTGTGCTTCACTCTTTGCGCGACTACTGCACCTTGGCGCGGCGTTTTGGCCAAAGAAGAAGGAACGAACCTTCGCCACTTCGAACCTAAAACTGCTCGAACAGTCATCCACGGGTCACGGATGCCGATTACCAGAAGGTGGTGATGCGACTCACGCCTTCCGCTTCTCAGCCCCTAATCTTCTTCTTTGGTTCTGTCAAAGTCTGTGACACCGCTGGCTGTTCACTTGTGTCGTCCTGTGACGCGCTTCAGACTAACGGCGCTCCTCTTCCTTGAGGCAAGCTCTTCTTCTTGTTTGTTGGGGGAGTATCCAGGTGCCCAATTTTTCAGCACAATTTCTATTATCTTTTTGTTGCTACATTTGTGATGTAAGAAACCATGCGTTTACGGCACAACCCCGAGCCTTTAGCTGTTCTCGATCCCTTGTACGATGTCTGAAAAATAATGTCGTTTAGGTCACGAAACGTACAGGATAGTCTCCTGAGCTGTTCTTGTTCTTGCAGGTAAAGGTGTGGTTCCAAAACAGGCGCATGAAGTGGAAGCGTGGACGGACCGCTCTTGCCTGCAGCCCGGTGGCGAACCCTCTGGTGGCTCCGGGACGGGCACCCAGTGCAGTGCTTGCGCCCAGCAGTGAAACCCTTTCGGCGTCCAGCTCCGAAGAGGCGCAGCTCTGATAGGCTAACGCCAGACAGGGCATCAATGCAATCGCATCAGGCGCCACCATTTGCATCAAGAAGAAATAAAGGAAAGATAGGGAATTTATTTTCATGCGCAAGGCGAGAATGTCCTCTGGATATAACTACGCGCGTGCGTTCTGCGTCGGCGCTGTATACAGTAAATAAACGCATGTCAAGGCTGTGCCACATTGTCAATAGGCATGTTTTTATGAGGTTTCTGAGGTTTCCCTGGGAGGAGTGGGGTCGAGAATTCGCACCTAGCCCATTCTTTCTTCGGTCTTGCTGTGTTTATGAGCGCAGGCCTTCAGAGTGTGTGCTGCGTGAGCTTATGAAAAGGACAGCCGATACGAATGAGCAAATGAAGCGCGATGAGGCGTCGACAGCAGATTAAGGACAAAATTCGAACGAGTAAAACTACCCACAAAGAATCAATCAATCAATCAATCAATCAATCAATCAATCAATCAATCAATCAATCAATCAATCAATCAATCAATCAATCGAATGAGTGAGTGAGTGATCAGTCAAACTCAGTTATTTTATATTATCTGCATGATAAAAAAACAAGTGAAAAATATTTGGAGTGGCAGTCTAGAAATGCTAACGAGCGAGTGTGGTTATACATGAATGGAAATAAACGCAAGCACGTTAGATGAACAACAACCAAAAGACCGTTCTCATCTCGTGGCTTTCTTTTATGTGGCGCTTGCGTAACGCCTATTGCGTGGCTGGCAATTTTCCACTTCGGTTCGAGTTTGAGGACACATTGCCTGAATTGGCTCCGCTTAGAGGAGTTTGCATGGCTCAAACAAGCAGCTTGTTTTGATCAGAAACCTCCCCCTTTTGTTTTATTTCAATGTTTATCTCTAGGGACGTGTAGGTGTTGTGCCTCTGCATACCGAAGAGCAGCATGGTGATGCTGTAGGTTGATGAGAATGATTGTTCACGGGGGCACTCATCTGTTGCATGCAGCGTTTCATTGCCGTTGTCATGAGACAATTAAAATTTGTTTGCATCATTCATTAGTTGGGTTGAGATTTTTTCATGCCGCTAATCTTCAAACAAAGATCCGAGAAAATCTTCGTCAGTATTGAAGAAGAAAGCATGTGCTGAGAAACCATATGCTTGTAGTAGCGTTCCAAGCTGAAAAAAGTTGCGGATATCAACCCGTTTTCAAAGTTTGATGAAGCCGTTGTCTCGTGCACCAAACAGACGCAATTTTAAATGACTATTACTGAATAACGTAATGATGATCCCACAAAATTATGAGAGAGAGAGAGAGAGAGAGAGAGAGAGAGAGAGAGAGAGAGAGAGAGAGAGAGAGAGAGAGAGAGAGAGAGAGAGAGAGAGAGAGAGAGAGAGAGAGAGAGAGAGAGAGAGAGAGATTTTTGAGCCCGTGTCTTAAGGACTACTCGGCCGGCTCCTTAGCAGGCTTGCAGGGGCTTGTGTAGTCCTCGCGTGTTTTAATGTGGTCTACTAACACGGTCCGATAGAGCTCTTCAAGCTTCTTAGGGGAAGTGACCCATGCTCCCAACTAGAATGGCACTAGAAGGGCGCTTTGTGGCAGGAATTGGCTGGAGGGAATTGATCTCAAGGTGGTTTGTATATCTGGCCATGTCCGGAGGGTGGGTTCATGGTTGGGGTATTTACAGCAGTGGGAGCATTCTGGTGTGCCTGGAAGCCCGTCTATCTACTGTTTTATGTGTTGTCTTGGTAGCGTGCCGGTTTGTGCACATCGAATGAGTATAGCGTCAGGGCGGTACGGTACGGTACAGCAACTTTATTGATAGTGCCTGCAGACGGCATGTCGCCCTGGTCTTGTTAGGGTGCTTCGCCGCGACGCAGCCTTGAAGTCGTCTCGGTTGGTATCACCTCTACTTAGTCCGTTGACTTAGTGGGTTGACCTCGCCTGGCGGACGAATTTTGTAGAATAGGGGAGGGTGGTTCTTTGATCTCTGACGTCCTGTATGTACTGTCTGCGACTGTGACGCTCACCCGACTACCCTGGTCTCGCTTATATGACCTAAAAGACCACAAAATTATGGAAGCGTTCTCCGACTGCGTGATGAAACAGAATTTAAAGCAATAGGGCGACGAATGGGGGTATACAGTCAGTTAACCCCAGTTCACCTACATGCATAAGATTGGATAAAAACAGCAAATTCGGGATATTTCGATGCTGTATAAAACGGAAATCTTTTTGAAGTGAGAAGCACTTTAAGTGCCTGGAATGCCGTCCATCTACTGTCGTCGGGCGTCACGCAAGTTAAATTACGCATACTCGCTTAAGGGCAGTGGCCAAAAAGAATTTGCTTTAGTTATGAAAACCAATTAGGTAAGACAAAATATGGCAGTAGAAGAACAGATTTAGTGAGTAAGCTCAAGAGAGAGAAAAAAAGAAAGAGGAGCGAGAAAACAAAATAAAAGTAAACCTGAACCCAAAAGTTCTAGCGCGGCCGACAAGCCGTCTCTGCAACGAATGAGTGGAAATTATCATCATCATCATCAGTGGACGGCGCGACACACATCTCTGTGGCAGTGCTAGGTCTCGCAGGTGAGTCTCCAGAAGCCTTCTCCGATGATGGTCGCTGTTAATCGCTTCGCGGGCACATACCCATGTGACATACCTGCCAGAAATCACGCAATTTGAAGGTTTATTGCGCATGAATTGATTAAAACACATAAACAAAAGCAATACACAAAAAAGGGAAACCTAACCCCGAAAAAATAAAACCAACACACACACACACACACACACACACACACACACACACACTAATGAAAGCAAAACACATAAAAAGAAAATAAAACCGCAGAAAAACAAAACCGAAACAAAAATAAACAGAGATAAACACAAGGTACTCACAACGTTAACATAAGGGAAACCCTTCCGAATCACTGCTCCCCACTTGAACTGCATTCATATTTTTATTAATTAAATGGCTTCTTGATTGTCTCACAATCACATTTCTTACTTATAAACGTTCAGCATATTCACCTAAGTAAGGTATAGGCATAAATTTTGCGTACATATTCAATCTCCATATCGACACACGTCCTCTGTTTTATATCAGTACTAAAATGCCGAAATCGATGTGCTACACAGGGGTTTTCTGCGTGACCTGCAATGTGTTTGCCGACAGAATTCTTAGCAATCGATTTAAATCAAAGTTGTCATTGTTATACGATCGCGAACCGTAGTGGTAATGTCTCAAATATATGCATATATGCAGCAATCTTTGTGCACTGATGCCCCCTGCGACGACTATGAAAGCCCAAGTTGTACCGTTCTGTTGGCAAGGCGCCGCATCTGCTGCACGGAAGCGCTGATGCCGTCGGCAGCACAGCTGGTAAGCCGGATTTGAAACGCTATCGCGGTCGCTCGAGAAGAGAGCCCCACTGTCAACGCGCATCGCTCATCTCGAGGATCACGGTGGCGCAGGCCGCACCTCGACACGCAGAAAGCGAAACCTAATAAAACACGTTAGCAGACAGACGACGGACACAAAAAGAAACAAAGCACCACAAAATTACGAGTAAACAGTAATTCATTGTATTGTCCTGTGTACACAGGAGTTCCTCCAGAATTTCGCTTTGGGAGGGGGGGGGGGGGTCGAAATCCTCCTGAACGGGGGGTGTGTTGGGTGGCTGTGTATAAATCCCTGGACAGGGGTGCTCATGGTTGTGAAATCTCTTTTTTTTTTTTGAGGATTGTTGAAATCTTTTTCGAAGGTAGGGGGGGGGGGGGGTAGGGGTGTTCGGGGTTGTGTATAAACTCCTGTATAATATATATGTCCTTTCGCTTTTCCCCCTTTCCTGCCTGTCTGTTTTCCCAATCCTCCGCAATCTACCCTCAGGCGTTCCGGGGCCCACGCTTAGGTGAGACAAATTATGCCTGCTCGTGGACTTTCCTTTCTAGTGTTTGTTACAATAAATACATTCCTCCTCGAATAAAACTGTACATTGCAAACAGTAGTTTTATTCTTCGGCCGAGCGAAAAACTAAATAAATGTCTAAAGGGTGGTCGAAACTAATTAAATGTGCGTGAAAAACAAAATTCCCAACTTCGAAAATTTCGCGTGTTGTATGCACTTTTCTGGTAGGTGTCAGGATTTACGTCAAAACGTACTTTCAGGCATGAAAGTTTGTTGACCTGGAGAAGTGAGTTCTCTTCAGATTTGGTTGCGATTGCGTAGATAGCCCGCTTGTGGTCAGTTGCTTTTCTACTATTTACATCCGTTTGACGTTGTTTCAGGGCAAATCGAGAATAAATTTTTCAGATTCGCGGGTGGTGGGCACTATAACTCCTAATAAGGAAAACACGGCCGTTTGTCTTAAACCGACTGAGCCACCTAGTTAGCAGTCGCGCAGACGGCACGGCACAAGAAGAGAAGAGGGCACAAAAACGACGCTAGCAAACTGCATTGGCAATGACTGGGACGAGGAAAGTTGGTTGGACAGAGAAATTGAAACAATTATACTAGAAACGAATGAATCTAAAACGTTCGATGGGGTGAGGCGGTACATTACGCCTTGTAACAGCGCAAACAGCGCGACACAAGAAGAGGAGGAGGCACAAACATGGCCAATGAAGATGAGAAATAGCGCCGGCACTGCCCCCCCTCCCCCCCCTCTCTCTCTCTCTCTCTCTCTCTCTCTCTCTATCTCTCTCTCTCTCTGCGCACTGTGAGTAGCATAGATTGTACGAGCACACACATTTTTCTTTGCACACTATTTTACTGCCGCAAGCCAGCCATGACTCGCTTTGCGGCGGTTGCTCGGGGGTCCAGCAACGATATTTGGTGACAAGACAGCGGGGCTTGGGCAGTGAGCTTCAGGCATGCCGAAGAGGGGAACGACCATGCTTGCAGGTGTGGTCCGCGCCCTGTTTCAGGCCAAGTGCAGCTGCCCCTGCATGCCGCTGGTGTCAGCGGCACAAGGGGGAGGCCCCGACTCCGGCCGAGAAAAGGAGAACTCGCAGAACACCCGCGGAGCATTTTTTCTTTCTTGTCCTTCAACTTCCCTCCTTCTCCCGCACTGACAGCGCGCGGCTTGGAGAATTCCGATCCCGGAGGACGTCCGTCAGCGGGAGAGGGTGACGCCGCTGAGAGAGAGGCGACCGGCCGGGTCGTTTTCCAGAGACTGCTTGGCGCCGCCACGACGCACGTGTCGGGTGGGGCGGCGCGGACCCCGTCCTCTGACCAAGGAGGTTCCTCTGACACACGCGTTTGTTTTCTTCTTTTTGGCCGCAGTCGCGAATGAGGGATTTCCCAGTGGGAGTGAGAAGACGGCAATGAAAACTGCCGTGTGCCAGGCGGTCTGACCAACGGGGCCAGCGCATACACTCTCTTGAGGCAATCCCGTAGTTCAGCTTCACCGCAACGCCCTCGGTGGATAAATTCGTGCAAGCAACATTGAAATTTCGGCTACTGACAATGTAAAACATGGCCGTACGCAATGTGATCAGTGCAGCAGTGCAGATTGTGCCCATTTTGAGGTCAAATCGTAGGCTCGACGTCGTTGCACGGATTTGTCGGTTGAATGCATTGCGACGAAGGAGAATTGAGGGGTTTCCTTGGGGTGCATTCAAAACTATGAAAGTAGATACGAGTGTTTGAGTTTATGCTTCTTTTTTACCACAAACTTTGCGGGAAGTACGGTCGCGTGTACTTTACTTACATCTTCGTGTGTCCTTTTCGCACGTAGCCGTGCTTGGCTACGAACTGACTGGCCGACCTCAAAACTCCTTTCTTCCTCATTAAGTTCTACTCCAACGAGGAAAGTCGCTGTCTTAGACGCAACGCTCAGCTCGGGGGCTCTTCCCAACGAACATTTCCCCATTGATGGAGGCGAAAAGCAAAAACACCCGTGTGTACGAGATTCAAAGTTATTCCGGAGCCCTCCACTACGGCGCGCCTCATCGCCTGCGTTGAGTCGGCGCGTTAAACCCTACAATCAATCAACGTTCGAAAGCAAAATGGCTTGAGACAATTTCGTTTATTTAGTTTCGCTAATTTTCGCCTTCTCGGGGATATTTCTCTAATCGAAGAACCTTAATACCTCAACAACCATCTCCCAGTGATTTTGCCTCAGGATTCGTGAATGGCCGCCTTCCACGCGCAGCAGAACACCTCTGTTGTCACGATGCCGCGTCAGCAAATGAAACGGATCATGGCCCCGTCTGGTCCCGGGTTCTCGTCTTCGGCCGGCGTAGAAGCGGCATTCTCATCGTGGATTGAAGCGGCTGGCGGTGCGTGCACGGTCTTCTCGTGCCTCTTGAGGGCGGACCGGTCTCGGAAACGCCGGCAACACATGCCGCAGCTGTACGCTCCCTTTTGGTCCTCAGTGTGGATCCGTGCGTGTCTGACCAAGCTGTCTGGGCGGCTCAGGCGCTTCCCGCAAGTTTTGCACACGATAGGCTTCGGCTCCTTGACATGCTTGAAAAGTATATGACGATTCAGGCTGTACTTGTCCGTGAAGCGCTCGGGGCAATTTGGGCACGACAGGTGTTTCCCCACAGAGTGTCTGTGCTCGTGCCTCGTTAGGTTGCTTTTCCTGTTGAATCTCTTCTGACACTCGGCACAGGCGTAGGGCTTCTCACCCGCGTGAGTAAAAAGATGGCACTTGTAATGACCCCTGCATCAAGTTTGGGTGGAAAGAGAAGAAAAATTGCGGGATTAGTTAGCGGCTAACAAGAAGCCGACGTGCCACATACCGGGTGCACGAGGTATTTGAGAACAGAACGCTTCCGTCAGGCACAACAGAAAACCAGACATATTTTTACCAAACTTTGTTAAGTACTTATCTTATAGTTTATTTTCATAACTAATCAATTAATCCGCCATCGGCCACACTAAGCGATTCGATTCGGTTTCGCAAACGGCTGCATGCACGGATCAGGTGCTACTTAGAGATGTGTGCCATTGAGTGAGAAATGGCGGCCTTCAACGAGTATTTTGTATTATGCGGGTCTTTGTTGGCCTCTCTCTCAACGACGCCTCACACATAGTAATCGAGCGGATTTAAATCTGGAGAACTAGGAGGCCACAAGTTGGGGGTGACGGGGTCGCAGAAGTTTCACCCATGCCACTATTGGGGGATGCAGATGGTGCGGACAGGAGCCGAATCTTGCTGAAAGGCCAATGGTCTTCCTTTAGAAGCACTTTCTATTCATGGCTTTACGACGGGTGCAAGCCCATTCCCGCAACCGGCAGCATTAACTTGGAGTCCTGCAAAAAAAAGTGTGGCGGGATGACACCACCCTCATTGCGGACAACGGATAACACCATCGCCGGGGAAATTAAGGGGTTATGACGATGTCTGACTGCTCACTGTGCTTTTTCCTTTCCGCCACAAATGCCACGTGACCGCCACAACCCATCATTTCTGTCCACACCTTGTAAACGAAAGACTTCGCTATGTTCAGAAAGGTGGCAATTCCCAAGTCGATTGGGTGCGAGGCCAGGGCGACGCGGACACATGGTGTTTTATTTCCTGCTTCAACTTGTACAGTTCCATCTTTGAACAAACTGCGCAGTATGAATGATAAGGTGTAGACGAACAAGAATCCGGTACGCCTAGATATATAAGATGAGGCTGCTGGTGTGTATGGAGATAAGTAAAAGCGTTTTTAAATACCTCGCGCACCCGGATTGGTGCGTAATGATCGAACTTTGGAAGTAAACTGAATTGGCACCTCAGATAGGCGAATTTATCAGGCATTTAGACAAGTACAAAGAGGCCACGGAGCTCGCATTGGATCTTGGCTGCTGGTCTCGTTATCCTTTATCAGGACACCCCTCATGCAGGCCCTTATCGTATTCAAATAAGAGGGATCGGACCATTTCTGCCTTTTCTAGTTCGAATGAGGAACAGAGTGAGATCCTATTTCCCTTTCGTAAAGCATTAATAACACTCTGTGAAAAGTAGCTTATTTTGGCTATTAGTAGACATTTATTTTCCGAAACATATCATCCTACCTCCTTGTTCCCTGACCTTTTTTTAATAACTACGAAGGCCCGATACCCTTTATCAGCAAACAAGTTTGTTTAATTCGATTGTTTTAATGTAAAAACACTAAACTAAACTGAAAGAAAAAATACTTCTTACACCGGTTTTCGTCTCCTCAAAAGACCGGGAAAAGGCTTAAATTGTAGCATCCAGCGTCGTAGCCAAGGCTTCCTCCCCTTGGCTACGCCGTGTTCCGTAGTTGAGTGCTACATAATAGCCAAAACACCCAGGATCGTTAACGCGCGTCGAGAGTCGACACATGGACATTTTCTTTGTTTGCTTGTGTGCTTCTCTGTCTGTCTGTCTGTCTGTCTGTCTGTCTGTCTGTCTGTCTGTCTGTCTGTCTGTCTGTCTGTCTGTCTGTCTGTCTGTCCGTCCATCCGTCCGTCCGCCCGTCCGTCCGTCCGTCCGTCCATCCGTTCGTCCGCCCGTTCTTCCATCCGTCCGTCTGCCCATCTGTCTGTCTGTCTGTCTGTCTGTCTGTCTGTCTGTCTGTCTGTCTGTCTGTCCGTCCATCCGTCCGTCCGCCCGTCCGTCCGTCCGTCCGTCCATCCGTTCGTCCGCCCGTTCTTCCATCCGTCCGTCTGCCCATCTGTCTGTCTGTCTGTCTGTCTGTCTGTCAGTCTGTCTGTCTGTCTGTCTGTCTGTCTGTCTATCTGTCTGTCTGTCTGTCTGTCTGTCTGTCTGTCTGTCTGTCTGTCTGTCTGTCTGCTTGCTTGTTTGTTTGTTTTTCGCCTCGGCTCGAAAAATGGTCTCCGCTACCCGGATTAAAACTGCGGGCTTTTTGCTCAGCATGAGCCTTTGACCCACCGCGACGGATTAGACGAACAAAAAAGTGCACATAATTATCATCATCATCATCATCACCAGCCTATGTACGCCCACTGAAGGGTAAAGGCCTCTCCCATTAATCTCCAATTATCTCGGTCGTGTGCTGATTGCGACCAATTTATGCCCGCAAACTTCTCGATTTCATCTGCCCACCTAACTTTCTGCTGCCCCCTGCAACGCTTGCCTTCTCTAGGCATCTACTCTGCTACCGTCGGTTATCTTGCCTTCGCATTAAATGGGCCCACGCCCATTTCTTCTTCTTAATTTCTACTAATATGTCCTTAACACGCGTTTGTTACTTGACCCACTCCACTCTCGTCTTGTCCCTTAATGTTACAACTATCATCTTCCGTTCCATTGCTCACTGAGTCGTCCTCAATTAAAGTTGAGCCCTCTTAGTTAGCGTCCAAGTTTCTGCCCTGTAGGTGAAAACCGGTAAGATGCAGCTGTCATACACTTTATTCTTCAGGGATAATGGTAGGCTGCCATTCCTTATCTGAGAATGCCTGCCCAATGCAC
Source organism: Haemaphysalis longicornis (assembly GCF_048455015.1). Lineage (NCBI taxonomy): Eukaryota > Metazoa > Arthropoda > Arachnida > Ixodida > Ixodidae > Haemaphysalis > Haemaphysalis longicornis. The sequence goes on along the minus strand of NW_027526361.1, from coordinate 56,071,241 downwards.
TCCATCCCATTCTTATTCTTATAATTACTCTGCCTCATGCTTGGGATCCGGGGTCACTACTTGGCCTAAGTAGGTATAATCGCTTACCACATCCACTGCCTTGCCACCTATCTCAAATTTCTGTGCTGTCCCGAGGTTATTGATCATTACTTTAGTTTTCCGCATATTAATTTTCAACCCACGATTCTACTCTGCTTGTCAGTGCGGTAATTGATTTGCGATTCGTCCCCCGAGTTACTTAGCAAGGAATCGTCATCAGCAAATCTGAGGTTACTGAGGTATTCTCCATTAACCCTTACTCCCACCTGTTCCCAATCCAATGTTCTGAATACCTCTTGTAAACATAACATTGGAGAGATTGTGCCTCCTTGTCTGACGCCCTTATTCCTTATAGGTATTTTACTGCTCTCCTTATGGAGGACGATGGTAGCTGTGGACCCATTGTAGATATCCTCTAGGATTTTTACGTAATGCTCGTCTACACCGTGGTTTCGCAATGCCTGAATGACTGCTGAGGTTTTGACGGAGCCAAATGCATTCTCATAATTATACTCGGGTACAATATTAAGAGCGGCCATAGATCATGTATAGTGTATCACTCCGTCGAAGTGACGGACGCGGATGTCAACTCTGGCGCGTGTTTTGTAAGGGGATTTTGATCTCGACGTCGTCTGCTTTTTCTCGCGTAGTTTGTTTCTCACGTCGCTGTGTATAAGCTGATTGAGGCCGAAATCACGAAAACGGCTCGCGTAACGTTCAAAATACTCGCAGTAACGCACCCTTTGCACCGCACGGAGGAACAGCCAGCTGCGGTGATGGCGCGCAAGGGAAAATTTTGTTGTCGTTCTTAAGGGGGCCATGAAGACAAAATACAAGTTTGGTTTATTACAAAGACTGCTTTGCACCAATCCCGGTGATGCCAATTTTATCGCAAGCTTCAAAGAAACAATAGAGATATTTTAAAAAAACATGTCAAGCAGTGGCGAATCCCAATTACCACTTTCCGGCAACTTTCTGATGGCGTCATACAATCTTGTTTCCGTCATTGGCGGCCACTGACCTAAATCATCGCCAAGACGCATGACTGGACGATTGTTGTGGGGCTTCTAGTTCCGTTTGATCGAACTACTTGAATGCTAACGTATAGCTAACCCCATGAAAATTGTGTTTTAGTGCTGGTCCATATGACTTCCCTCCTGCCCAAAGTCACCGCAGCGCTAAATTTGCAATTTCTTCAATTTCTATTGCATTTTCTCGGCTAAAAAACGTCTGTCGTGGTTGGAATGGAGGTGAGCGAGGAACTGAAGCCTAGTTCTTTCAAATAAAACAAAAGTTGCATTTTGTCGTCGAGGTCGCTTAAAGTCAAGTACCCGAATATAGGAAGATTACAACAGCCTGGTATAAGGGACTCGTAGGAACATTATATGCGCAGGATTTCATTTTCGTAGTTTTGTTGTTCGCTTATGGGATAGAATGGCAATGCCACACCACAAAATTACTCACTTGTGAATTGAGAAGTATTGACAATTCGGACAAAAGTAGGGTCCGTGTCCCTTCGAGTTACGTCTTCTTTTTTTACCAGTCCCCAAGGCCTCCTGGGAACTGGATCTGCTCCCGAGCGCTTCACTATGGGTAGCCTCAGGTTCGGCATTGAGCTCGATGTCGGCACCTTGAAACGGAAGAGGAAAGCACGGAAAGCGAGCTTAATCAAGGCAGCGCAGACCTAGATACTTTCTTAATCTCATTCGGCTGCATATACAGGCAAGGCTGCACAAGCCAGTATGTAAAGCCACGATGAACTATAAAAACTTCCAAAGCTATGGGCTATAGCAGAATTGCTATAGATGTCCTTCGTGTATCTGTATTTCCGTAGTGAGATACATGAGAAAAATTACGGGAGATGCTGAGAGCTTCCTTAGAGTGTGAAGACGAAAGCGTAGTTGAACTTATTGTCCATGGTCTGTTCAACTTTCTGCTGAACTTTGCAGACGCGCCCACCACGCTAACCCACCTCCTGGAACTCCGCAGCGCGTTCCGCTCGCTAGCCATTAACGGAAGCATCCTGTTTGCCCTGTCGGCAATTTCACCTCCCAAGGTGACCGGTAAAAAGCGCAAAGACTCATGGGTACATTCTCTGCTCCCGTGGAGGTCCACCACTTCCGGTTCGAGAGCTCTCCTGGCCTCCCGGGGGCTTTCACGCGTGTGTGTGCTTGCTATTTATCTGTTATCACCGAAAAAAAAAAAAACGCTCATGCATCGCGCATTCAATGCATAAAAACGATAAATCCTACTAGGGACTCCTCTGAAAGGTAAGCACCTTGTGACAAATAAACAAAACGCACACGTGCGCCTGAAAGCCGCCGGCATATGAGAGGCCAGGCGAGACCTCGAACCGGAAGCGGCAGGAGCAGACGACGTACCCATGAGCCTTTACGCTTTTTACCGGTCATCTATTGCACACGCGGCAGTGGCCTACTCTCCTTTGGCGCAGCTGCTTCCCTTTCCCTGCGCGCGCTGCGCTGCCCTTTCTCTGAGACCTCCTTCAGCCCGCCTCCCTTACTGCTATTTTCCTATGCTGGTGCGCGACGTGTGCTTCGTGCTCCTATTTTTGTACCTCACAATTTTCTGTACCTCACAACGCACGTGATTGAAACAAGATCTAAGGCTTTCGCCTTAGAATGGTATTGGTATCCGGGCAGTGGATTACTGAAATGGCTGCAGGGTTTGAGAACTAAGTGTTTTTTTTTGTTATGGTTTTGTTTCATTATACAAATAAAGGCTCCTTTTCGCTTTAGTCCCGAAACGGAAAACTAGTGGTTCGTAACGGTTTTTAACGAATGCATGCTTGCGTGCGAAAAATTGAGAATTGATAACTGGGAACTAGAAAACTGTGAAAAAATACATGTTGATGTTGATTAATTTTTTTGTCAAAATGTAGGTCGTAAATATCTCAACTCCACACGCAAAAAAAAAAATCTAAGGACACCTAATCACTTCTGCTGTAGGTCAGCTGCAAATGACGCTTCAAATTTTCACCCTGGTCCCCAAAAACTGGCACATAGGTTTGTTTCTGGCACATAGGTTTGTTTTAGGCTCTGGCGTAGATGAAATACTTTGGAGCATGATTTGTTTGAAATAAATCGTGCTCGTTTCAAACAGATCGGGGCTCCATCGTGACAAGGTGTACAATTAATAGGTGCAAGCACTTCAAGCGTCTAAAAAATTATTCAGAAATTCAGAGAATTGTCTACGAATGCGTAGCATTCTGATGCCGCCTGTCTTGAGTGTAAATTTTTTCCAGCCGAATTTTTGGTTTTTCGTTTTAAATCCCGTCCGACCAATCATCTCCAATTACGCTATTATAACGAAAACAGGTGAAACTTTCGCGAAATCTTCAATATTGTGGAAATGGCAGGCGCTATGCGTTTTGCCATTTTCCATAATTTTTAAAATTTTTCTTATTTTTAGTTTTTCGAAATTTCGTCGGACCAATTATCTCCATTTGCGTTAATACAACAATTACAATTTGGAACTTTTCCGAAATCTGCATTATTGTGGAAATGCAGGGCGTTACACGGTTCGCCATTTTCCGTAATTATTTTATATTCCTATTTTTTAGTTTTTCAAAATTTCGTTTGACCAATTACGTATCTCCATTTACGCTATTGTAACGATTACATTGGAACTTTCGCAAAAGCTGCATTTTTGTGAATATGCAAGGCATTACACGCTCCTGGCTGTGTGGGTACTCGGAAAGCACAGTTCACATTGTCCAAAATAAAAATAAGTGTTTCAGCACCTGTTCTACATTTCCCTGACCTCGTACTTTTTCGTCGTATCTGCAAAAGCATCCGCGAAACACTTTGCTCCTCGAAGAAAAAATATGCCACCAGACCTGTATTTTAGACTTCGATCACATGTATTTCGATACCATGTACTTTGCATTGGTGTCTGAGTATCACTGACCAGCTTTGGAACTGCCCCACGAGACCCGAGGAGCCTTTTATAAAAGTAAAAACTAACTTAAAATACTTTACGTGCATAAAACGTAGTGTGAAGAAAAACGCCGGAAGACGTCAGTGGCTTGAAGCGACCATGAAGACAAAACGTAACACACACAATGCTTTTTCGTAGACGCTACTGCAGCAGAAGCATTTTTTGCGCAGTATTTGTGCTCGGTGCACCAATAGGTTCTCGGGGAGAAGCAACAAAAGCCAAATGCCATAGAAAAATAAGCCGTGGAAGACGGGATGAGCTGTACCAGGATCGGCTGTCTGGCTAGCTGGAAACAGTTTATGTCGAAAAAAAAAAGCCAGACGTAAAACTCCGGGGAGAAGAAAAATGAAGCACAGGTCGAGCACTAAGTTTCCGTACGAAGCGTCGTGACTTCCACAGCCCCTACTCGAAGAACTGCCTTTTATGCAAAGCTATTATAGAAGTTTCTGTTGGGTTACATTCAACTTCCCCGCGTATCTCCCCGGGAAGAACCAAGTTTTCCGAGTGTTCTTATTGAGAATAACACCGAAAAATATTTCGGTTGTAACACTTGAATTGAGCTCGTTTTTCGTTGAAGATTCAGCGCAGGCACGACCTCCTTTGCAAAGTTGGCCTTCCCTCAGCATGACTGTACGTGCGGTGAAGCACGCTTCACGGGCTTTCCAACGCCCACGTTGGACAGCCTGTATGAACTGATGCTGTGAAAATTGTTGTTGGCCATCGTCTCGTTGACAGCCCGGGTGGTGGATCGGACGGAAGAGCTGGCAACGGTCCTCGGGCCTACACCGCGAGGGCGGCCGTCTTGGTGCCTCCGAGACCGAACCGCTTCTATCCTCTTCTTCCTCGGACTTGCGTCTTTCGTAGGGTACACCGGTAAAATTCGGTGGATTGTCTTCTCTTGATTTGGTGCAGCGACACCTCATCACAGCTAATTCGAGCATTGTCAGTATTGCATCACCTGGATGTTGCTTTCACTCAATAAAATGATGCTCATCGGAGCCGGACGACTAGCCACACGGACTAGGTGTAAAAGCATAACCACCGTTTCTTCTAGGACCTTTCTCGTTTGTTCTTTTTCGCATACAGTAGAATCTCGATACACGGAAATCGCTTAAACGGAATTGCCGCTTAAACGGAACAGTTGCCGGGAATTTGGTTGGTTTTGTATTCAGATAACGTAAAAAAGCTCTCGGTAACCGGAACTAAAATTTCCGCATCACCGTGTAAACGGAACCAGAAATGGAACTTCTTGTGAAATCCAGTGGCATGAGAATCAGCTTTTTACGATTCCAGCTGTTTCGTTCTTGTTTTTTTTTTTTTCTTCCTCCATGCTTTTTTAGCCTTGTTGGCCTCGTAAGCCTCGTCTCGTAAGTGGTTAGCCGTGTTAGCGCAACGAATGCAACATCGCAGTTCTTGTTCCAGTCGTTCGGTCTCGATTCTAGACGCCGAGGCTACAGGGCTCACCTCCTGTCGCCTCGTTCGTGCCATCGTTGTGCTATTCGTCCTTCATTACCACGTTGCCGTCTTCTAAACTCGGTGGCTCGTAAGCACTCGCGAAGTTGAGGCCTCTAGCCTCCATGAAGATGCAGTTGCAAGGACTCAAACAAAAATAACTGACGCATTTTGTAGTGCACAGCGACTCATTGTTGCCAAATCAACTTTGTGAATGCTGCGCCTACGCTTCTTGTAGTTTTCTTGCTTTCTGAAAACTATCAGCTACAGTCACTTTCTAGTGGTTAGAGTTCCATGAAATGCTCTTAGTGTGTACGCACATAAATTTACACCTTAGAACATCTCTCTCAGTAAACGGAACTCCTGTTAAACGGAACTAATTTTTCCGGTCCTTGAAGTTCCATTTATCGGGAGTCTACTGTAATTAAACATACTACCTTGTAAATATCGCCAGGCGGGTTAGATTATTTAAGAAATCCCGCCCATCAGCGCGTGTCTCTTACCTGTCTTCCTCAATTTTTCAATAAATAGATTGCAACATAAGGGTAAGACTTTGAAAAACGCCATTGCCTGAGGATTGGTGCCACATTATAACCTCTGTAGCGTACTCGTAGTGGAACTTTGCTCTCGACACGGCTGTGGCGTACTCACTGTCGTCAGAGCCCGTCGCATTCGCCGCACCTTCCGTGTCCTCAGTGGTCTCCATGATCGGCGCATCCCCTGCGCCTTCCGTGCCCTCAGCGGACTCCATGCTCGGCGCTTTGCGCTGATCTTAGAGAGCCGTCGAGACAGCCGCTGCTGCAAGCGCGAGTTGAGAGACCAAAGTAGAAGTTAGGAAATGCGCATCTAGGAAGTGTGACCGAGTTTAAGTGCGCGTTCTTGATTGATTGTGGGGTGTGACGCGCTGACGCAACGCAGGCGATGAGGCGCGCCGTAGTGCAGGGCTCTGGATTAATTTTGACCACCCGGGGATCTTTAACGTACGTCGAAATCTTGTACACACGGGCGTTTTAGCTTTTCGCCTCCATCACAAAAGCGGCCACCGCGGAAAGTGCGCGTTCTCTACCTATGCTGCACAGAAGGAACCCGAAAATATCGAAACAAGATGTCCTATATGCGTAAATTAGAGTGTCGTGAACACAAATGCACCACTTGAAGCAGCAATTATAGATGCAGAAAGTGCAAAAAAAATTCATTGGGCGCCTAAATCTGCTTACGTGGTTTCAAGGCAGAATACTAGCAACTATAAAAGACGTATTTGCTGCTACATCGTGTTTTGTGGCTATCTCTTCTTCTTTCTTTTTCTTTTTTTTCCTTTGACGCGAATCACTCCGACACGCAGTGTGGCCGCACTTCACACTGCTCGCGTCTGGCCTTTCCTACGTATAAGCGGCCTTCTACACTAATTACACATTCCAACATTCCTTAGCCTAAATACAGGTTGCATGTAGCCATAATCATCATAATCTTGTGACCACGATGCCTTGGGCGTCTATAAATTGGGCGGCATATTAATAAACGGGGTCCTGTTGGTCCTGGGCTACGTCGGCAGAGGTGTGTGTCAATTCTCGGCCACCTTGAGCTTTCTTAAACCGCAGCCTATTCCGCATATACATTCCGGACATGTCACGGAACATTACCGCTTTTCTGCCGCCGCAAATACCCTCCCGCCCACCCATCCGTATCAGTGGAAGAGGGACACCTTTGGCGTCAGCTTCAAACTGAATCCCTCCCCAGTTTAGCCGTACTTTATCACATTCACCTCTCACTGTATCCCACAACACTCTGCCAGCACTGCGGAGAACGGGCCACATTACATCATCATATGTGGGCCTGCAAATCTGACCCCTTTCCTCTCATCACCTCCGCCGACCAGTGGGAAGCAACGCTGGGTTGCTCAAACCTGGATCTCCAGAAGTCGCTCATGGGTCGGGCAGCCACAGTCGCCGAATGACTACGGTCTTCGGCCACCAAGCTGCGCTAACCCTTGGTTAAATAAAGTTTTATCTCTCTCTCTCTCTCTCAATATTACCGCCTGCCCTTAAAAATAAATCGATGATAGACCCCGAACGCTACCCTTGATGGCAGTGCGTTCAGAAGGGGATGATTTAATACTCACGGACCCTCGTGACCCTTGCGAGTCACCACAGAAGGTTTACGGCGGATTCCGTCCTCTCGAGATGATGATGACAATGATGATATGATGATGATGATGATCTTCAGTGAATGGCACATACCCAAACAGGAGATCGGCCAAACATCAGGGGTATTAAAAAATGTTATTCATTTACAGGCTCCCGTAAATAGTAAATTTCGAGAGGTTGGCAGTACTTTTAGAAAGTAAAATCCAAAATTTAAAAAGAAAAGAAGAATTGGGAAGACCTCAAACAAATTACGCAAGTTTCAGCGTAAAAGAATCCAACAGAGCGGGAATCGATTTGCGTTTTCTGTGAAGCTCAGAAGGGCTGAGCACACATCCCGGCGGCAAGACCGTGACTCAGACGCCCCAAGCGAAAGGAGTCTCGGCGCAGATAATTTAATCCTCAGGCTGCGAAGCGGCCCGTTAAGAAGCTGAAATCCGATTGTACCAAAACGTCGACAGGCCATCAGGTAATGGTCGTCGGACTCATCTTCATTACAGCAACTACGAAGAGGAGATTGCGTTAAACGGGACATATAAAGATACCTGTTTAATTGTGGAACGCGACAGCGGATAGTGGTAAAATTACCTCAAGGTTACGGGAAGAGCACAAATCTGGATACCATGGAAATTTAAGGTGATGAAAGTCTGCCAATGACATATAATAAAACGGATTTGTCCCGGCCTTGAGGCAAGCCTACCCACCTCTTCTTCTAAGCCATCTGAGCAAGGGAACCTTGGTGACGATGACAATGTCCTTGGCGCCTATCCGCACAAAGAAGGACTATCTGATGATGATGATAGATTTATTTTGTCCAAAACTGGGTGAAAGGACCGTCTGATGGCCCATTTTGGCTTTTAGCACAGCCCATCAAACCGTTCCAGTCCCCCACCCCATCCTCTCCCACCTACTCTCTCCTTACCTCCTCTTTCCTTACCCCGTCCCGTATCCGTTATATACATGGGGTCATCTGTCGCCCCACTTGCCCTACACCCAACTGCCTCCCCCCCCCCCCCCCCATCGGTTCGACACCTTTACTGGGAGTGTCATCCACCAGACCTACCCCGCCACCTCCAGTCTACATCATTTCCTAGAAGAACAATGACTATAAACTAATAAAGGGACTCTGCAATACTTTTCCACTCTACATCACTTCCTAGAAGAATAATGACTACAACTATTAAAGGGACTCTGCAATACTTTTGGCAAACGCTTTCCCTCTTTCCTTCGCGTCTAGAAGCACTGCGAAAGCTATGGTTATCGCCAGCACACAACGGCACTCGGTGATTTGCTCGTCGCAGCAGATACGCCTTCCGTTTTAAGTGCGAATGCACTTCTTAAGCGAGCCTGAATCGTCCGCCGCCGTCGTCCGCATAGCAACAGCTGCGGGTGCGCGCGCTCCTCGTCTTCCTCCTCGTCTTCCCTAGCAACGGGGGGAGATGGGCGCGCGCTACTCTCCTCCTCCTCTCTCCGCTCAGTGACTGCGGGTGTTGGGCGCCTCCTCTCCACTTCGGGCGGGAGAGCTCTCGCTCGCGTAGCGGGCGCTCCGCATTCCGACGCGTGAGGGCGCTCGTGTAGCCCTCGCCGTAACGGCGGGCGCTACTCTCCTCCTCCTCTCTCCGCTCAGTGACTGCGGGTGTTGGGCGCCTCCTCTCCATTCCAAGATCACGATATCCACCGTAATCGCGCAATCAACAACCGTGCATTCGCACTTACACACTCTCCCCCTCGGGGAAGTGCGAGGGAATTTTTTTTTGCATTGCCTCTGCGGCTTTCTTTTTTTACGTGGCTAGCTAATGCGCACAGCTGAATGAAAGCCGGCATTTAGCCACTACACGTAATTATAGCGGTTTTAAGTTATCCCGTGAGCACAGACCATGGGCACAGACCAGTAATTTTGGCTGAGGTACTTTGCGACACACTATAATTACTGGATGTGTTGGTTGACTACGTTCTGAAAGCATTTAGGATAAGAGTTGAAAAAAGTGTTGCAGGGTCCCTTTAAAGCGAAGCTTTCTATGCCTCCCTTGCGACGTTCGATATCGCTACATAACACACTGCCAGAAAGCCAACTTTACACAATGGCTTCCACAAAACGATGATCATGGTAAACGAAGGCACATCAAGCACCTCAAGAGAAAAAAAAACGCTTCTCGTAGTTTAAATCGAACCCTAGTCTCTCGCTTTATGAAGCCGACGTCTGTCCGATTGCGCCATTATTTTTTTTGTTGTTGTTTATATTGCACCATTCTTCGGACACGGTCGAAGCAGTTTGGATTTTGGATTCTGACTGCCTTGGGTTGCATTGGAGAAAGCGTTGAGTTTTAGTCATCTTTCCGTTAAAAAGAAGCTTTGATTTTGTTCTGCCGCGGGAATCATGCGGGCATGGTACAGTGCTAGCACATTTGGCTACTACCGCGAAAGCACGGGCTCAAATCCCGTCAATTTTATTTACTCTTCTACAGCGGCAGCCATCTCTCTCTCTCTCTCTCTCTCTCTCTCTCTCTCTCTCTCTCTCTCTCTCTCTCTCTCTCTCTCTCTCTCTCTCTCTCTCTCTCTATCTATCTCGCTCTCTCTCTCTCTCTCTCTATCTATCTATCTATCTATCTATCTATCTATCTATCTATCTATCTATCTATCTATCTATCTCTCTCTCTCTCTCTCTCTCTCTCTCTCTTGCTTGCTTGCTTGCTCACATGTGCACACAACCTGCACACTTTCCTTTCCTTGCTCCTACTACTACCAAGGATATCGAATATAGACGCCGATTATGGCACCGTCGCCAGCGAACACACGGCTACTGGGCCCACAGTAGAACTGAAAATACGTGTCTTGGTAAATTTAGTTCGAAGTAGCGCCATGCGGGCGTCTTAATTTGCCCAAGTGTCTAACGTTAAACCCGACCTCCAACACTTTTTTTTTGTCTCAGTGTACTTCCTCCTTCTCCGAGTGAAGTCATGCTCGTGAACGCCTCTCCGTCAACGAACCTTGACTCATTTTATTCCCACTGTGTAACCGTCAAAGGGCGCACGTCTTTTAAATGCAGAGCATTTCAGTAACTCACGATGTCACCCGCGTTGTCCCGTCGTAGTCCGCACCGTCGTTGTCCGCACCCCTCCCCCTACACTACATAAAAGAAAATACTATCCGGCGGCAGGTTTCGATCCCTCGACCCTGCGGGCGGAACGCAATGTACATGGTGCTCTACCCACTGCGCCACAAAGCCGACAGAGAATGGGACGCTACGAACGCGCCTTATATCGTTGACTCATTCAAATTACTGCTGACGAGCGCTCTCTCGTCATCAGTTGCCACAAGTGCAACAACATTAACGTAACGCAAACTACTTAACGTCGTGCGCTCCCGGAAATGCTCTGCATTTGATCGTGCCCCTCGCGAGAGAGAGAGAGAAAAGACTTTATTGACCACATCCGGCATGCAAGAGACTCGGTCCGGCCACGCAGGGCTCGGCCTCGTCCCCCTGTCTATCAGTCTAGGCTATTCAGTCCTAAGACTTCGGGCTTAGACCACGAGGCTTTGTGCCCGGCCGTCGCTCGGACTACTCGAGGTCCCCGGTCGGTCCGATCGGCTCCCGTTGTCGGGAGGGACCGGCAGTCGCGGGGCCCCCTTTCGCCTGGGGGATGTTTCACTGCGTCGCCATGCGAACAGTTTGCCACGCTTTAGTTTCAGTTCTTTCTTTGCTGGGGTGCCGACGAGCGGCGCCACCTCCTCGCACTTCGCCGCGGGAGGATCCGCGGCTGGGGCGAGAGATGGCGCTGGCGTCTCCGCGGCCGCGTCTGCGGCCTCCGCGGGCACCGGCGCCGGCGCGGGGTCATCGCCCTTCTTTAAAAGTTTAGTTCGCACGCCACGCAGGAACAATTTTTTTTCTTTTGGCCAATCTTGATCAATCTTCCTAAGTGGGTACGCGTGGCTTGACAAACGTGCGCCGGGGACGCTGGGCGGTCGCCGCGAGGCACGCGATCACCTGCGCTCGGAGTTTTCTTGGACACACAAAACTGCGGACACGCCAAAATAACAATTTGCTAAACAGCTTCGCTGTTAAAAAACTAGGGTGAGCTTGGTTTTTGTAAGCCGACTTTCTCGCATTGCGGGTTACACAGTGAAGCCTCCTTGTAAAGAAGAATGCGATACGAACGGGACGCGCCCGATAACAGCGAGGCGGGAGTGCTCGTCGACGGCGTGCCGAAACGAATGCGGCGTCCTACAAGTGTGCCCGCGAGACGGCACAGCGACCAGCGAGATGCGATGGTGCATATAGTGAGTTGGAGAACGCCGATGAGAGCCTTCGGCGCCAAGGTTTGAATAGGTAAAGTTTGCGTACGCCAGATTCCGGCTTACGCAAACTTTCCGGCTTGAGCTGCAACGTGTGCGACAGGCTGTGGTTCGATAACAACCGGACCGCAGACACCAATGTCCGACACACACTCTTCGGAAAAGCATTAACACCCCCCAATGCACGCAGCTTCGCTGACAAGCACCTTCACAGAGTGGAACATCTGGAAATTTTCTTTTTCCAGCTAAAAAAAAAAAAACGCTCATGCATCGCGCATTCAATGAATAACAACAATGAATCCTACTGGGGGCTCCTGTGAAAGGTAAGCACTCTGTGACGAATAAACAAGACGCACACGCGCGCGTAAAAGCCGTCGGTGTACGGGAGGCCAGGCGAGATCTCACCGGAAGTGGCAAGAGCAGACGACGCACCCATGAGCCTTTGCGCTTTTTTACACGAGTCGAGTGATCACTTGCTTGAGGCAATTTCGTTTATTTGATTTTGCTCTTTTTTTGTTCTCGGAGAAATTACCCTGATTAAAGAGTCTCAATACCTCAGCCTCCTCCTTCCCCAGCTTTGCTTTGGGGCCCGCCATCGGCCGTCCTGCACGCGCAGCGAAACATTTCCGACGTAACGACGCCGTGTACGCGAGAAGACGTGTCGTGTCCGCGTCGAGTTACGCGTTCTCCTCTTCGCCCGGCGTAGCAGCGGCCTTCCCATCATGGGTTGAAGATGAGGCTTGCAGGCCGTGCATGTTCTTTTCGTGCCTCTTGGCGACGTGCCGGTACGCGAAGGTGCGGAGACACATGCTGCAGCTGTACCGCCGCGCGCGGTTGCCGGCGTGGACCCGTTGGTGTCTCGTCAAGCTGTCCAGGCGGCTGAGGCGCTTCCCGCAAGTTTCGCACGCGAACGGCTTCTCCTCCTCCAGGTGCTTGAAGAATATGTGGCGATTCAGGCTGTACTTGGTCTTGAAGCGTTCGGGGCACTCTGGGCATCCCAGCTGTTTCTCCTGGCTGTGGCTCATCTTATGCCTCACCAGGTTGCCCTTCCGGTTGAAGCCCATGTGGCACTCGGGACACGTGTAGGGCTTCTCCCCGGTGTGCGTTGTTAGGTGGCTGTTGTAATGGCCCCTGCATCAAATTTGCATCGGGAGAGAAGAAAATACTGACAGACGGTTTTGCTGCGCCAACCCGAAACTTTCGTGCGAAAGCAGCATACATTTGCCGTATTTACACGATTGCGGGTCGACCCATTTCTTCGAATTTGAAATTTTCATGTTGGGGAATCGACCTACAATCAAAACTAAAACTTCCGGCGAAGGCAAGCCAAACGAGGAATCGGGGACGCAATGGCGTAGTTGCAACTGTGTGTTTGCTTTCCGGCTCTACCTGTTGGTAAAATAGCTATGCCGAACGTTTGTTTGCAATGCTTTCTGTTCTCACCTAGCTCGCGGTAATATACGTGGCGTCTTACGTTGGCAGTTTCGTGGCGCTCTCACTAGGAGCGTCGTGTTGCCGGTCGGGGTGGTGCTGGTGCTGGTGATCCCCGGTGATCTGACGGGGCAACTTCAGCCGGTTTACGTGAGCATAAAAAAAGTATTTCAAGGATCTATTTTTCCGCGAATACAATGAGTGGCTGTCGGAGGCCAATCGAGAACTCACGCCAGACGGTTTTACTGTGAAGAGGTACTCCCTGGCTGCTGTGTGCGTGTGGGTGCTCTCTGCGTGGTTGGCTATTGCGCGCAAAGTTGGGATGTGGTCTTTTGCTAAGTGCCAGTTCACACTGGGCGACGACCGCATACTGGGTGCCGTAGGACCGCAGCACCTGTGACGGCAGTCGCAGCACTAGTGAAGATGAGGACACTAGCGAGGACAAGCTGTAGGTCAGGTGACCAATATACAGTCAAAACTCGATCCAACGAAACCCGATCTTTCGAATTTCCCGATGTAACGAACAAATTCGGATTACCCGCCAGGTGGGCATACGGCGCAATGCTTTTGTGAACTCGATCTAACGAAATAGATGCAGCGTCCTTCCCCATTTAGCGACGCATTTCGAGTTCCGCAAGCGCTCAATACGTGCAAGAAGAGTAAGTCGCACCCAGTTTCTGGAAACTGCTTCGTCGGCTTGACGAGGTGGCAACAGATGAGCTTCCACGACCAACTGAGCGCCGACGCAGACGCCGACACGGCGGGGGATTTGAACGATGAAGAAATCCTACAGTTAGTTTCCGACGCACAAGAGCTAACGACGCTAACGACTCAGAAACTACTGATGCTCCTGTGCCCACTCCAGGTCAGGTGACGGACGCTACTGATTTGCTCAGCCGCTTAGCTGGGACTCACGAAGGAACCGAGGACGCGTGGAACGCGCTTGCGTGCTACGAAAAGTCTGTCCGCCAATGCTAACGAAGCACACGCAGGCGAGAGAGAGAGAGAGAGAACAAACTTTATTAGTCTCTGGGATTAGGAAGGGGGGAGTGGCGGAGGACCATAAGGCCTCCGCGACGTCCAGTGCCCGCGACGTCACCAATAGTTGATCGGAGATGTCTGGGCTCCCCAGGGTCTGTTCCCAGAGGGTGGGGGAGGGGAGAAGGGGATATGGGGAGGCTGGGCACTCACAAAGGGAGTGGTAGTGGGTGTCCAGAGCCCCACATGCTGAGCAATTAGGGGATGTGAAAATGTGGGGGTGTGTGTGGACCAGTTGGGTGCGATGGGGGAAGGTGTGTGTTTGCAGAATGCGCCACATGTGAGCTGCAGCGGGGGTGAGGGAGGGGTGGGGTGGAGGCAGAATTCGGCGGAGGAGGCGGTGGTGCAGGGTAATGTCCCTGTAAGTTAAAAATGATTCAGAAGCCACTGGCCTAGGGGCCCCGTGGGTAGCCATAAAAGAAGCGGGAGCCCGGAGAGTCAAAGCTCGAGCATGGTCATGTACCGCCTCATTAGCGCCTACGCCAGTGTGGGCCGGAGTCCATACCAGCGCCACGGGGTCGGAGGGGGGATTGGTGAGTAGTATTTTGAGAGCAGGGGTGGAGATGCGTCCCTTAATGTAGTTCCGAATTGCCTGCTGGTAGTCAGAGATTACATGAAGAAAATCACGCGCTTTGTTGCCAGGGACTTGAACTTGTCCCTAACGTTTTATCGTTATTTTTACCGTGGACATTTAGCGCATTGCTAAATTATCGGAAGGCGAGCGCCGCAGCCGGGTAATTACGATTTCACGGTAGCTGCTAGGACGCACCTCCCTATAGATATCGGATTTATGGAACCAACTGCTTGTAAAATGACAGTCCCGATTTTACTAAGTTCTGGATTTAACGAAATAATTCGCAGCTCCCGGTGACTTCGTTAGGTGGGGTTTTAACTGTTTTTTTACTGTGGAATGTGCTCGTGTGTTCTTCCCTC